>NC_061509.1:92248283-92388397 GCF_022539505.1 Lolium rigidum
CATTTTTAGCTTGAGGTATGCATAGTGCGGCACAGCCCATGAACTTGGCATAAGCTGGTCTCCCGAGTATGGCGTGATACCGTGATTCCCGGTTCACGACTTCGAACTCGATCTTCTCCTTCCTGAAATTGTCGGGTTTGCCGAAGACGACGTTCGTGTATGCTTTGCCAAGAGAGTACGCTGGTGAAGTAGGGAGAATCCCATGGAAGCGGGTGTCCGATTCTTCTAACATTCTCATGGTGATCCCCATACTTTGAATTGTGTCAAGGAATATCGAGGTTGAGTCCACTTCCTCCGTCCATGAAGACTTTGCTCATCTTGAACCCTCCTATCTGTGCTTCGACCACTAGGGCGGCGTTTCCTGGTTTTGGTATAGTCATCGGGTGATCCGCTCGGCTGAACGTGATATTCTGAGACGACCACTCGACATACTCAGGGATGTTCTCCATAACGCTTTCTGCCAGGTTGATATCTCGGGTGAGCTTCTTCATTTCTCTCCTTGAGACGCCTGTCCTATGAATCATACTCATCTGCCCACGTGGCGGTGGAAATGCCTCGTTGGGTTGATGAGGTTGAGCTTCGTTGGACCCGATGTTGCGGTGGAGGTGGTGGTGGTGGCGGTGGTAGCTATTGCTGGCCTGCCTGCTGGATGAGTTTATGCATATCGATAAACTGCCGACAGTCCCTGAGCAAGTGGCTAGACTTTATTTTACCATCCTTGGAATCGGTATATGAATGCGAGTAGCAGGGGCGTTGATCTCGCTCAGCGTAGGGTAGTTCGGGAGTTCTCTCGTTGTCGTGGTTTATAGTTGCCACAGTTCCCGGAGTTGTTCCGATTACCGTCCCGCCGATCATCTCGCCTCGTCATCGTACCGATCATCCTCGCCGATCGGAATAACCTGCGACCACCAAGTTATTGTCATCGTAGCTGCGGTTCTTCCTTCTCTTGTTGCGATCCCTTCGACCACCCGAATCGTGCTTCGGCTGGTCGTCCTCTTCGTCGTCACTGCGCTGTCGTGGCTTTCGAACGTTGTCTTCGCCATCGGCCCAGCTGTTGGCGATTTCCATTAACTTGGTTATGGTTTTTGGCTTCTTGCGCCCAAGTTCTTCTGTATAGCTTTCACGTCGGATGCCATCACTGAAGGCGTCGATCGCTCTGTCGACAGATATGTCTTCCGCAGCGTTCAGGAGCTTGGTGAATCTCACGATGTATGCACGCATCGACTCCTTCTGCTTTTGCTGACAATGCCGTAATTCCTCGATCCCGACGGGCCTTTTGTAGGTTGCTTGGAAGTTGGCGACGAAGGCTTCTACTAGGTCGTCCCATGACTTAATGGAACCCTTTGGCAGACCTCTGAGCCAAGCTCGCGCTGAGTCCTTTAGGTAAAGCTCGCAGGCACTCGCATTGCTGCTATCCGGTTCCCTTTTGCAGAATTACTGTCTGTAGATAGTCCTCTATCCAGGATCTCGGCTCCTGCTGCCCATCGTACTTGGCGGCGTCGGAAGGGGTGGGTTTGAACTTCTTGGGTGGCATCGCCTCCCGAATTTTGTAGCTTAAACAATCGGCTTCCCTAAGCTCGTCGTCGTTCTCCTGGGTCTCGTCCGACGAATCGCTGTCGAATTCCTCTCTGAGGGCGCGTCGTCGCCTTGCTTTGTCGATCCTACTCTGAGTAATTTCATCCCGAGCGTCTCTTGCGCGATGCTTTGAGCCGCTGGCCTGCAACGTGGTCTTCTCCTTCCGTGAAACTAGATTGTCTCCTAATATCGCGAGACTTTCTAAGGCGCCACGGTGAGCTCGAGCCATGGATCCTTCGGGGCGCCGATTAATGAGGTATGCCGCAAGGTTGGCTGTTGCTCCCGCAACGGTTTTTGGCCGTGGCATGCCCGCGGTGTCCGTAGTCATAAAGGACTTGGTCAGGTTTGACGTTATCTCCCTTGCATCATCTTCCGAAAGCCTGGACATTCTTGATCGATGTTTGCCTCCTCCGTGGGTACTTCGGGAGGCACTTCCTCGCGAGCCTCCGCGTCGCTTGTCTGGATCGGTCTGCCGCAGATAGGCGTTTCTCGAGGGTGGCTTGCTCCTTAGATAGGCGCTCCCGGTTTTCTCCAATATGGAGCGGTAAGCGTTGAGAGTGCCAACCGTGGTTCCTCGCCGGAAGCGGTGTATTGTTAAGCACGGCTGCCTTGGCCGCTGCCCACTCCTCCTCTCGCGATGGTGTGGTCGCTTGTTATTGTTGCTTGGCGCTGTTTTCAAAACTAGCTCGCCTGCTCGGAACGGGGGTGCGATCTTCGTCTCCCCGTTAGCGACATAAACTTGGAGGGCGCCACTCTTCGGGTGTCTCCTTGGGTGATGTTGCCGATGTCTGTCCTCTCTCGATGAATAGTAGGCATTGCGGATGAACGGCGTGTCGCTTGACCCCGATCCGTGCCTGGTGTCGCAGTTCATGCAGTAGTACGAGGTTAGCTCCGAGGACGCAGGATCATCAGATCCGACCGACATAGAGGACGCCGAACGGGGAGTCGAAGGCGCGGACGGACTCGACGGGCTTATCAGGCCAGCCGAAAGGTCGAGTGATGACGACGCGCTCGGACTCGTCGATCTGGAGATGGGAGATTCTAGCAGCCGAAGAATTCCTTCCGAGTTGACGTTGTAGTGGACGCTCCCGAAAGCCATCTCCATGTTGCCTTGTAGACCGGAGAAAGTCGAGCGAGATGAATCTCTATGTGGGGTGAATTCGTAGGAGCCGAAACGAATCGGGCTTCCCAGACGAGGCGATGATGGTGTTGACGAAGCTGCTGATGACATGACAGGTTCAGCCGATGTCCGATCTTGTGCCGACAGGGTTCCCACGGACGGCGCCAATTGTCGAGGGTACTCCTCGCCAATGCCCTCCGATAGGGGCTTAGGGTTGACGGAATCTCGCAGGCCGACACGAGACATCGGTTCACGGACAAGCGGGGAGAGCGATTTACCCGGGTTCGGGGCCCTCGATGAGGTAAAACCCTTACGTCCTGCACTGTCTCGTTCTTGATTATGATGATAATGGGTTACAATGGGGTACCGAATAGTTCGGCTGAGATCTCGTCGAGTTGGCTAATTACTAGGGTGTCCTAGCTCTAAGCTTTTGCTGGCTAAGATCGCTAAGATTGATTATGTCCCTCGGCAGCCCCTCTCCTGGCCTTTATATAGGAGGCCGGGTCTCAAGAGGTCTCACCGAGACACGACTAGGTTTACAGTAGTTTTAGATCCGATCTTTCCTTGTTCGATCGCTTCCTTGTCTTGCCCGTCAAGGAACCTTCTGGTGCACCGACCTAGTGGCCCATCTTGCCTTCAGGTGTCTTCATGTGCCTCCAATTAGTCAGTACAGGATAGGATAATGTCGGTTACACGAAGGGTAGTGCCCACGTCACCGCACCCGGACGAGACGGCCGATCAGCAACGCGCGCTCGTCGAGTCCTTCGAGTCGGAGAAGAAGCTCCAGGACGACGCCCGTGCCCGCGAAGAGGCGCAGATTCGTCGCGCCGTCGAGCTCTCCCTCCAGGCGGCCCAGCAGGGGAGGGCGGAGGAGGACGCGCGGCGGGAGCGGCACCGTCAGGCCACCGCCGAACGCAAGGAGAGGAGGCGCGCGCAGGAGAAGCTGCGGCATAGGGGAGGCGACGACGGGGCGGCGCCATCGAACGCACCGCCGGGCGGTCAGTAGTCTAGGTTTAGATGAAATCTAGCCGTTTTCATTCAAACTTTGTAATATATAATCAAAATTGAATGAAAACCTTTATTTTCGTACACCAATATTCATTTGGGGGCGCGTTTGGGGGATGCGACTGGAGAGCGACGTCTCCAAAGACGGCACGAACAAAACACGTCCCCCAAACGCTCAATCCGATGATTTGGGGGACGGTTTGAGGGGCGCGACTGGAGATGCTCCAAGTACCAACGAATTGGTGCCATAACATGTCCAAATCATGCATGCATTATGGTGTGTCGACGATCGACAACTGCATGTCCAGTTGAACTGCTAATGAAATCCCTATATCAGCAATGCTCTAGCCTCTATACATGAAGAAGAAAATCCCTCTTCCCAGAAAACAAAGCTCTGCTCCCTGTACGTCGTCGTCTGTGCTATGTATTTCCTCAAGCAGCGTAAAAGATACTACCCTGTAAGGGTCCATGCTAATGTCGTGTTATTAAATTTTGGAGAGAGTCTAGAGGACACGCATAGTACACCTTTCGTTGTCGAGGATCACGACAAGCAGGCAATAACTGCGAAAGTGATTGTTGGCATGGCCTCGGCCCGCCGTGTGGACACCGGCGCAGTGGGCTAGTAGTATGCTGTCATAGTAGTCCATGTAGCCAAATACTTGGTCTGATCCATTTTAGGGGTACCACTATAAAAGCAAGTTTAATAGTAGAGTCAACTGCTGGCTATAAGAGCAAGTACAATAGAGTCTAGTCAGCTAACTATAAGACATTAAATAATATATTTTAGATAAATTGGAGGAGAGAGAAGAGGATAGAGAATGGAGATGAGCTACTATGCACATAGCTAACTCTCAGCACGTGCTCCTAGGCACTTTGTGAGAGTGAAAGGTGGGACATATGTTAGTAAAGTGCTTCATTCTTATAGCCAACTATTATACATGTTAGCTATAAGATGACTACAAATGATATGACAACTTGTTATAGCCAACAGTTGATTATACTATTGAAATTGCTCTAAGCCAAGTGTCATGTCATCTATAGTCCACTTAGAGCTAACATGTACAGTAGTGAGCTATAAACTTGTACTACTTTATCAATACATGGCCCACTTTTCACTCTCACAAAATGCCTAGGAGCACGTGCTAGAGCTGGCTTTTGCATTAGAGCCCACTTCTCTTCTCTCTCCTTCTCTCTCTCCTCCAACTAAGCAACAATATGTTATTTTAAATATAGTCAGCTGACTAGGACTTATTATACTTGCTCTAAAAATGGAAACCTTTTCAAAGGTCACCTGGGCAACCACGTGATGACGCGTGGCACGTTGGCCGGACGCGCCGATCGCATTCGGCCGCATACACGCTTGGTCCGCAACGCCGTAGCTTATTCACTCCTGCGCGAGTACGTACAATACACCGATCAATCAGTGAACCAGGCTCTAGTACGTGCTAGCTCTAGCGCATTCGCGAGAGATCAGCTAGCTAGATTTCTCTGAGCTATAGCTGGACTACTAAGAATCGATTGATTCATGTCGAGTGCTTTTAGATAGAAGATCGAGTACAACATATATACCAGATACTATACCAGATACGAGTACAACCCAATTACATACAAACCACAAATACACTAATGACGAGCGATACAAAGCACGAGTACAGTTAGACATACAAGCGAGTACAGGTACAGAAGTATAGGTTCACACGCGAGCGAGTACAGTACAGAAGTACATGTGCACACACGAGCGAGTACAGTATACAAGTACAGATGCACACACGAGCGAATACATGTACATAAGTACAGTCGTGCACACGAGAAAATACAGGTACATAAGTACAGTCGTGCACACGAGTAAATATAAGTTTGGAAGTACAGTTACAGTCGCACACACGAGCAAGTACAGTGACCGAGTAAAGGGAAAAACTGCACCAAATACACTAAAAACAGAAGTACTTATCCCTTGAAGTACGAGTGCAGTTAGGTACACAACACGATTACAACCATATTAATATTGGAAGTACGAAAATAAATTATCTTGAAACATATAAAATGGGATCTAGTTTTGAAGATCTCGACGCGAGGGTCTCAAAAGTGAAAACGGTTTATAATTTGGACTTACGGTTCTAAAGATATTTTATTTTGAAGAAACGAATCTAAAAATTAAAGGGAAAACTGGACCATCTCCTGTCATTCTCTCTCCTCTTTAATCCTACCTTGCTTCCCCTTGCGACACTTGGCGAGCAGGAAGACTACCTCCCACCAAAATTCTTGCACCACAACGCGCCACGTGTCGCATGCGGAGAAAGTTTCAGACCTTCACGAAGGTCGGCCTTTTTTTTAGAGAATTCGCCATTTTAGACATGAAAAATTTCTATTTCGATCGGGACGCAGATATGAAATCGGCCTATTTGTCTTGTATGTCCGTTTGGGATGGGAGGCAGCCCTAGCGGCCTGACACAAATATAGTATTGATTTTCATATATTTCTTAGATAAGACGGCATAATTTAAGTTTTACAAAAAAGAAAAAATAGACACTATACCATAAGAACTTCAAACTCTAGCCCACTAGTCGTTATGTTAGGTCGATGAGCGCGGGCATCTCTCTTGGCCAGTTGGGCGCAAACACGTCCATGGTGATCACCGCCATAGGAGGAGGAGCGGGTGTGGCAGGAGTTGGCAACGGCGTGGGAGTAAGCGGTTTAGCAGAGGACTAGATTTGGTCCATTTGCACTATCATGCGGGCCCGACGTGGCATAGAGCGGACATGCTCTTCGTCCATGATTCGAACTCAAATTTAGGGTGCAAATGCGTCTGCGCGGATAAATTGGTCCTCATGGATAAAAACGAATACTTAAATCCGTTTACCTCGGGCAGTTGAATATGTCCTAAACATGCGGAAAGTACTAGGTGCACATGAGCACAAGTGCTCCTTGGACTTTTGGATTTTTCAAAATTTTCAAAAGCTCGCTCTTTTATGTTTTCAAAAATTATGACATTAAATATGTAGATAGATTTGGACACGAGGAGTGTAGTCAAAAAAGTCCCATTAAAAAATACTTTGTATTTTAGAAAATACAAAAAAGACAAATTTCTGACTATAAATAGTAGTACAATAGTACGTATATTTTGTCAGTGTACTGTCAGAAATTTGTCTTTTTTGCATCTCCAAAAATATAACGTATTTTTTGACGAGACGTTTTTGATTCCAATCCTCGTATACACATCTATCTACATATTTAATATCATAATTTTTGAAAGCAGAGAAATATGAGAATCTGAAATTTTCAAAAATTCAAAAGTGAAGGGAGCACTGACTCCCATGTGCACAAAATCCTTGTCCCTAAACATGTATCATTTATTTAATTAGTGCCGGAGTGAGTATTTGTATTAACATGCGCATGCATCCGCGTGTCAGGGTTTGTCGTGGCTTTCCCCAAGTGGCAAGATGGAGTACTCCATAATAAGTGCGCCGGCCCGCCATAAGTAGCAAAACATCTATGTCCAATTATGTAAAGCTACCACAACGACGTACGGCCGACTTCCTGGCTTGCTGTCTACGGCCGGCCTTCTTTTAGGTTTTGTTTGGCGACCATCCGAAGTTTGTTACCAGCTGGTCTACCTCCTCAAAGTAAGTGTGTATTGTCTACCTTTTCTCAACAGTGTAGTCAAAAGTTACTTACTCGGAGACGGAAAAAAAATTAACCTTACACAAGGTTGGAAATCCAAACACAAACTTGCTACAAACATAATTAACGCCTCATTCAAGGCATTATTTCCGTGGCCACAGTCGGATTTTCATTGGTTGAATCTGTCTATATTTTTGGTTTGGCCTTTGGAGTTAGGGCATGTATAATAGGATGACGTGAGCCTTTTTTTTAGAGAATGACGGGGTGGGGTGCGGGGACAGCCCCACCGCTTGTTATTATTACCCGAAAATGACTTAGCAGTCAATCCATCTTTACATGGTATGAGAAAAGGAGGACAGGGGAATTAAGAGAATACATCCGATCAAGTAAAGCTAGCTAGAAAGAAGGATCAGAGCACGTCTAGGGGTGCTTTGTCTTTGACCTTGAAATGCCAACTGAAAGAGCAAAGTCTAAACCCCGTGTTTTGTGTGTTTGATGACAACACTTGAGTTATCTCACCGTGTGCCTTGAGTATCATTGCTAGATTTGCAAGTGCACGGTGACCTCGTTGGACACGTCAAGATCGGAGGACTGAAGCGTAGTTATAGGTAGCAATAGGTTTTCTGGTTTTGTGTGTGTTTCGCGAGGTGACATGGCTGGAGAGAAAAAGGGAAGAAAACCAGTTTTAGCCAGGCCGGTACTACCGGTACCTGTAGCGGTAGTACCGCTACCCCTATAGGTACCGCCCCACAGTACCGCTCTGAATTCTGCGCTGGAATTGTCCCTCAGTACGAGTTACGGTACCTCTGCGGTACCTGGAGCGGTAGTACGGATTCTCACGCCTATAGAGTCTTCAACAAGTCAAATGGACGGGTTGTAGAATCTTGTGATGTGACATTCGATGAAGATGATAGATCTTTGGAGGAGCGAAGTGCTTCTTGTGAGAAAGGAGATGCATTTCCCCCGGATGCCATAGGAGGGATGGGTGTTAGCATTCGCCGACCTCAAGAGGCTACCCTCTATGAGTACCGGGGAAGGACCAAGTTCCACCCAAGTGGAGCCATCTACACCACAAGGCCAAGCTTCTTCCGTTGATCTTACAAATGCAAGCCAACCTCTACAACAACATCAAGTTCAACCTCAACAACTACAACAACAATCAAGTACAAGCTCACCTCAACAAGCTCAAGAACAACATCTACCGCAAGCTCAAGAACAACACTCACCACAAGCTCATCTACAACATCAAGTGACCAAGGCCAAGCTTCAAGTTCTTCTCCGAGTGGTTCGGGGATGATCTTTATGGACAATACCATTCCGAGTACCCCCGAGTCATCCGGATCTCATGATGATGATGATACCCACTTCAACAACAATGAAGATCAAGGCGAGGACCTAAACCGTGATGAAAGCCAAGAGGACCCACAAGAATCTACTCCTTTAGCCGTCACTCGCCGTGAAGATCCGATTGCAAGACACTTGCGCCTCAAGTCCCATTCTTTGAGTAATGTCATTGGCGATCTAAAGGGCAAAGTAACCACCCGGAGCAACTAGCAAACTTTTGTGAGCACCACGCCTTTGTCTCTAGGGTGGAACCACTCAAAGTTAATGACGCTCTTAAAGATCCCGATTGGTTGAATGCAATGCAAGAGGAACTCAACAACTTCAAGAGGAATGATGTGTGGACTCTCATGAAGCGACCTGATCATTGTCGCAATGTTATCGGCACCAAATGGGTCTTCAAGAACAAGCAAGATGAACATGGCACGGTCATACGCAACAAAGCAAGATTGGTGGCACGAGGCTATTCTCAAGTCGAAGGCGTGGACTTTGGTGAAACCTTTGCACCCGTTGCAAGGCTCGAGTCCATCCGTATCCTTTTGGCCTTTGCCTCTCATCATGGCTTCAAGTTGCAACAAATGGATGTTAAGAGTGATTTTCTTAATGGTCCTCTACATGAGGAGGTGTATGTGAAGCAACCCCCGGGATTCGAGGACCCCCATTTCCCGGACCATGTCTTCAAGCTCAAAAAGGCCCTATATGGACTCAAACAAGCTCCTAGAGCTTGGTATGAGCACCTAAAGGAGTTGCTTGAAGACCGTGGTTTCGAAGTGGGGAAAATTGATCCCACTCTTTTTACTAAGAAAGTCAACGGGGAGCTTTTCATATGCCAACTCTATGTAGATGACATCATATTTGGCTCGACTAACACAAAATTCAATGATGAGTTTGCTATGTTGATGACAAATAGGTTTGAGATGTCAATGATGGGTGAACTCAAGTACTTCCTTGGGTTTGAGATCAAGCAAATGGGACAAGGAACCTTCATCAATCAAGCAAAATATCTCCAAGACATGCTCAACCGCTTCGACATGAAGGGCGCCAAGGGGATTGGAACTCCAATGCATCTCAAGTGTCAACTCTCTCTTGACAAGAACGGCAAGGCGGTGGATCCCAAGCTCTACCGTTCGATGATAGGTTCGCTTCTTTACCTTTGTGCCTCTCGCCCGGATATAATGTTAAGCGTTGGTATGTGTGCACGGTTTCAAGCAAGCCCGAAGGAAAGCCACATTGTGGCGGTCAAGAGGATCTTTCGATATTTAGTTGATACCCCACACTTCGGACTATGGTACCCAAGGGACACGGACTTTTCTTTGGTTGGCTTCACCGACTCCGATTGGGCGGGCGACAAGGTTGATAGGAAGTCTACATCCGGAGCTTGTCACTTTCTTGGAAGATCTTTGGTGTGTTGGTCCTCGAAGAAGCAAAATTGTGTCTCCGTCTCCACCGCGGAAGCCGAGTATGTTGCCGCGGCAAGTAGTGTGCGCAAATCTTATGTATGAGGCAAACCTTGCGGGACTATGGACTCGATTATAGCAAGGTTCCTCTATTGTGCGACAATGAGAGCGCCATCAAGATCGCCTACAACCCGGTTTTCATGGGAAGACGAAGCATATTGAGATAAGGAACCACTTCATTCGAGATCACATCGCTCGCGGAGATATTGTTCTATCCTTCATTGGCACCAAGGAGCAATTGGCGGACATCTTCACGAAGCCCTTGGACGAGAAGCGTTTCATTGAGTTGAGGCATGAGCTAAATATCATTGATCCGTCGAACTTTGCTTGACCGTCGTGCGCACATACCACTCTCAAACTATATATCTAGATGAAAGGCACGCATGAACATAGGGGGAGTGCGGTTTAAATATATTGAGCTATCCCTCCCCCCATAATGCATAAAGAAATCCAAACCATATGCTATTCGTCAATTAAGTGACTTATGAGCTTCATGTTGAGTTGTAGTCCGTGAGTCCTAGATACATCTACGCGACCTCACACTACTACACTCTTACACGGTGGCTTCGGCCACCAACCTCCTCTTTGAGGAGTTTTTCGGTTCTTTGTGTTTCTTTGTGACCTTCTTTTTGTCCTTCTTCTTTGCTATCTTTTTCTTCATGTTTTTGGAGAACCTCATTCAAGCTTGTTTTCCCTTTTGGTTTTTGCAAGCTTGGTTGTATGTTCTTTTTCTCCATCCTTCTAGTTTCTCTACCCTCCTTTTTGGTGTTCCGATGCCAAAGGGGGAGAAGTTCCTATGTGGATGGGGCGTTGTTGGTTGTAGCCTTGTGATCCTATTTGCTTATCTTGTCTTGTGGCTACATCAACAACTCTATGGAGGTATCTTATGGTGAGTTTGGGTATTCTCAAGGCTATGGTATGATAACTTCACTCAAATCTCCTTACATGATCTTATGTTGCCTCCATATTGCGCATATGATATTTGAACATGATCTTGTATCCTTGTTACATATGTGTTTGGTTTGTAAAATCTAGGGGGAGTTATGCCTCTAAGACGTGTGTATTTGTATTCAAATACATATTCACAATATGCACACGTTTAGGGGGAGCTCCGTCGAGCTTTTTGCAAATCTAAGAATCTCATCATAATATCATATGCTTTTGAAAAGTCTTGTGTTGTCATCAAACACCGAAAAGGGGGAGATTGAAAGAGCAAAGTCTAAACCCCGTGTTTTGTGTGTTTGATGACAACACTTGAGTTATCTCACCGTGTGCCTTGAGTATCATTGCTAGATTTGCAAGTGCACGGTGACCTCGCTGGACACGTCAAGATCGGAGGACTGAAGCGTAGTTATAGGTAGCAATAGGTTTTCTGGTTTTGTGTGTGTTTCGCGAGGTGACATGGCTGGAGAGGAAAAGGGAAGAAAACCAGTTTTAGCCAGGCCGGTACTACCGGTACCTGTAGCGGTAGTACCGCTACCCCTATAGGTACCGCCCCACGGTACCGCTCTGAGTTCTGCGCTGGAATTGTCCCTCAGTGCGAGTTACGGTACCTCTGCGGTACCTGGAGCGGTAGTACCGCTCACGAGCGGTAGTACCTCCCATGGTACCGCCCAGGTACCGTAACTAGTTACGGCAGTACCGCTCTGGTACCGCTCCGGTACCGCCTTGGATCCAGTAAGGTTTGGACCCCATTGCGGTACCTCGAGCGGTACCTCTAGCGGTAGTACCGCTCTGCGTCCACGTGGACCAGATCTGGGGAATTCGAACTCAGAGCGGTAGTACCGTGATACGTCCAAAACGTATCTACTTTCCCGAACACTTTTGCTATTGTTTTGCCTCTAATTTGTGTATTTTGGATGCAACTAACACGGACTAACGCTGTTTTCAGCAGAACTGTTCTGTGTCTCGTTTTTGTGCGTAAATCCAACTTTCAGGAAAAACCTCGGGATTTTGACGAAAGGGCCTATTGTCCCAGAATACTGACGGAGCCAGAAGGGCAATTCAAGTGGAGGCCCGAGAGCCCCACACCATAAGGCGGCGCGGCCTAGGGGGGGGCCGCGCGGCCCTATGGTGTGGCCCCCTCGGCTGGCCTCCGACGCCCTCCTTCGGACTACTTATTCGCCTCGACCTAAAAACGCACGGGGAGAAGTCGAAGTCGCCAGAAACCCTCCAGAACGCCGCCACATCGCGAAACTCCGTCTCGGGAGCCGAAGTCTCCGTTACGGCACTCCGCCGGGACGGGGAATTGGAGGAGATCATCACGCCATCACCGCCAACGCCTCTCCATCAACCAGCCATGTTTCCCCCATCCATGTGTGAGTAATTCCCCGCTGTAGGCCGAAGGGGATGGTAGGGATTGGATGAGATTAGTCATGTAATAGCATAAGATTGTTAGGGCATAGTGCCTAGTGTCCGTAGATGGTACTTTTATGATATTGTTGCAACTTGTTATGCTTAATGCTTGTCACTAGGGCCCGAGTGCCATGATCTCAGATCCGAACATGTTATTATTCCATCATGATATTCATTGTTTATGGTCTTACCCGCAAGTTGTATACACATGTCGCTGTCCGGAACCAATGGCCCCGAAGTGACAGAAATCGGGACAACCGGAGGGAATGGTAGCGATGTGAGGATCACATGTGTTCACGGAGTGTTAATGCTTTGCTCCGGTACTCTATTAAAAGGAGTACCTTAATATCCAGTAGTTTCCCTTGAGGCTCGGCTGCCACCGGCTGGTAGGACAAAAGATGTTGTGCAAGTTTCTCATTGCGAGCACGTACGACTATAATTGGAACACATGCCTATTGATTGATTAGTACTTGGACACCGTTTTATTATTATCTCGCAAATGCCCTGCTATGATTGTTACATGAGTTTCTCTCATCCATGCAACGCCCGTCATCCGTCCCCGTGCCTACGGTATTTTAATCCTGCTGTTTACTAAATCACTGCTGCTCGTTTCCGTTACTCTGCTCGTTGTTATTTCACTATCGCTATCTGCTATAAAACTGTTACTACTCGATAAACTCTTGCGAGCAAGTCCGTTTCCAGTGCAGCTGAATTGACAACTCCGCTGTTAAGGCTTTCAAGTATTCTTTGTCTCCCCTCGTGTCGAATCAATAAATTGGGTTTTACTTCCCTCGAAGACTCGTTGCGATCCCCTATACTTGTGGGTCATCAAGACTATTTTCTGGCGCCGTTGCCGGGGAGCATAGCTTTATTTGGAAGTTCACTTGGATTGATATTGTTCGCTGCAAATTCTCCATCATGGGTAAAACTCGCGATACTAAGGTCGCCATATTACCATCCACTACAAGAAAAGGTACAACTCTGAGTACCTCCGTTGCTCTTGATTCACCATCTGTGATTGATAAACTTGTTTCACCACCACATGCTTCAAATGCTGGTACTTCTGCTGAATCTGAAAACTCTCATAATATTGATAATATTTCTGCTGTGCTTGATGATAGTGGTTCATTGGGAACTTTTCTAGATACTACAATTGCTAGGTCTAGACAAATTGAAAATGCTGAAACTCCTGATGTTACTACACCTGTTAATTCACACGAACTAGAATACTCTAGTGATGATCTTGATGAAGATTATCTGGAACTTGATGATGATTTTATTGAAAAATGCCATGCTACTACTGATGCAAGAAAAATTAAAAAGTTGCTTGCAGAACATACTGTTAGATACAAACTGTCTCCTGATCCTAAATTTGCCACATCTCCTATAAACATTAAAGATAAAGATTATGATTTTTCTCTTGATCTATCTCATATAGCTATTGTTGAGAAAACACCTTTCTGTGGTACTGAAAAAGAAAGTGTTGTTGAACACATGACTGAGTTATCTACTCTGAGTAGCTTGTTTTCTGATGATGTTAAGAAGCGTACTTACTTTGTTGCTAAAATCTTTCCATTCTCATTAAAGGATGACGCTAAAACTTGGTATAATAGTTTGCAACCTAGTTCTATTAAAAGTCCAAAAGAATTGCTTAATGTTTTCTTCCGGAAATACTTTCCTGCTAGTGCTCAACATGCTGCTTTGCAGAGAGTTTATAATTTTGATCAAGGAGATGGAGAGAAATTGCCTGAGGCTTGGGCGAGATTTTGCTCTCTTATTATAGCTCTGCCTGACCATGATTTAGAAAAGCATGATCTACTTGATATATTTTATAGTGGACTAACCATTGAGTCTAGGGCATACCTGGATAGTTGTGCTGGTTGTGTTTTCAGAAAAGAACTCCGGACGAAGTCGAAGAATTATTGGCTAAAATAGGCCGGAATTATGATGATTGGACTACGCCTGAACCAACTCCAACGCCGATAGTAAAGAAGAGGGGTTTAATTAAATTGAATGATGAAGATATGAGGGAAGCCAAGAAGTCTCTCAAGGAGAAAGGTATTAAATCTGAAGATGTAAAGAATCTACCTCCTATAGAAGATATATGTGAGATAATTCCCCCTTCATCCATGATTGAGGTAAACTCCCTTCAACGCTTTACTAGGGAAGATATTCCGTATTCAAAACCTCTTGCGCAATGCTTAGATGAGTTTGATAATTATATCGTTAAGCAAGAAAATTTTAATATTAGAGTAGAGAATCATCTAATGGAAAATTCTCAAGCTATTAGTGAATTGCATGATATTGTGGAGAGAACCTCCAATGATGTTAAGATGTTTGTTAAACATTTTCATATGGTTCAAACTCAAATTGATCAACTGACTAAAGTGCAAAATGACTTGCTAGGAAACAATGCTAAGGAAAAACATGCTTATGAAGTAACAACTAGAGGTGGTGTCTCTACCCAGGATCCTCTATATCCTGAAGGGCATCCCAAAAGAATTGAACAAGATTCTCAACAAACTAAAACTAGTGCTCCATCTAAGAAAAAGAAGAAGAAACATAAAAATGTTGTAGAATCCTCTGAACCTGCCAATGATCCTAATAGTATTTGTATTTCGATGCTGAAACCGAAAGTGGTAATGAACATGATAAAGATAATGATAAGAATGATACTCCCGATAAAGAAGAGGTTGAAAAAGAACTCGAAAAGCATGCTAAAAATAAAAAGTATACTAAAGAAGATTTTATTGCTGAGAAACATGGTAATGAAAGAGAACCTTGGGTGCAAAAGCAAATGTCTTTTCCTGCTAAGAAACTAAAATCAAAGGAAGAAGAACACTATAATAAATTTTGTGATTGGATGAAACCCTTATTCTTGCAAATCCCTTTGACTGATGCTATTAAATTGCCTCCTTATTCAAAGTATATGAAAGATATTGTTACTAACAAAAGGAAAATCCCCAATGAGGAAATTTCCACTATGCTTGCTAATTACTCTTTCAATGGCAAAGTTCCAAAGAAGTTGGGCGACCCGGGTATACCTACTATTCCTTGTTCTATTAAGAATAATTATGTTAAAACTGCTCTATGTGACTTGGGAGCCGGTGTTAGTGTTATGCCTTTTTCTCTATACAAGAGACTTTACTTAGATAAGTTGATACCTACTGATATATCTTTGCAAATGGCTGATAAATCTACCGGTATTCCTGTTGGTATATGTGAGGATGTTCCTGTTCAAGTTACTAATAACTGCTTGATATTAACTGATTTTGTTGTGTTGGAAATGCTCGAAGATGATAATATGTCTATTATTCTTGGGAGACCTTTTCTTAACACCGCAGGGGCTGTTATTGATTGCAATAAAGGAAAGGTTACATTCAATGTTGATGATAAGGAACACACCGTCTATTTCCCTAAGAGGATTGAGAAAGCGTGCGGAGTTAATACTATTTCTCATGTGAGAACTATCAAAGTTGGAACTATCGATTGTCCCATATATGAGCCTAAAGAAGAATATCAAACTCTTAAGATTGGATCCATATCAATACAATTCAAGGTAACATGATTGATTTGAGGTTTATTTCTTCATATGCTATGTAAAATTTATTTGGTGGCAAGACTTGATCAACCTTGTTAACAAATACCTTTTATATGCATAGAGGAGGTAAACAACGTCTCTTTCTTCCTCCACTTGCTTTGGTTGTTGTAGCATTTTTAATTTGCAAAGTTTCTTAGTTGATTTGAGATTTGAAAAAATTTCCTGGCCAGTAATAATAAACTTAATACCCAGAAATGTGCATTTTTCAAAGTTTTCAAAAATTCGCGAAAATTACACCGTTGGTCCTATTTTTCGACGAGGCACCTGGGAGCACCAGGGGATGACCTGTGGGGCACCACAGGGTGCCACACCACAGGCCGGCGCGGCCAGCAAGGGGGGCGCGCCACCCTGTGGTGTGGACCCCTCCTTGCCCCACTACTTCATCTCTTCCTCCCAGCATCTTCTCTCTCCCGAAAAAAACTCGAACCAACTTTCTCTCACTCGCGTTTTTGCTCAAGAGCTCAGGATTTTTCGATCTCTTTGCTCAGCCCAGATTTCTGTCTGAAATTTGGCACATTTGCTCTCCGGTATGTGACTCCTTCGATTATCCAAATAGAATTTTGTTTGGTTGAGTATATCTTGAATATTTTGCTGCTGTAGGTAACATGTTTAGTGAGCTTGCATGCTTGTTCTAAGTGGTAGAAACTAGTTTTGATGCATGATTAGTACTCTAGCAAGTTCCTATGGTAGTTTCCCTCAATTATATGTCACCAAATCAAGTTTTATATTGTTTGTTGAAAATTTCAGAAAATGGAAGGAGGTAGGCACCAACTCAACCAACATGAGTTGGAGGTGCCACAGGTCATGAGAGTTCACCGAGAAGAAGGAGTATATCCCACTTACTATCCGTGTGCGGATTTCATGAGAAGTGCGGGGATCTTGCGGGACGTTCAAAGTTTAATCTCTCGTGCGGGATTGGATGATTTTGTTGATGGGGAACCATGCCAATATGTGAAACCGACTATGTCGATAGTGCAGGATTTTAAATTCAATTGGTCACGATCTAACCCCATGGTTCGAGTACAAAATTTATAATAAAGCTGTCAACTTGCTATTCGGTGATTTTTGTGCAGCAATCAGAGTGCCGCAATGGGGATCATGCGAGAAGATAAAGGGATCGCCGCAAGAGCTCTTGGACCTCTTCAAGATGATTTGTCATGGAAGAAGCTTCTCCGAGGATGATGGTAAAATCAGTAGTATTCATTTCCCAGCTATTCGTTACTTCGCTTATTTCATTACCAAGTGCGTTCTAGCGAGAAAGAATGGAGGTAAAGTAACTATCCCGGATCTAGCCTTTCTAGCTGCTGCATTACAAGGTAATAGGACTTATAACTTGGGAGCTTTGATAGCCAACAGACTTGCCATTAACCGTGAGAAGGGAGGAATTTGTGGGGGTCTCATCGCCTCTCGCTTATTAGCTATGCATAATGTAGGACCTCACCATCTTGATATTCCGCTCCCCATGGAGAAACTTGACATAGCTTCCATGATTAAGCATGAATTTCTTTACGGTTCGTCTAATTTAGGGAACCTGTCTTATAGAATAACATTTTACAAGAAATCTTGGACAAGGACTAAGAAAGTTGAAAAATTAGTAGGATTGCCTGCACCTTCTCTGTTTAACCTTGATTCCAGGGAGGATTGGTCGGTCACGGAAAGTGCAGTTAATGCATACATCGAGGGAGGAAGCCATCGTGCACGAGACAACGCGGATGAGGTCGAGGAACACCTCGACTCGTCGTCGGATGCAGCAAGCTCTTCGCATCAACACATTGGGCATGAGGAGCCTCCACGCTTTTCTTCTGCATCAGTACCTTATTATGACTACTCCATGTATGATCCACCGGCGTGGAACCCAGACCCTCGATGGGGTTAAACTCCACTTAGGCCAAAAGCCTAAGCTTGGGGGAGGTATACCGGCATCACTCATTCTTTGCATATTATGATTGCTGGATACTTGTATATACTTGTTTAGTTTGTTTGAGTGGTTTTCTAATGAGAGGAAGATGATATTTGGGGAAGTGGTGCCTGAAAACAGATTCTGGACTGGTACCGTAAAAATTCGTGCGCACAGCCAGAACAGTATTTTGCAAAGCCAATTTTTGTGCATGTTCCCCAGGTTGTTATCTAACTTTCATTAGTTGAACACTTTTCGAGCTGAGCAACGTAAGATTTTTGTAAAAATCGATTTCTGTACTGCTGTCAGGTTTTGGAAGATTTCTGCCATCTCGCTTTTCTGTGTTTCTTTTAGTTTGCTATTTCTTGTTTCCACTTTGTTTCTTTCCCAAAACACAAAAAGACTAAAAATATTTCTGTTGTTTCTCTTCACCATTTGTTTATCTTGGTTTCTTGCATTTGTTTCGCTTTATTGCTATTGCTAGTTTGCTATAAGAAAACCCAAAAAGATTTTGCTTTGTTTGCTTGTTTCCTTTTGTTCTTGTTTCAAATTCGAAAACACCAAAAATATTTGCTGTTCTTCTTTGGTTTGTAAAGTTCATCATGAGTTCAATGGTCTTCGGTGGCTGGAGCGTGGTTTTCACTTTATATTATCCAAGCTACACAAGTGAAAAAGCAATAATGACGATCTACGACAATCTGATTGTGGTGAGAGGCTGGTATGAACTCTATTTGTTTTCATTTTTGTACATATACTCATCCATGTGAGCATGCTTAGTTGGTTCATGTGAGGTATATGTCATTTAAGAAAGTTTGGTAGTTCATGATCTCTCATGTTAGCTCCAATTATTAATATAAGTAGCATGTCATGGATGTTTGCTTGCATTGTTTTATTCATAAGTAAGTATGGCATTGTGGTATCCTCCTCTGAATAATTCATTTATATCGACTTGGCACATGCTCACGCATGCATATGACTGAACAAAAGTCAATTAAGCCTCAATGATTTACATTGCTTCGAGTTCTTGTATCACTTTTATGCCTCGGTTAATTTATTTTGCCGCAAGCATGATTATGACGATTCATTGCTCTCTTGATTTGTCTCTCCCTAGTCTTTTGCTAGCCTTCACTTGTACTTGGGCGGGAACGCTGCTCGTGCCTCCAAACACATGAAAACCAAGTTATTCCGAGTGTCCACCACAAATACCTATGCATGGCATTTCAAACCATTCCAAGTAAATTCTCATGCGCTACCTTTAAAACCTTCAAAATGCTTCTCAAATTGTGTTAATGTTTCATAGCTCATGAGGAAGTATGTGGTGTTTAGCTTTCAACCTTGTCATTTACTTTTGACGGACTCTCATATGGACTAGTGGCACATCCGCTTATCCAATAATTTTGCAAAAAGAGCTGGCAATGGGATTCCCGATCCGAATTAATTAATTTAAATAAACACTCCTCCATGGTTTGTGATTGTTGGACGGCACCCGAAGGATTCGGCTAGCCATGGCTTGTGTAAGCAAAGGTTGGGGGAGTGTCATCATCATAATAAAACTAAACTAAAAAGGCACTCCTTCATGGTATGTGATTGTTGGCAGGCACCCGAGGATTCGGTTAGCCATGGTTTGTGTAAGAAAGGTTGGAAGGAGTGCCACATAAAAATGCAAATAATTCATGGGAGCCGCTCTTGAAAGTCCGGTTGGCGAGGTAGTTGGTGTACCCATTACCATTCGTTGACAATAACAAACACCTCTCAAAATAATTTTACTCCTGATTTACAAATGAAAAGCTCTAGCGCATGTTAATCCCTGCTTCCCTCCGCGAAGGGTCAATCTTTTACTTTTATGTTGTGTCTCCATCATTTCTTTGAGCACTTTCTTGAGAGCACAACTGTCATTCTTAGTGTAATATGCTTGTCTCAAAATATGTTTGATTGTGGTATAACTTTGATGCTTTTATCTTTGACAATCACTACTGCTAGTCTTTCTGTGAACTTCAGAGGTGCCCGGGCATTTATGTTTTGCCGATCAAGTACAGGCAAGCGAGATACCACTTTATCATACTCTCTTATGAACATTGCAATCCTGCTTATATACGTGATTCATGATGCTTATTATTAATTGTTGGTACCTCTTCATGATTGACGTAGCTGTTAGATGATCTTATTTGCATGTATCTTATTATGAACTGCTTAAGTATTAGCCATATCATGAGAATATATACATCATATGAACAAATGTGTTCGTGAAAGTTCTTTTATCGCTCGGTTGTTAACTCGAATTGCTTGAGGACAAGCAATAAGCTAAGCTTGGGGGAGTTGATACGTCCAAAACGTATCTACTTTCCCGAACACTTTTGCTATTGTTTTACCTCTAATTTGTGTATTTTGGATGCAACTAAACGGACTAACGCTGTTTTCAGCAGAACTGTTCTGGTGTCTCGTTTTTGTGCAGAAATCCAACTTTCAGGAAAAACCTCGGGATTTTGACGAACGGGCCTATTTTCCCAGAATACTGACGGAGCCAGAAGGGCAATTCAAGTGGAGTCCCGAGGGCCCCACACCATAAGGCGGCGCGGCCTAGGGGGGGCCCGCGCGGCCCTATGGTGTGGCCCCCTCGGCTGGCCTCCGACGCCCTCCTTCGGACTACTTATTCGCCTCGACCTAAAAACGCACGGGGAGAAGTCAAAGTCGCCAGAAACCCTCCAGAACGCCGCCACATCGCGAAACTCCGTCTCGGGAGCCAGAAGTCTCCGTTCTGGCACTCCGCCGGGACGGGGAATTGGAGGAGATCATCACCGCCATCACCGCCAACGCCTCTCCATCAACCAGCCATGTTTCCCCCATCCATGTGTGAGTAATTCCCCCGCTGTAGGCCGAAGGGGATGGTAGGGATTGGATGAGATTAGTCATGTAATAGCATAAGATTGTTAGGGCATAGTGCCTAGTGTCCGTAGATGGTACTTTTATGATATTGTTGCAACTTGTTATGCTTAATGCTTGTCACTAGGGCCCGAGTGCCATGATCTCAGATCTGAACATGTTATTATTCCATCATGATATTCATTGTTTATGGTCTTACCTGCAAGTTGTATACACATGTCGCTGTCCGGAACCAATGGCCCCGAAGTGACGAAATCGGGACAACCGGAGGGAATGGTAGCGATGTGAGGATCACATGTGTTCACGGAGTGTTAATGCTTTGCTCCGGTACTCTATTAAAAGGAGTACCTTAATATCCGAGTAGTTTCCCTTGAGGCCCGGCTGCCACCGGCTGGTAGGACAAAAGATGTTGTGCAAATTTCTCATTGCGAGCACGTACGACTATAATTGGAACACATGCCTATTGATTGATTAGTAATTGGACACCGTTTTATTATTATCTGCAAATGCCCTGCTATCATTGTTACATGAGTTTCTCTCATCCATGCAACGCCCGTCATCCGTCCCCGTGCCTACAGTATTTTAATCCTGCTGTTTACTAAAATCACTACTGCTGTTTCCGTTACTCTGCTGCTGTTATTTCACTATCGCTATCGCTATAAAACTGTTACTACTGATAAACTCTTGCGAGCAAGTCTGTTTCCAGGTGCAGCTGAATTGACAACTCCGCTGTTAAGGCTTTCAAGTATTCTTTGTCTCCCCTCGTGTCGAATCAATAAATTGGGTTTTACTTCCCTCGAAGACTGTTGCGATCCCCTATACTTGTGGGTCATCATACCGCTTCCCAAAAGCGGTAGTACCGCTTAGGCAAAAACTGAACATAACGGTTGGATTTGGAGGAGCCTATTTAAGGGCCCCTTCTTCCCCAACTCGTTTTTATCTCTTCTCTCTCTCTCTCTCCTCCATTGTTGCTGAGCTTAATCCTTGAAAATCTCCCCAACCATCCAACCAATCTTGCCCAAATTTTGAGGAGTGGTGGAGGAGACCCCGATCTATAGTTCTACCAAGAGAGATTTCACCAATCCTTGATATTCCTTAGTGGAGCTTGGTGTTAGGGTTCCTATTGTGGGACATTGGAGAAAGCGCATCCATGGAGGCTAGCTTGGTGTTGTACTAGCTCCATGGGTTGTTGGGAGCCTCCTTGTGGTGTGGAGCTCGCCCCAACCTTGTGAAGGAATCACCGCCTCGACCGGTGCCTTAGTGGAGAAGGGGGAGCACCTTCGTGGAGCTCTCTCGAGGAAGAAGGTGAGGCCTTCCTTCGTGGTGTGGCCGTCTAGTCTCTTGTGTGAGACTAGCACGTCCTCAACGCAGACGTACTTCCTATTGTGGAAGAAACTGCGGGAAACAAACCTCGCCTCGCCACCGAGCCCCCGGTTGTCCCGCTCCTTAATCTTACTATATTGTTGATTCATTTGCTTGTTGCACTTGTCCTACTATCATTGTAGGATCACCGCTATCGCTAAAGTTATCACCTTTACCTTCCGTTGCACTAAAAATTGAAAAAGACTAAAACTTGCCGTAGCGCCATTCCCCCCCCCCTCTTGTTCGCTACGATCCATTCACCAACGCCACAGAGCGAGATCGTCGCATGCCCGCCTCACCACAACGCTCGATAGAGAGCTCTGAATGTTGAAGACCCGATCATTGCATGCTTTCCAAATATCCCAGAGAAACACCACGACGCCGAAACACCAAGTGCTAAGGGGCACCTGCACGGGAGCCTGCAAGTCCCAGAACGAGAACTGCCCCACCGGGATGCCCTCCCCCCCCCCAACCGATCGAAGATATCCGCCGCCGGCGGACAGTCGAAAAACAAATATAAGATATTTCCTAAGTTATAGGAGAGAATATCGAAGAAAACATATTGTATTCTCCTAGCTAAGGGGTGATCCTTTAAAAAATAAGGGAACACAATTATCTCGATTGCACCACATGTCTTCGTTTAGGAATCTGTATAATTTTCTACTAAAAATAATTAATTTGCATTAATTGCAAGAGACGGTAATAAGAGATAGTAGTGTATAATACACGTTATAGTAATTGCCTTCTCTAGTCTAGTTGACACGGATGGCAAAAAGAAGGTTACCATTGTACGTATGCCCTTAGCTCTCAATGGCACATTGTCTATCCATGTGTGTCATGCATCTCCTGCTGAAGTAAACGCATTTTTCCCATCGGTAGGCTTTTGGTTGAAATGGTTCAATGCAATGCAGTTTTAGATTGGCAACCATGAGGTTTTTAGTTCAACATCGGACTGTCGCAATATCTTTACTATTAAATGGGAGTTGGTCGTTTGACACTCAACGCACTTTGGTGGTCGTCATTGGAAGCATCTGGACTCTCTAATCATGCCCAACATTTCCGCTCAAACCCACACCATCCGATATTCCTCTCCTATTTGCTGGGAGCACGTATATATGTTAAGAGGCTGCATGCATTCAGGAAAAGGAATACTATCTTATAATTTCAATTGCTACAAATAGTATGTTCTAGCCAACTTGGAAAGATATCATCATATGTAAAGGAATCAGCGCAGCCAAGTAACTGCTTATTTCCATCAACACTGTCAATCTATCACGTTAATCATGGAAGAGATTTTCTTAGCAATTTTCAGTCAATAAATGTAGGATAGCAACAACCATATTTGTTAGCCTAACATGGAAAGGTATCATATCTTCTTTACTATTAAGTAGTAAAGGTGAAACATGTGAATATCTGGTGTCACACATGTAAAAAGTTACAAAATATGCCCCGAGCCTACCATGTCGTCCCTTCATCAGACGCCCCCTCCGATCGATGCTCCATCTCTCGCATGCGCCTAAAGTGAACTAGGCCCAACGGCCTCGTCAGAAAATAACGGGAACCCAGACCAGAAACCGCCGCCCTCATCCCCGAACTCCACATCCTCCACCTCCCTGTGCAGATTCCACGACCCGTCGCCGATCACCCTCCCGATGGTCTCGTCGTGATCTCCCCATGGGCCTGCTGGAGGCGAGGATGTCATCCACCAGGCGGCGAGGATCTCCCCATGGTGTGGCACCCATCGCTACAGAACATGGACGGGATGTATGATGCCGAGTCCCCACTCCGTCGTAGGGATCCGCCACCGCTGAGTCTTCACCATATACTTTGCTGCCTGCATGCAATGTGCGGTTGGTGGACGCCGCGGTCTTCACAGCGGGCGCCGCCTCCTCCTGGCAGAGTCCCTGCCTAGATACCCCGACACCGCCGCTGCACACGCCTCCCTTGTCCCTTTGTCGGAAGGATCCGCTTATCCGGATGGAAGGGACAGCCTGGATGCCGCTACCGAGTTCACGCCGACAACACGGACTAAACGGCACTGTCGTCGCGTCACTGATGCACTACGTGTGCACGCCGCCCTGCTGCCTTGGCCACCATCATCGTCCCGATTCAGACGCACACCTTCCACGGACTAAACGGAAACGCCGTTGCACGGACGATCCAATTCACCTGGACGGTGCATCCTAGACATAGTCGTTCGTCTGGGCAGAATTAGGTTACTGGGATAATATATTCAATGTTTTCTCCATTCTACAAGTTCCAATTACATGTTAGCATATTGATTTTACAGGAGTCACTCTTTTTTATGCCCAAGAACTCCTAGCTTCATTCAGTTAGAGATGGAATGGAGCATGCTGCTGCTAGGTGTTACTACTGCACCGAGAGTGCCGCATCTTGGATCCTACGTATGGGATGCAAAATGGAGAAGCAATGTTTTCGAGGCATGAAGGAGGAAGCCATATATGTTCCTTGATGACTACAACAGGTTCGTGCCTGCCAATGGTGGCAGGAGATCGAGAGTTGTAGCGTCCCTAGCGAGACTGCGAAATAGCAACTGTGTTGGTAGCCAAAGGAGAGGAAAGGCCTCAAGTTCATGGCTTGAACCGTGAAGGTAACAAAAACTATAAACTTTTAATGTTCTTGTTCTTTCCAAGCTATCTAAATTTAGATGATGGATTTGTTGAACTGTTGACCATGGATATCTTGACTGTTGACTCCTAATGATATTTTTTTTCTATTTTTCCAATTGTGTTATGGACACTAATGGTTTGATTTTTTTTTGTTTGAGCTATGTTCTTACAGATCTAAGGATCTGCAGCTGCATAATAATCCCAGTATGTACATTTTCAGTCTGAAAATCCATACTGTTCTTTGTCTCAAGGTGATGTGGAATATCCCAGCACTTTATATTTGTTGTCTTCTCGGTCATTCATCCACCTTACTATTATTTTAGGTAATCTTAATACTTCATATATCGATTATTTCTACACAGTAAGGTCTGTAGATTTACATATATTGTATATGCGATCTGATAAAATGTTGTTTAGCTGTGCACTTCTCTGTTAAGCAATTAATATTTAACATATTTGGGTAAGGTTTATAGTTGAACATTTGCTTATGCTTTATTTGCATTTTAGATTGTGAGAAGTTCATGGTGTTCCCTCTCTTGTGCTTTTTTTTCAAAATTCGGCGCAAATTCTAAATCAGGATAAAGGATACTGAATAGGATACGGTTAGGAAGTCAAGATAGAATGCTGAAGTAAATCAGTCTATATGATTTTTTCCCATATGGGGATTTTGAGAAAGCTTATTCTCATTTCTGGATTTGGTTTCAACCTTCATGAAGTAAAGGTGTTCCCATATTAAATCAATTGGTACTTACCTTATTCCATTCATACCCACTTTATGAGCTTCTATTGTGTCTTATCAGAGATCCATTGACAGGTTTTAGTTGTTTCTTGCATTTTGCTTGCTTTCATTATTCTGGCATGGTTATCATTTCAAAGGCCATTGTATTATTAGTACATGATCCTAATTTTATGAATTATTGTAGATATCTGTTTAGCCTGATAAACTATGCATACGGCTTTTCTTCTGAGGTTTACTTCACAACTTACAGATCCATGTTAGTGCATACGGCTATGGGAAGTCTATCTCGTGGGGTTGCATTTACATCTTATAGTTCTACGTGGCCTTTTGAAATTATTTAACAAAAACATTTGTGCGCCAATCAGATGCACCAAAATTAACAGTCCTTGATTTTATTGTTTTGTTTGATTTCATTACCCCCACTTGGTTATCATTTCCTCAAGTTCGAGAAAGGAAACAACAATGCAAAATTCCACCCCATAGGAATGGTGCTATTCAGAAATCCCCACGATTAAGAGCCTATATATGTAAATATATCAAAACAATCTCTAACTAATTGTCAAAACAAAGTGGCAACAAATCCTATCTGGTCCTACCAAACTGTAACAAATTCAGTCCAAGCGTTGTTGTGTTGGTTCACTCTTATATATCTAACAAGTCATGGCATGATATACAATATCTGCAGGGTTTAGCTAGCATCTACAATTTAATGCTTGAATATCTGGATTAATGTGCGCAAAAGTTGGAGCAGATGTACGTGTGCCCATTGAATAGCTTTTTTTTGGTTCAGGTTCCAAGTAGCCACGCTAATAAGCTAGCTAGCTTGATTAGTTTACTTTTGTTGTGATGAAATAAAATTGAGGGGCTTGTGGTGACCGATATGTAGGAATTGGCAATGATATGTTGGGAGTCGATGGTGCTGGTGGAAAAATAGTAGATTGACAAGTTACATAGAGGGAACGAGAGAGGGAAAGAGAAAGAAAATAGATAATATTATCATGTGTGGTTAATAAAAATACTTTGAAGAGCCGTGGCAACGCACGGGCATTCAACTAGTAATAAATAAATTGAGGCCTACGTCCATCCACATTTACATTCAAGTGAGGCAAGCGTAAACAAAAGTGTTAATTAAAGTATAAAATGCATTGATTTAATTTCTCCATAAAACACTGGTAGAAAAAGGGGCTTTAGTCCCGGTTGGCAACGGGCATTAATCCCGGTTGCGCAACCGGGACTAATTAAGCGCGACTAAAGCCCCCCCTTTAGTCGCGGTTGCTTACGAACCGCGACTAAAGGCCCGTCCACGTGGCCGCCAGCAGTCCGTCGGGGCGGAGGACCTTTAGTCGCGGTTCTCCTGGCCAACCGCGACTAAAGCCCCCCCCCCCCCATAAATCTGGTTTCTTTTTAATTTGTGTTGTTTTATTTCTTTTATATTTTATTTTGTGTTTTATTTAATTTTGAAGAAGTTTCAGTACACATATTCTACGGTACTATATACATGCATATGAATGTAAAATTTCAAACAAATTTGAAATTAGAACCAAGAAGAATTCAAGAGGAATATACAATATATATTCAATATCGGATGACCATATACAATTTTGAACAAGTTTCCATACATAATTTATGGCATCAGAAGTTCTACCTCCTCGTAATAGTGTTCTCCTTTAGGATGGAGGACTTCCCTCATGAAAAATCCTGCTAGTTCCTCTTGAATTGGTCGGAAGCGAGCTTCTGGACTAAGCGTCTTTCGGAAGTTATTCCTCTTGATGTTGTTATCCGACGGCTTCCGCTCAGAGGTGTATCTCCGGATGAGCTCACAAACATAGTATCCACATAGATTGGTCCCCGGTGGCTGAATATTCCCAGTCAGTGACCTTCTAAAGTCTAGCACTTTATGGAATTCACCGACCGTTTCATCTGTGAACCGTCTCCAAACCCTACGAGGCAAAGAAAATTAAATGAACAAGAGAGTTTAGTTACTTGATATTAGGAAATGAACGAAAGAGGCCGATCAATATAGAGCGCAAATGAATGAAAATAATTACTTTTGCAGCATTTTTCTCATGTTGACCCAAAGCTTTGGATCCATATTCAGAGAGTCCAGGATGAGAACTCTGGAGGTGTGAAATTCAATTACTAGCAGAATCCAGTGGAACCTGCGGACACGATACATGCACAGTCATGCATAACTCATCGATTAGACATACCATGCATGGAGTAAACAAAAGAGAATGTGCTCAAGACAGAAACACTCACCCAAAATGGTAAGAAAATAAAATTTTACTTTTGAGTTGCTGCTTTGTAAGAAAAAGTCACAGGTCTTGCTCCACGTCGACGGGGTGTTTTTCTAACACATATCCATTAACGATTTGTGGGTCAATGAACCCAACATCATGGATGTTCCTTATTCGATTTCCCGAATCTTCATTCTGCATAATAGCGTACACAACAATATAGTTAGGACAATATATATAGTGCAGACAATGAACGAGATGAGGTAGAAATAAATCACTTACAGAACATAGCAACTGATGATAGATTTGTCGAGCTCGCGCAGATTGAACAGCTGGAACAATTCACTCATATGAATTGTTACATCGTAATGTTTGAAGTGATGCTCATGTCTAACTTCCGCATAAATATATTCTTTGCCGGCGTTAGTTTTTATGTAACCCTTGTACCAACGTAGCAGATTTTTCATTTGTGGAGGTAGATCCTCTTCTCGCGCAGGCTCGACGAGAGGCCCATTCGGCACATATGTAATTGCTACCTCACTCATTGGCGCCTCCTCAAGGCCTAACACTGCACGAAGAGTCATACCGATCTGGGCCGCTTGTTCTCTGGCACCCGTTACAGTCATTCCCTGTGCTGCCGCAGCTGCTATGATAGCGGGGTCCATTAGTTCAGCATCCGGACCGGCGGCTTTCACTAGCGGAGCGATCGATTGTTTACTTTGTTTCCCGCCTTTTTTACTTTCTTCTTTATCGGCCTCCTCCAAGGCTTTCTTCTCCTGCTTCTCCGCCAAGTCTTTCTTCTCCTTCAATATGCCTGCTTGCCTACGAAGTTCACGTCCATAGTCGTCAGGCATATTCTTCTCGGCTTGGGACGGTGTGCTCAAAAATGACTTAGCCCACTTCTTTTCCTTCTCAGAAAATACTGGCTTGGGCTCGGGCTCTCTTTTCGCCTTCATTTCCGCCCCCCATTTCTCATGGTGAGTAGCCGCGGCCGCGTCGACTTCCTCGGCACTACGTTCCCAAGGCCTTGTGGGGAGAGGCTTCAGTGATGGCTCCGGTACCTTTGTGGTTTTAGGTACATAAGGGTCCGGGTTAATAGTCCAGGACTGCTTCTGCTTCTTCGCCGGAGGTGGATTGGGGTGCGGCGTCGGCTTACCCGCCGGAGGCGGACTGGGGGCGGCGTCTGCTTACCCGCCGGAGGTGGATTGGGGGGCGGCGACGGCTGTCGTGAAGGAGGTGTAGGTGAACCACCGCCACCACCACCACCACCACCGCAGGGGGGTGGACTTGTTGGCCTTGGCGCCTCGCCTGGAAACTTGATAAACTTCTTTTTCCATAGAATGAACTGGCGCTTGACATCTCCAAGTCTTCTCTCCCCTTCGGGTGTAGCATAGTCAATCTCCAGGTCCTCAAACCCTTGGACTATGTCCTCCAC
Source organism: Lolium rigidum (assembly GCF_022539505.1). NCBI lineage: Eukaryota > Viridiplantae > Streptophyta > Magnoliopsida > Poales > Poaceae > Lolium > Lolium rigidum. The sequence continues at coordinate 92,277,539 of NC_061509.1, forward strand.
CGTGACACGAGCATAGCCATCTTGAATGGGGTTGTTGTGGTGGAGTGCTCCAGGTAAACATGGTAAAGCACTGCCGATGGCTACCTTCATGGAAATGTTCCCCATTGGATAATGCAGATGACATTCTTTCATCTCCTTTACATCGTCCACGGGGTAGCGAGGAGGCTCCGGTGCAGTAATATCGATCGTCGGTGCATTAGCACCAGCCGGCGGGGCCTCCGTGGAAGCCACTCTGCTTCTCCGCAGCTGGCTTCCGACATCCGCTGGATGATCTTCATGCGTCCCAGCTGCCGATCTTTCTTGTACTAGTACATTCAGGGTTTTCTTCATCTCATCAAATTCCGATACCAACCGCGCCACAATATCTGCATCCCGATCCGCCTATCTCTTACGGCTTCTGTAATTGTAGGGGTCATTTTTCTGGGAAAACCCTACTTTCCACGGAATGGCCCCCATGCCTCGTATACGTCCTCCGTGTTCAGGATTCCCGAGGGCTTTTGTCAGCGCGTCATTCTCTCTGTTGAACTTGATCTTCCCCTCTTGAGCATCCCTCATTGCGTCAATAAGCGCTTGGGTGGGTTGAAACGTTGTCTGTCGGTGAACACACTCCCCTGTCACCGGGTCTAGCGATCCCCCATGCCTGTACCACCAGCTTTTGGCCCTTGGGTCCCATCCCTCTGTACCTAGAGGGATTCCTCGCAGCCTCGGGTCGTCCTCCATCTTCTGCCACTTAGGCTCCGAAAGGCGGTATCCTCCTGGCCCCATAATATGATTGTACGTTTTCTTAGCCGCATTTGCCTTATTCTGGCCTTGAAATGCTCCGATTGCTTTTGCCTCACAAATTCGGGCCAATCATTTTTCAGCATCTCATACTGTCCAGTGAAATCCGGAGTCTTCCCCTTCTCGACATATTGAGCCGCTAAATTTTTCTTGTAGGTCCTGAATGTTGTGGCCATCTTCTGAAGAGCGAACTCTTTGACCAGCCTCCTCCTCTGACGTCCACCCTCCACCTCGTTACCGAATTCAACTTTTTTGTTGTATTCCGGAGGTAGAACGAAATGCTCCATAAGCTTTCTCCAGCATTCCTTTTTCGTTCTCTTGCTGACGAAACTGAAACCAACACGTGCCTTCACTGGCTCATGCCATTCCTGGACGGTGATCGGGATGCTATCTCTAACAACAACTCCGCATTGGTTGATGAACTTGGTGTAATGCGCTTCGGGCTCCAGCGGCTTGCCGGTTGGACTGATAACATCGATGTTATATGTTACTCCTTGTTTCAGCGTCTTGGTTTTGCCACCCTTTGTCTTCACCGATTTTTTCGAAGATCCGGCGGCCGAGGGCTAAAGTAAGAAAGAGAGTCGAGTTAATACACATATTTATTCAAATCGGTAAATTTGTATCACCAGAGGCTCAATGTATATATATACCTCGCCGGAGGTGGTTGCTAATTGCTTATCTCCATCGCCGGAGGTGTTTGTCGACGGTTGACCTCAATCGACAGTGCCCGTTCCTTCGTCATCACCTTGTTGAAGACCTTCACCATCACCGTCAAGGTTCAGATAAGAAGACACATCCTCTTCTTCATCTTCTTCGGCCGACACATAAGGAATGTCGCCGGCTATCATGCCGAAAATATGTGCCTCAGCTTCCGCATTATAGTTTTCCCTAATCGGGTCGGCTCTATCGTCCGCCATATGTGTCACTCCTGAAAACATGTAGTAATTAAAAACTAATTATATTAAGTAAAGAAGGAGGCGGTGGCGGTGGCGAAAGGGGGGCGGTGGTGAAAGGGCGGTGGCACCGGTGGTGAAAGGGCGCTGTGGCGAAAGGGCGGTGGTGGCGGTGGTGAAAGGGCGATGGCGGCCGTGGTGAAAGGGCGCAGTGGCGGTGGTGGTGGTGAAAGGGTGGTGGCGCCGGTGGTGAAAGGGCGCGGTGGCGGTGGCGGTGGCGAAAGGGCGGTAATGCACCGCCCCCTCGCCGCCCCCTCCGATCCTCTCTCTCTCGTAAAAAAAACAAAAAAACCCTGGCCCGCGCGTATACGGAGGGGGCGGCGAGGGGGCCCCCTCTCGCCGCCCCGTCCGTATACACGCGGGGTCGATAGGTGCCCCCTTCGTAACATTGTTTTGTTAATAGCGTAATTATAATTAACATATATAGCTCACATCAAGTCTTACTTTTTTTTTTGTTCATTATCAAGTTTTACGTTTTTTTTGTTAATTATTAAGTTTTACGGTTTTTTTGTTAATTATCAAGTTTTAAGTTATTTTACCGTTTTTGTTAAACTAATTAACTAGTTAAAATTAAAAAGAACAAAAAAGGGAAAAAAATACGGCCCTCTCTCTCCTTTCTCATCTCTGTGGCCCGGCGGCTGGCGCCCCTCTCCCGTGCGGACGCGGCGCGTCTGGCGGCGCGTGCGGAGGCGCGTCTGGCGGCGGCGCGGATCGATTAGCGCGTGCGGGGAACAACACACACGGCGGCCGCCGGCCGGCGCGCGCGCGGCGAGAGATCGAGACGACGTACAGAGGCGGCGAATATCGGCGGCGACAGACGGCGGCGAGGCGAGGCGACGCGGCGACAGATGACGTCGGCGTGGCGAGGCGAGGCGACAGACGACGGCGGCGAGGTGAGCGTCGGCGGTTTCGAGACAGGAGGAAGAAGAAGTGAAAAACGCGCCACGGCCGCGCGCGCAATTTATAGCCAGGGGCCTTTAGTCGCGGTTGGTGTGGCCAACCGCGACGACTAAAGGTATTTTTAAAATTCTTTTAATTTCTATATCTTCAAAATACAAATAATATATGAAAAAATTCAGAAAAAAAACTAATTCATTTCAAAATCTTAAAATACAAATAATATATGAAAAATTTCAGAAAAATAAAACTAATTCGTTTCAAAATCTTAAAAATAAAAATAATATATCAAAAAATTCAGAAAAATAAAACTAATTCATTTCAAAATCTTAAAAATACAAATAATAGATCAAAAAATTTAGAAAAATAAAACTAATTCATTTCAAAATCTTAAAAATACAAATAATATATCAAAAAATTCAGAAAAATAAAAATAATTCATTTCAAAATCTTAAAAATACAAATAATATATCAAAAAATTCAGAAAAATAAAACTAATTTATTTCAAAATCTTAAAAATACAAATAATATATCAAAAAAATTCAGAAAAATAAAACTAATTCATTTTGCACCCACCGGTCGGGACTAAAGATTAGATGACCAGCTCTGGATTCCTCTTCTTCCTGCCATTTCTTCCCTGTCTTCCCGCCTCTTTCTTCCCGCCACTTTCTTCCCGCCTCCTCTCTTCCCGCTCCCATTTTTCCCGCCATTTCTCACTACATATATGTAGCCCGGCTTGGCCAGCATTATCACATCTCTACAATCTCTCATCAGTCTCTCATGGCTTCCACCGTACCCACTCTAACCTACCGGCGGATGGAGGAGCTTTGCGCCTCGAACTACCATTGCCCACCGGGCTACCGCGTCCCCGCCGGGCTGGAGCCTAGCGCCGGAGGCGTGCCGGTCCCTCCCGTCCCTCAGGGTACTGCGCGCCGGGCGGCCATCACGAACCACTCCTACCTCGACCTCACGCCGGAGCAGCGGATGAATCCCCGCTGGCATCCCGATAACCAGCATACTTCTGACGCCTTCTTCATCAATCGGCGTGAGAGGGCGCTCGCCAGGCATGAGGAGGACGGTCTGCCTCCTGGGAACTTCCACGAGGCCGGCCGTCGGCAATGGTGGTACGGCCGGACTCTGCAGAGCGTCATGGACTACATCACGGCCGGCGATATCCCCCGCCTGCGCTACCCTCAGTTCGAGCCACGAGCGCCGCCCGACGACAGCGACGACGGCAGCGATGACGACGGCGGCAACTTAGAAGGCGACAACTACCAGTACAACGGCGGCGACTATGAAGACTACGAGTATGCATATTATACGCCTAGGCAGGAGTATGACTAAATCACTCCAAATTTCATGTATCATCAGTGGTATCTCGAATCAATCGAATCATTCGAAAATGGACACCAAACACATCACGGATAATATAATTCACATGATCCATTCAACAAAGTTTGGTACAATAAATTATTACACATAATTTCTTCCCTTGTGTCCCTGCTTGCTTACGATTGTGCCGTATCCATGGAGCATCCTCATCATTTAACTTAATGCTTGGGTCAGTGTTCACTTTGAAGGGCGGAATTTCACCAAACATATTATAATCTTCTGACATGTCTGTCTTGTCCTCCACTCCCACGATGTTTCTTTTTCCTGAAAGAACAATGTGGCGCTTTGGATCATCGCATGATGTCTCATGTCCTTCACATAGAAAACCTGAGCGACATCTTTGGCTAGGACGAATGGTTCGTCAAGGTAACCAAGATTGTTGAAATTCACCATTGTCATTCCGTATTGCTGGTCCACCTTTACCCCACCTCCTGTTAGCTTGAACCATTTGCACCAGAATAAAGGGACCTTAAAGGATGGTCCATAGTCAAGTTCCCATATCTCCTCTATGTAACCATAATATGTGACCTTTTGCCCATTCTCGGTTGCTGCATCAAAGCGGACACCACTGTTTTGTTTGGTGCTCTTTTTATCTTGGGCGATCGTGTAAAATGTATTCCCATTTATCTCGTACCCTTGGAAAGTCGTTATAGTCGAAGATGGTGTCTTGGCCAACATGTACAGCTGATCTACAACATCATTGTCATTCATTAAATGTTTTCTCAACCAACTGCCGAAAGTCTCCATGTGGGCCTTTCTAATCCAGGATTCGGGCATCCCTGGGTTGTCCGAGCGTAAAATATTCTTGTGTTTCTCGAAGTACGGAGCCACCAAGCTGGAATTGGTCGAAGCTGTGTGGTGTGCTTCAGTCATAGAATGGCCGTCCATACATATTGTTGATTTCCTTTCGATCGTGCCTTTTCCACTTAGTCTCCCCTCGTGCCGCGATCGAGGAAGACCAATCGGCTTAAGGTTAGGAACAAAGTCAACACAAAACTCAATTACCTCCTCATTTCCATAGCCCTTGGCGATGCTTCCTTCTGGCCTAGCACGGTTACGAACATATTTCTTTAATACTCCCATGAACCTCTCTAAGGGGAACATATTGTGTAGAAATACAGGACCGAGAATGGAAATCTCTTCGACTAGGTGAACCAGGAGGTGCGTCATAATATTGAAGAAGGATGGCGGGAACACCAACTCGAAACCGACAAGACATTGGACCACATCGTTCAGTAACCGTGGTAGATCTTCCGGATTGATTACCTTCGAGAGATTGCATTGAGGAATGCACATAGCTTCACAATGGCTACTCGAACATTTTCCGGCAGAGAGCCCCTCAAAGCAATCGGAAGCAATTGCGTCATAATCACGTGGCAGTCGTGAGACTTCAGGTTTTGGAACTTTTTGTCCGCCATGTTTATTATTCCCTTTATATTGGACGAGAATCCAGACGGGACCTTCATACTGCTCAGGCATTCAAAAAAGATGACCTTCTCTTCTTTGGTAAGAGCGTAGCTGGCACGACCTTGAAACCATTCCGGATGCCGCTCATCAAGGTCTTTCAAACGTTGCTGGTCCTACTGTGCTTCCTTTGTATCATTTGTCTTCCCATACACGCCCAAGAAGCTTAGCAGGTTCACGCAAATATTCTTCGTAACATGCATCACGTCGATTGAAGAGCGGACATCTAGGACGTTCCAATATTCTAGCTCCCAAAATATAGATTTATTTTTCCACATGGGTGCGTGCACGTCAGCTCCCTTCGGAACTGATTGTCCGGCAGGACCCTTTCCAAAGATGACTTTCAAATCCTTGACCATATCAAATACCTCAGCACCAGTGCGTTCCGCAGGCTTCGGCCGGTGATCTGCCTTGCCGTTGTAATGCTTGCCTTTATTTCTTACGTTATGATTTTTGGGAAGAAATCGACGATGCCCCAGGTACACGTTCTTCTTACAATTTGGCAAATGTACACTTTCAGTCTCATGTAAGCAGTGCGTGCATGCATTGTATCCCTTATTTGTCTGCCCCGAAAGGTTACTAAGAGCAGGCCAATCGTTGATGGTTACGAAAAGCAACGCTCGTAGGTCAAATTCCTATTCTTTGTGCTCATCCCACACACGGACACCAGGTCTCCCCCACAATTGTAAAAGTTCTTCAACTAATGGCCTTAGGTACACATCGGTGTCGTTGCCGGGTTGCTTCGGACCTTGGATGAGCACTGGCATCATAATGAACTTCCGCTTCATGCACAACCAAGGAGGAAGGTTGTAGATGCATAGAGTCACGGGTCAGGTGCTATGGCTGGAGCTCTGCTCGCCAAAAGGATTCATGTCATCTGTACTTAGACCAAATCTTATGTTCCTTGCGTCAGCTGCAAAATCATTGAACTCTCTGTCGATCTTTCTCCATTGCGTTCCATCTGCGGGGTGTCTCAACTCCCCGTCCGACTTACGGTCCTCTTTGTGCCATCACAACAACTTGGCATGCTCTTTGTTCCTGAACAGATATTTCAACCGTGGTATTATAGGAGCACACCACATCACCTTGGCGAGAACCCTCTTCCTGTGTTTCTGGCCCTCAACATCATCACCAGGGTCATCGCCTGTGATCTTATAACGCAATGCAGTGCATACCGGGCATTCATTCAAATTCTCGTATTCACCGCGGTAGAGGATGAAGTCGTTAATGCATGCATGTATCTTCAGAACCTCTAAACCTAGAGGGCAGACAACCTTCTTTGCTTCGTACGTACTGGCGGGCAACTCGCTATTCTTTGGAAACATATTCTTCAACATTTTCAGCAAGTTTTCAAATGCTGGGTCAGCTACACCTTCCTGTGCCTTCCATTTCAGCAAATCCAGTGTGCAGCCCAGCTTTTTCAGACCATTATCGCATCCTGGGTACAGCGACTTTTTGTGATCCTCTAACATGCAATCCAAATTCTCCCTCTCCTTTTCAGTTTTGCAGCGTCTCCGTGCATCAGCAATGGTCCGACCAAGGTCATCAGTGGGCTCATCACGTGCCTCTTCTTCACCTTCCCCTTCACCTTCCCCACCTTCAGCATCCTCCATGAAAGTATCACCGAAATGATCAAGATAGTTGTCATCGATGAAATCATCCCCTTCTTCATCTTCTTCCATTATAACCCCTCTTTCTCCATGCTTGGTCCAACAATTATAGCTTGGCATGAAACCGTGCCGAAGCAGGTGCAGGTGAACTTCTCTTGAGGAAGAGTAACCCTTCTGATTCTTACAGCCAACACATGGACAGATAACAAAACCCCCCTGCTTGTTCGCATTAGCCACTACGAGGAAATCTTTCAAACCCGTAGGGAACTCGCCGGAGAGTCGATTACCGTACATCCATTGCCGATTCATCTGCATTATTATTATATAAAGTATATAATTAACCATCATGCATTTGTTAAACTAACTAGCTAGAAATAATAGAAATTAAACAATGAACTACACACATGCATATTTTATCAATGACACATGAAAGGTTCAAGTTGCTAACCGCGATCGAGGAAAAATAAATGAGAAAGCTCAAGTGTGGCTCGGACACTTCATATCATGTTTCTTTCAATCTCTCGGGCATTTCATCGAACACCTTGTGTGCATAAGAGGAACCAAAATCAAACCCACCACCCACTTGTGAAGATTGTGAAGAAAGTGGCACCAAATGGCTAAGTGAGTGTGCTGAACGGGTATATATAGGGGTGGCGCTTTAGTCGCGGTTGGCCTGGCCAACCGCGACTAAAGCTCCCCCCGTCCACCAGCTGGCCACCGAGCGCCCTGGGCCCAGGCCTTTGGTCGCGGTTCGCCTCCCGAACCGCGACTAAAGACCCCATTAGTCACGGTTCGTATATTTTGGGGACTAATGGGGGCGGATGGAAGGCTCTTTTTCTACTAGTGAAATTACACTTTTTGTGTTAATAAGTCCGATGCATGCAATAGTATAATTATTTGCTCCACATCTAGACCTGATGGAGCCACATGTGAGAAGGAAGGTTAAAGTATAAATGGATTTCCCTTCTTCTTCCCCATCAGGTTAGGCTTTTGGGGTGAACTGGTTCGGTGCATGTGATTGTACAGGTTTACACTCCCTCTCAACAGGTGGATAGAAGAAGAAGAGAGGGTGCAACAATAATTTTAGGATAATCTGTTTAATCTAGGAGTGGAACTAGAGAGGCTGGGCTCTTATACCATGCAAAGTTTATGTACTAGCCAACACAATAAAAAGTCCGAAGTAATAAAAAGAGTTAGTCAATCCACTTATACACACATCAACACCACTCTTCACATGTGAAAGGAGAAGAGAAATTGAACACACATAACTCAAACTTAGGCACAAGAGGCCTTGTACATGGACGGAGGGGGCAACAACAATTTTAGAACAAATTGTGCCACATGAAACTCAAACTCGATACCTTAACTTCAATACCATGTCAACCTTCACACATTGTAGCTAACGCAAACAAAAGTTCAAACTAATGGAAATGGCTAGACAGTCGTCTTATACACTTCAACAGGAGCAGATGTTTAGTGGAGGCAGGTACAGAATACTCTTAGTTTTTTAATACAAGGAATGATACTTAGTTAACCTATAAGAAATGTCAATTCGCCGCATGGAATCGGATGCCCTTTCTTATTTTTCCAGGCGAAATGTATCCTAGCTATATCTGCTTTTGATGGGACGATTTCATGAGAAGCCAACATCAATTATACGTAGAAAAGACAACCTGCAAGGACGGCTACTTCCCTTGTTTGGCACAACAGGGCGGCGCCACATGCATCATGGGGGTGGTCGTTTGTCGTTACAGATCGAGCTCGGATATATATATATTATTTGTTGGTTTCGGTAGAGTATTGTTTGGGGTGATACTTGAGAAAGAAACAAAACATGTAAGGGCCCCCGTCAGGTTGGACAAACCAGGACACATTCGCGCGCAAGAATTGGGCTTTGTTGGTCATTTCGTTCTTATTAGTAATCATTAACCCCCTCAAAAAAAGTAATCATTACTGTGTTCAGGTTAGAGCTTAATTAACAAACAGAAGGACTGTACTATCGCTAACCTTTCTTTGTCTTGACGTATACTCTATCGTTAACCTTGTTATTAGTCGCTGTTGCTTATGGGCGGCCAATGGCGCCGTGTGTTTCCCCACCAAAATTATATAATTACACATCTGCGACAAATTAATTAAGATCTTGCCGAATCTAGTGATGCAATGACAAGACGACCAATCGATAAACTAGCCTAATGGGGAAAAGCCACACTTGCACCACATTAGTTTTGGCACTAGTGGATATGCAACTGGCCAGTTAATATATTACACCAGCGCGCGAGTCACTCCTTCAGTCGTGCCGACCTCTAATTGTATTGTTTGATCACAAAAGTTGTTGCCACTAATGGCAAGGTGGAGGGCTGTTTTCTAATGTTTGGAATGGGAAAATGCTTTGCTCGGCCCCGCGTCGCTTCGCTCTGGGGCAACTCAGGCGGCGATGAAACCCTATCCACCGAGCCCCTTCTCCCCCGCCTTCCTCCCCCTTGCCGCGGCCAGAGGAGACCGCCGGAAAGCCGACGCGAGCTGGCAAGGACGGTGGCGGCAAGGATCTCGCCGCTCTGCTTCTGTGGCGAAGCGCTTCGGCACCCAGGGCGGCGGCATTGTCGGATGAGGGCGGCACGGGTCCTGGCAGCGGTAGGCGCTCGCTGGTGCTGCTGACCTTCCTCCTTGGTCGCGCATGCGGCGAGGGGGTGGTGGACAGCGGTTGCATCGCGGGGGTCACCCCGTTTGACATCCACCAGATCTGAAGACGGTGTCTCCGCACCGCGCGGATCCCACTCACTTGGCTTCGATACCTCCGGATCTGGAGCCCTCTCAGGGTGGTGGGGCAGGGGCTCTGTTTGGGAGAAATCCCCGGCCGCCGGCGGCCCGGTGTTGGCGACGTCTATGACGCATCTGTCCTCCTTGGGGGCTACGTCGAGGTACATCCCTTTCCCCTCCTTCCCTTACCCGGGTGAAAACCCCAAGTCCTTCGGATTGGGAGCGACGGCGCTATGTCGTCGTTCTCCTCCTTGGAGGCGCCGCCTTGGCTCTATGGAAGGTGGCCGGTGCTGTGTGCGGTCTAGTTTGCCTGTGGCGGCAGCTACGGAGGAGCTGTAGTGGCGTGGTTCTTCTTGCCGTGTCTTCGGTGGTGACTTGGTCCAAAAGCTTGTGTCTTGCTGATTGGTTGGTGTGGTGGCCAGCGAAGCCGTTGGTGGGCAGCTCGCGTGCAGAGGTGGTCGTGCTCAAGGCTTACTTCCCTGGCGACTTGGCCTATGGTAAGCATTCGTGCTCTCGGGTTAGCAGCTCTACTCCTCGACGGTACGGTGCCCTACGAGCCAGGGCGAGAAGGCAGGGGCCTTCTTCGGAGGTGGAAACGGATTTCACATTGGCGGTGTCGCGCTGGAAGGTGACGAAGGCAGGATCTTTCTCCGGCGGTGTGCTTGTCTTCACGGCGTAGTCTCCACCCTCGATTCATGTCGGCGTTCTGTGGCCTTGAAGCCTAAACTGTGCTCTCTATTAATTCTTTGCTTGCTTGTGGCTTTGAAACCTGTAAGATGTTCGTTCAGTACCATGTACTTGCTTTTTCGATAAAGGGTGATTTATTACTCAAATAAAGTAATACACCCGGCCTCTGCATAGCTAGGATGCATACAACCGCAACAATCCACAAGATAGCACTAAAAAGGAAAACAGTATGTCTCAGGTATTACAAAACAAAAAAAGTCTAAGACAAAGGAAGGTCGATCAGCAGATCACGCTGCCATCCATGTTGGGAAAAAATATCCCTCACCGTGTCCTTCAACCATGTAGACACCTCCATAAATAGATCGCGATGCTCCGCACGCTGTAGTTGTGACCATAAACGGAGCGTAGCCGTACACCGGTAGATAACCTGCATAAGAGAAACATTTTTATTATTAATAACCTTATCATTTCTACATAGCCATAGCGACCATGTAATGGCAATCGCTCCCATCCTAAAAAGTGGCTTGAACCTAGGATCTACACCATTACACCATGTACTTGATGTTGTGGCGTTATTAATTTAATGCAGGGCTACGATCTAATGTTTAAAATATTTGGAATTGTTGATACTCCACTCGATTGTGTGCTCGCATATTCCCATGGAAGTGCTAGTGAAGCGTGATGCCTTAAGATTTTATCCGTCGACACTACCAATTAGCTAAACTTGTAATTAGTCTTTGCTAAGGCTTGTGGAGAACTGGTGGAGATACAGTGCACTCATCACTTGGAAATGATAATACGTGGTTTATTTGCTCATTATAAATGGGGGTTTGGCAATAGATGAATCCATGAATTGTATTAGCATGTATCTTTCTACTTGGTATATATCTTTTTTGCGAAATGGGGCATTGCCCAGCCTCTGCATCACTGTGATGCACACGGCTTTTCATTTATTTGAAAGGTTCAAAAATATTCAGAAGTTTACATCACAGATCAGAGATGGTTGAGACAAGTATCAACCATCGGAAAATGAATAAAAACACAGAATTATCCATTCTATCCTACTAGTGTGTCGTCACCCAGTAGCCTGGAAAAAGAAGTCCTGAGTAACCGTCAGCAGACGGTTGCACCCAATATCCATAGTCTCCCGCTGATCCTCCGGAAGAAGGAAAGCCCATTGTTGGATCCAGTACGCCACACACCGTATAACCTGCAAAAAATTAGTTCCCTTTTGTCTGTTAAAAATTATGTCATTCCGGTTGTCCAAATAGACCAGCATACAACAGATATGCCAATCCAATTTATAAACCCCATTAAGCCAATAACCAAACATATTAGTAATATTTGAAGGTGGGTGTATACCAAAAGTAAAATAAATAATTCGCCAAACAATTTTGGCAAATGGACATGATAAGAATAAGTGATTTATGGTTTCTGCCTCATTACAAAAACAACATTTAGTGCATCCATGCCAATTCCGTTTCACCAAATTGTATTTTGTAAGCAGTACTTTATTGTTAAGAAACCACATAATTTTTTTGATGTATTTTTAATTTCCACAGATATTTGCGTAAAAAAGGAGTATGACCATTCATTAAGTCAAGATACATTGATTTAACTGAAAATGTTCCGTAATCAGTAAGTTTCCAAACAAATTTATCCGGAGTGTTTGTCAACTGTACCATCATTAGCCGCTGACAAATATTAATCCATTGATTCCATTTGTTTTCGTTAAAAACCCTCCTAAAAGCAATATTAAGCGGATTTTGTGCCAACACAGTAGCAACTAAAACATTTTTTCGCTGTACTATATTATACAACGCCGAATATTGTTGTGCTAAAGAAGTGTCTCAATCCTTTCCTAGTTTGGAAATTGTGTCCAACATCGTCATTAACCTTAATTCCGACACTAACTCCCTGGACAAAGTTTTTAATCAAATCACACCATTTGGGATCAAAGCCTTTCATCCTTAGCACTTGTTGGAGAAATGGCCATTTAACTTTGTCGTAAGCCTTCTCAAAGTCAATTTTGAAAAGAACTCCGTCTAACTTTTTCCGATTAATTTCATGAACAGCTTCATGTAGGACAACTACTCCCTCAAGGACTATATGCAATGTTGATTCATTTGTTAGAGACACATGCGCATACACCAAGTATGAATATGTCACCATGTATGTCTTGTTGCCGATGGAATATTGTCTCCTACCGTAAAAATAAACCGCGCCACTGCAAAAATAATATTCCGCTCCAATGAGACTGTTATCACCAGGATTTAACCGCGATCAGGAGGTGGGCCGCGATCAAGATGGGCTTGGAAGATTACATATGGAAGATCTATGAAGCGGCCTTGCACGGAGAATTTGGGCTAGTTAGCCCGTGTATCTTAGTATAATAGATTGTGTATCGATTTAGAAGTTAGAGTTTATCTCGTGCACGGTTTAGTGCACGCCCACATTAGAAAGTCCGCTGGACTATAAATATGTACCTAGGGTTTATGGAATAAACAACAACTCACGTTCAACCCCAAAACAAACCAATCTCGGCGCATCGCCAACTCCTTCGTCTCGAGGGTTTCTATCAGGTAAGCGACATGCTGCCTAGATCGCATCTTGCGATCTAGGCAGCACAAGCCCCACGTTGTTCATGCGTTGCTCGTATCGAAGCGCTTTTGATGGCGAGCAACGTAGTTATCATTAGATGTGTTAGGGTTAGCATTGTTCTTCGTTTAAGCATGCTTACGTAGTGCAACCCTTGCATATCTAGCCGCCCTCACGCCTATCTCGGGTGTGGGGCGGCACCCCGCTTGATCATTATTTAGTAGATCTGATCCGTTACGATTGCTCCTTGTTCTACAATGATTAGTTTAATATCCGCAATAGTTAGGCCTTACAAAGGGGGAGGATCCGAGTGGCACATAGGGTGGCGTTCGCAAGTCCTAAACGGGATGTTCCGAGGATCAACTTCATGTTGGTTTTTAGGCCTTGTTTAGGATCGGCTTACGAGCACCGTGCGTGGCCGCGAGGCCCAACCTGGAGTAGGATGATCCGATTATGCGGTGAAAACCCTAAATCGTCGTAGATATCATTAGCTTCATCTTGATCAAGCAGGACCACCAAGTATTCGTGCACCCCGTACGAATCATGGGTGGATCGGCTCTTTGAGCCGATTCACGGGATAACCCGAGAGCCGATCGAGGCTCGTATTTAATGTTTACATGTATGCCCTGCAGAAACTAAGCGAGGCATCCCCATCACCTTCCCGACCAGGTATAGGTCAGGTGGCACGCCCTGCACTTCGCATCGCCGCGTGTGACCGGAAGAGCATTGCGGGCCGTCGCTCGGAGGGGTCTCAGCCAGCCGCAGCTCTAGGCTCTTCCCGGCTCTACGGTGTTGACAAGGCCGCTGCCCGCCGGTGGGTTTTGGCGATCAACACATTCGGCACGCCCGGTGGGACAATCGTCTACATCAACCACATCGCCATCTACATCCGAGATGGCGGACGGCACGCCGGTCACCTACGAGGATCCGCCCGACGACCTCAAGAAGCAATACAACGAGATCAAGGCCACCCTCGAAGCCGACCTCATCGGCTCTTTTCGAAGAACCCGTTCCCATGGCATCGGATGGAAGGGATTCTCACCGCAAGGTGCGCTCGATGGGATAGACCTCTCTACCCCGTCGGAGGAACGCACCGGGGGTCCGCGGCGGGAGATCAACTACCCGGTGGCTCACTCGCTACACCGCCACTCGAGAACTTGGTCAACGTGTTGGAGCGTGTCGCTCTGCGCGTGATCCGGGAGATCATGAGCCACCGGTATTCGCCGTCGGGACCAGCTCTCGGGACTCATCAAGGAGAGTTGCCACTCCGAGTCCCGTCCACCGCTGCCATATGCGTTGGCAGCACCTCGCTGAAGTGCCGACTACACCGGCATTCCTCGTCTACAGGATTGGTGGCGACCCTAGTGACTACCAGTTCTTAATGGAGGCGCCTAAGGAGATCCCTCACGGATACGCGTGTATGTATGTGCCGGATTGTGGTGACTGGGCACTCACAAACCAGGCCACAACATCGGGGACTCCGGCGAAGACAGGAGGAACGTCGGCGACAGAGCTTGAGAAGCAGACGTGGCTAACTAAATGCGCCACGCCGACGAAACTCCCGAGCCCAGCTCCTGCAGCTGGCCCAGAGCTGGAAAAGCAAACATGGCTGGCCAAGTACGCCACCCCGGCGAATCTTCAGAGTGCAACTCCTACGGCCAGCACGACGGATCAGATCAGTACCATACCGAGAGACCAGTTCGGCATGATGCCGAAAAGAAGGGCGATCGGCTATTCCAAGCCGTACCCCGACGATTACGAGATGATCCCGCTGCCACCTAAATATCGGCTCCCCGACTTCTCCAAATTCGGTGGATCGGATGGCTCCAGCTCCATCGAGCACGTCGGCCGATATTTGGCTCAACTAGGACCGGCTTCGGTGTCGGATCAACTACGCGTGAGGCTCTTTTCACAGTCCCTCACGGGATCGGCTTTTGGATGGTACACCTCTTTGCCAGCAAACTCCATCCGAGTCTTGGAAGCAATTGGAAGAACAGTTCCATATGCAATACCATTCGAAGCTTCCGAGTCCGGCATTGCCGATCTAGCACAACTACGTCGAAGCGCGGGGAAACGGTGACGGAATACATCCAGCGCTTCAGGAATCTTAGGAACCGATGTTATTCGGTTCGTATAACCGAAAAGGAAGCGATCGAGTTGGCGTAGCAGGCCTTGCAACACAGCTCAAGGACATGGCCTCCCAAGCAGATTATCCCTCGCCGGCGCACATGGTTCGAAACTATCAGCATATGAACAGCGCCATCCCGACCTCGTACCAAGACAAGTTCAAGCGTGCGATAGTTATGGTCGATACGAGAGGAAGATGAAGTGCTCGCGGGAGACCAAGAAATAGCAGTGGCTGAGTGGACTCGGGGAGGAACCCCCGTGGCCTCGCAAATGGGTAAAGCCACCGGGGCCGCCCGGGGATTTGATTTTGACGTGACCAAGACCGAACAAATCTTCGACCTCCTGCTCAAGGAGAAACAGGTTGACGATTCCTGAAGGTCTCAAGTTCCCCACGGCGAAAGAGCTAAACGGAAAGCCGTACCTGCAAATTCCACAACTCGCTTTCCCATGCCACCAACGATCGCCGGGTGTGGCGTCGGCACATCCAAGCGGCGATAGAGAAGGGGCGGCTAATTTTCAACCAGTACGCCATGAAAGTCGACGGCCAACCCTTCCCCGCCGTTAACATGGTAGAAATTACCTACCACGAAGATTGCCGACCAGGTCCCTCGTTCAGCATCAACATGGTAGGACCCGGAAACCACTCTGGCAAAGATGGAGATGAGGGCAGCTGCTCTCATAGCAAGGATACAGAGGAGGCCGCTCCACGCGATCGGCTCCGTCATGATGGCAAGCGCTATGTCACCGAGGGAGAGGTGAAGAATATAAGATATCAGCGACCCTCTCTCGATCACCTCCTCAACAAATATGTGAGTCGGTATGACCAACGCCGACGGTCCAATTACGATGATAGAGGAGATCGTCTGGCTAGAGAAGCCAGAAGATATCGTCGGCAGAATCGCGATGAGGAGGAGCACGAGCGCTGTGCCACGGAAGCATCAAGGGAGCAAGATGACAACGCCAGACACTGGGACTGCCCTTTCTTCAGACACTGCTGGGATTCAGGAATGAGCCGATTTCCCACAATCGGCAATTGCCCAGAATGCAATCAGAAAAAGAAGGAGGCAGCCAATGTGTCTGTGTTCGAGCGCCTAGGGCCTCTCCCGCCACAAAGCAAACGCGCCGGAGTCACCTCGTTGGGCAGATCTTGAGGATTCGGAAGACGAGGGAGGAGTAGAAGAAGACAGGTATCACCGGCCAAGGTGGTGCCCGGACGGACTCAGCCGTTCCCAAAAGCGCGAGGGTTCAGCGATTGCGCGGCCCGGAGGAAGCCGAAAGGTTGTACCTGCATACGCTAAGGAAGGCACGGCCTGATCCGGCTGCAAAGGTTCAGCGAACCCTGGATGAAGAGGGTCGTCCACGGAAAATGGAGTGGCGCCCTAAACGAGAGAAAGCCGATGATGAGACATCGGCTGGCACAAACATGGTACTCGTCTTGCCGACAGAGCTTAGCCCTCCACGACTCTACGGAGCACTCAAGGTGGACGACGACAAGCGCATCAAGTCAGAGGTTGGGTTGGTTTTATCCAGCCTGACCAAGTAGCAAGATCAAACCAATGAGCAAACCCGGAGAGGCTGATCCTTGTGATCGGCCCCAAAAATTTATGAAGGGAACTTACAAAACCTTCAACGAGCAAGCAACGTGGAGGCCGATTCCAGCAATCGGCCAAAATTATCCTCACCCACCATTCTCGCTCGGGTTCAACATGTTATCCAACGAGCCGATACCATCAATTCTCTTGACGAGAATCGGCTCGGGGGCACCCAGGTAGATAAAATACGAGGATATGTAACGAAGCATCTCATCTTCGTTGATGGGTATTGGAATATGGGGGCCGATGCACGGGTCGGCCGTAAAAAAGTGAAAATTCGAAAATTTTCGAACACAGCCTGATGCGACGAGCATCGACTTAAGGATATAACAGCCGATGCATGGCCATCGACTCAAGGGGGGTAACTGTTACGATCAGAGGGTCAATGGAGCACAAAGGGAGATTTTTTATGAAGGAACTCCTCAATGGAGCAGTTTGGAAGCTCAGATCCTCTCTTCAAAAACAATATCAGGAGCAGCATGGGCGGACGGATCAGGTCAAGGATGGATGACATTAGATTCACCAAAGGAAAGGAGCCGATCTAGCCAGCAAGAACTAAAGAAGCTCGGGGGGCAGCTCACCTTGAAGGCTTTCCGCTCAGAGAAGCCGATTTGTGTTCAAATCGGCTGACGCTGCATAAGGAACTTCCCCACACACGATCAAGCCCAGGTCTATGCAGCTCATTTGCGTATCCTCGTCTCTGTTTTGCCTTGGCTGAGACTCGGGGGGCAACAGGCCTGGTAGGTGCTCTATTGAAGGACCGATTGAAGTACCATCGGCTGATCTTCGTTGCAACCTTCTTCACAAAGCGATGAACGCTCGCTAAGGAGTTGAAGAATGGAAGGATGAATGTCGAAGGACCGATGCGTTGTTATCGGCTCATTACACATTGGCAAAGGGGACGAATCGGCAAGGTCAGTAGGAGAGGTAAATCGGCTCAATCAAACTCAGAGGAAATCGGCAAAATCAAATTGGGGAACAGTTCTTCATTGATAGGCGAGATTTCTTACATAAAGAGCTAATTGCTCTCAAAAGGAAATACTAGGGGATACATTGCCCCATCTGCTACTACTGACCCTATGCTAGGGGTCCTATCTACGGGCCGTCACTGCCCTCGCCGTCATCCTCAGAGCTCTCATCGGCACTCGCTGCCGATGGGCTCCTCGTCGCTACTCCCGTAGCCCTCCACGGGGCTTCGTCCCCGTCTTCGTCGTCCACTGCTGTCGTCGTCCCACCACATGCGAAGGCGCTTCGCTGGTGGGTAGCCCTCGAGGAGTCGTCGTCGTCGTCGTCCTCCTCCTCCTCTTCTTCCTCCACCACCCCCTCGGAGGAGGTGAAGTCGTCCCAGGAGAAGCGATCGTCATCGCTCTCCTCCTCCGATTCCCCGTCGGCGAGGAAACGGAGGTCGCTCTCCCCGTCCGTCGAGGACTGGTCGTCCTCGGACCGGATGGAGAAGTCATGGTCCGACTCCTCCCCGGCCGCAATGGCGCGGCGGGTGTTGGCCGCATGGACCGCCGCCGGGTTGTGCTCCGGCGTCGGCTCGCGGGACATGGAGGACTGGCCGGAGGGGTCCGATAGGGCAGAGGAGGAAGAAGACATGATGGTGCAGGAGGATTTTTGGACTGCTAATGCGAGGATGCAGAGCAGAACTGTTCATAGCGGTTAAATAAAAGGGGATATGGTGAAAATTCAATGCCACAGCAGTTTCCGAGGAAGTGGTGTTTGAAAGAAAGAGAAAAGACTGCCAAATCACGCGGAGAAGTTGAGAAGGCAAGTCATCATGGTGACGGATACTGCGACGGTTCTGCCACGACATGACCCGACGGAAGCGTAATGATTTTGGAAATACCATTTCCAAAACCAGGGGGCATGTGTTATCACCAGGATTTAACCGCGATCAGGAGGTGGGCCGCGATCAAGATGGGCTTGGAAGATTACATATGGAAGATCTATGAAGCGGCCTTGCACGGAGAATTTGGGCTAGTTAGCCCGTGTATCTTAGTATAATAGATTGTGTATCGATTTAGAAGTTAGAGTTTATCTCGTGCACGGTTTAGTGCACGCCCACATTAGAAAGTCCGCTGGACTATAAATATGTACCTAGGGTTTATGGAATAAACAACAACTCACGTTCAACCCCAAAACAAACCAATCTCGGCGCATCGCCAACTCCTTCGTCTCGAGGGTTTCTATCAGGTAAGCGACATGCTGCCTAGATCGCATCTTGCGATCTAGGCAGCACAAGCCCCACGTTGTTCATGCGTTGCTCGTACTGAAGTGCTTTTGATGGCGAGCAACGTAGTTATCATTAGATGTGTTAGGGTTAGCATTGTTCTTCGTTTAAGCATGCTTACGTAGTGCAACCCTTGCATATCTAGCCGCCCTCACGCCTATCTCAGGTGTGGGGGCGGCACCCCCTTGATCATTATTTAGTAGATCTGATCCGTTACGATTGCTCCTTGTT
Source organism: Lolium rigidum (assembly GCF_022539505.1). Classification (NCBI taxonomy): domain Eukaryota; kingdom Viridiplantae; phylum Streptophyta; class Magnoliopsida; order Poales; family Poaceae; genus Lolium; species Lolium rigidum. The sequence goes on from NC_061509.1 coordinate 92,296,860, forward strand.
CTACAAGGATTAGTTTAATATCTGCAATAGTTAGGCCTTACAAAGGGGGAGGATCCGAGTGGCACGTAGGGTGGCGTTCGCAAGTCCTAAACGGGATGTTCCGAGGATCAACTTCATGTTGGTTTTTAGGCCTTGTTTAGGATCGGCTTACGAGCACCGTGCGTGGCCGCGAGGCCCAACCTGGAGTAGGATGATCCGATTATGCGGTGAAAACCCTAAATCGTCGTAGATCTCATTAGCTTCATCTTGATCAAGCAGGACCACCAAGTATTCGTGCACCCCGTACGAATCATGGGTGGATCGGCTCTTTGAGCCGATTCACGGGATAACCTGAGAGCCGATCGAGGCTCGTATTTAATGTTTACATGTATGCCCTGCAGGAAACTAAGCGAGGCATCCCCATCACCTTCCTGACCAGGTATAGGTCAGGTGGCACGCCCTTGCACTTCGCATCGCCGCGTGTGACCAGAAGAGCATTGCGGGCCGTCGCTCGGAGGGGTCTCAGCCAGCCGCAGCTCTAGGCTCTTCCCGGCTCTACGGTGTTGACAAGGCCGCTGCCCGCCGGTGGGTTTTGGCAGTCAACAGAGACACGACAGCACATGTTGTTATTTATAAAGAGCATGTATGGTTATAAAATGTTTTTTTATGTGCATGTTTACACCAAGGAATTCAAGCATATTAGTTGTATTTCTTTAATGGATGGGAGCCCTCTTAGTCTATGAAGAAAAAGAATACATGGTGGAGCTTATCTTAACCCAATGGCCTCTTTTTTTACTTTATGAGCAGAACGGCGCGCCTACTTGATCCCATGCATGGTATCCTCTGGCAAGACATTGTACGCCTGACGTCGCTCTCTCAAAAGGACTAGAACAAAGTCTCGGAGAGAACACAAGTAGCTTTCTCCCCATCTATAAGTCATGGTTTCTTTATCGTTTTTCAGATCGATCGACCCTAGCTTAACATTAGAAAAACACCCGTCGACATGGATCAATTAATTCACCTGCCGGTCATGTCTGGCGAGAGATCGACCGAGTAGGCAGCGGGTCGATGACCACGTCCATACCGGCGCAGGTCACCATGACGAACTTTTAAGCTCTAATTAATGATCACCTGCACTAATGATGATGCTTAATTAGATATATATATGGGATTGCAGAGAGATCTCATGCTTAAATACTATTTTACAGTCCCATCGATTGATCCTGCAAATCGTTAATCGTAAGAATGGTGATGGTGTTATCTCCACGTGAGAGTGATATCCCTCCCATTCTTCTCCCTGTTTTGTCCGCTTCGATCTTCGATTTTCTTCATCGGTTGTATCTATCGTGTCTATGATATCATCTAGATGAAGACTTTGTTGCTGCCCTTTATGGCTAAACGTAGTTTGCTCATTGGGCTTGTTTGCATTCTTCATATCAGATCAAAACAAGGCACACCCCTGTACATACGTAACTATCATCAGTCACACTCTAATTAAACTTGATAAGTGCGTCGTAGCAATACCAGTAGGAATAAGGGCATCTCCAACGGGGCGACACATTTCGGACGGGTAAAATGGTCGCACGTATCCATTTACATTAGGCCGCGAAAACGAAATTGGTCGTTTTTTATCACGCGTCCGTTTGCGTCTGGGGGTGCCTCCAGTGGGGCGACACATTTGGCCAGTGAACATGAATGGAGATGTTTTAAACAAAAAAATAAAAAGGTTCAAAGTAGTCTTAATTATTACATCCAAGTTCTTAAAAATCTACTTATAAATAAGATGATATTGACCTCTATGCATTGTCTTCATGGCCAGCCAATGGCCTGATGCTTATCAGATCCGTCTGTAGGCGTTTGGACATGTTCTCGTTAGTGACTTCAACATTTATATGCAGATATTGCTGCCATGATGATGCCCCGAGAATTGGCGCAACAAGGTCACCCTGAAAATCTCATTGGTGCTCATTGCGGTCATCAGGACGCTCGTTCTCAACGGTCATGTTGTGCATGATCACGCAACATGTGGACCTCATGCATGGTCTTCACAGACCATGTTCTTGCCGGGTGACGGACAATTGTCCACCGAGTTTGGAGCACACCAAATTCCCGCTCCACATCTTTCCAGCAAGTTTCTTGCATCTTGGCAAACCTCCTCGTCTTTTCCGAGTTTAGATTACAGACAGTCTTCACCAGTGTGGCCCGGTTAGTGTAGATGACATCACCAAGATAATATGGCTTGTGATATTCATTTTCATTGATCTCGTAGCTCACCTGGGGAGTTTTGCCTTGCATAAGCATGTTGAAAACTAGTGATCGGTGCAATACATTGATGTCATTGTTGGAACCGGCCATGCTAAAGTACGAATGACAAATCCATAAATCTTCAGATATCACTGCTTCAAGAATGACAGTGCATCCCTCTGCATGGCCAGTGATCGGAATCTTCGTCGGAAGAGGAGTCAATGACCTCAGCGCAGAACTTGTCCAACATCTTCCACATGTCCATCTGCATGGGTAGCAACCGTTGATCAATGGTCGACCACAATAGCGCCCAAAAGATGAGTAAGAAAACTACCAGCGCAACTGACCAAACAGGCCCTGGGCGGCGAGGCCTGGCGGCGCAACCGGTAGATGTTTGGCCCACAAACACGTGACAGATGCGCCCTAGAACCTACCCCGACTCAGATCGTGTTCTCCGACGCGGCGAGGGCCGAGCAGACGACGTGCACTGCGCTGGTGCAGCAGGGTGGGGCTGTGGTGGTGGCGTCGCACTAGGGCAGCAAAGAATGGAAAGAGGAAGCAAATCCGCGCGGCCGATTTCGATGTCCCTGGCGTGGGGGACCGGGTAAAAAAAGGGAGAACGCTCGACGCGACGACGCATCGTCCGTAGAGACGCAAATGTGCCACATATTTAGATCATGTTTGCGTCTCTGCGGACGGCCCGGTCACTATGCGTCGCCCCGCTGGAACAGGGGGCAGATGCATTTTGCGACGCGCGTCCGTTGGGATCGCCCCGTTAAAGATTCCCTAAGTATATCAGTGTGGAAAAAACAGCCTTAGTGGCGTATACCTAGCATGCTGTCGGTATATTTACGAGCGGTATGGCAGTCCCCACGCCGTTGGGAACTAAAATAGCATCTAAAGGTGTAAACGTTGCACCCCCATGGAGCCTTCCCAGTCCATCCACGATAGGCTACCAGGCGAGCAAGGTCTGGGCGCTTGCTTGGATCCTTCTCCGTAGGTTCGGCTACGCGTCGTGATGCTGTTGGTAGAAAAAAAGATATTTTTTGAGGGAATAAAGAGGTCGTGACCTAGCTCCCGTTGCATCGATTCGCTAGCATCCGCGGAACCCTAGCACGTCACTTGCCCACTCCCACGCCCATTCCTCTCCTCGATCTCCTCTCCCGGTGCTCCCTCCCGCCCCCCTCTGCGGGAGCGGTGCCGTCGTCTAGCCCCGGGCTTTCTCCTTGAAACCTAGCCGCCTCACCCGGACCCCCTCGCTCGCGCCCATCTCCTTCTCCGAGCGAGCCGGCCAGCACAACTCCGCGTCTTCCTTGCCCCTGCCTGCCATTCATCAAAGGAAAAGCGGCGGCCCGAGCTCCGCCCTCCCATCGCGCCACCGGTTCAGCCGTTCAGCCCCCATTCCCACTCCTTGTCCTTCTCCACGCCGCTCGTCCTCCAAGCAGGAGGACCGTGGGATGTTGTTGTTGCAAAACCTATGCCCTAGAGGAGCGCGCGGGGGCGCCGCTGTTGGAGCTCCGCCATCGAGCCCCTGGCCCGTTTAGCTTGATGCAATCTCGAACTAGAAGGAAGAAAACAGAGTGCCACATCCATGATGCACTGCCATGCTCCACCTCTTCTTCAAGGTTCCCTCTCTCCCTCTCCCGTCTGTGTTATGATGTAGAGAAATCTACGTAAGGTAACTATTTGATGATATGTCTATGAGGCATGTAATTATTTATTTGGGGGTTATATGTTGCAGGTTATAAATGGTGAGTGTCGGTCGTCATGGACAACCAGAAGAAGAAGTAGTTGGTCGTCAACAATCCGAAGAAGAGGTAGCAACACATCATCTTTTCACATTCTCCTTCATCTCATAAAATTATCTTCAATTCCTCGCAGAAAAATTTGTGCATAAAGGTAAACACTACCTCTTGGTGAACTAAAACTGATTGCAGAAAATGTTGACATTAATGATAGTGTGGTTACTGAAAAGGTTCGGACCCAAATGTGTTCTCAAGTACATATAAGAGTGAGCCAGAAATTATTTGCAAAATAATCTATTGTCTATGCAGTTTATACTCTATGGACTTGTGTACAGTAATGCCAGGTTTAATTAGTTTTCTTCCATGACTTTTTCCAGATCTAGGAATTTTCTGGGTTATTCATATAGAGTAAAGTTCCAGTGTTGCAGCATCACCAGGTATAATTGTTAAAATATGGGTGAACAATGTCATTGACGGAGAACGTGCTTAATTATGCTCTTAAATTACTTCAATATATGGGTACTGGCTTTAGTGTACCTGGTGTGGTGTGCTACCAGCAGTTAAATAAGGCACTCCCCATTCTCTGGAATATATATCTATTAATCATGTATCTGGATTATATAAGTTTTTTTGGGTGTTTAATATATGGTGAACTGGGCAAGATAATAGACATCTCAAAATGCACCCTTTCCTTTCTGTTGACCCTGGAGATACTGGGAATGCTTTTTCATTCACATGCTATGTAAAGCCTGAGTTTTTTTTTTTTTGGGATTGTATTCTATGGCTTTCTTGGTTATCACCCTATTTATGTATCTTTCTTTTCCTGAGATAAGGGCGTATGCATTTCTTGATTTTTTTATAAGGATGAGGTTTATCCCTTAATTTCCAACATATTCTAAACAAGGTAAAAGAAAGTGATGTATGCTGCAAGCCAAGTTGATGCTTGTTGTGCATAAGTGGCCAGAGCTACGATTCGGGCACAGTTGCTCTCCATGGCGGCAAGGGGTAAGCCGATATGATGCGTGCTAGGCAAGATTGAAAGTCTCAGACTTACCTGAACATCTTCTCCCTTTGATTTATTAGTTTCCAGATCATGTATTGGTTCAGAATTATGGCTTCTTATTTCTTTTCTTTTTTGGTGTCCAGGTGCAGGTTAGTACCTTCCTATTTAATATTGTGCCAAGCGGAGGTAGTGACACAAGTTGAGGTACTAACCTCTATCTTTCGTTACGTACCTATTTCTAATTTTGTTGCTAATATGTGTGTGCAATTCATAGAGTACACATTGTCCCAAATTTGTCAATGTAAGGGACAACAAGGATACCATGTGTCAACACCCGGATTTTTAAGTCCAGATGCCTATTATGTCATTCATCGCAATCCCAAGAATATTGTTTTTGCGAGACATAATAGATTGATATCACAACACATCATTCATTACAACACATAATCGTCTTACAACAAAGGATCACCTGATCCAGTCTTAATATAACATAGGGGATCTAAGGATCCAATTACAAAACACATAGCGGAAGCGAAGTAGCGGTCCTGGTCCATCTGTTCCACAGGCAACTGTTGACGTCAGGAACGGTCCTAGTTGTCGTAGACGTCCTTCTGTCCATCTTCCTCGTACTGTTGTTCTCCTTCATAGTCTGGCCATTTGAATAGCCAGGGACAAAGCCATGAGTACTTTAAAGTACTCGCAAACTAATACTAATGTAAGAACTATCAACTATGGTAATTGGGTGCTAAGCTCTAGATTTATTTGCATAAATCCAGTTTTATTTATAAGCACTTTAGTAATAAAAGACTCTTCATTTTCCTAACTTACTCAAGTGGGAACATTAGTGTCATTCCCACAACTCTGTTGTGATTCAAGTCAAATTCACCGTTCACCTTTCAAGTTCAAGTCACAAATCATATGTCACATTTTTGAAAATGGTCTGATGACGGAACAGTATGGCCTTTCCAACCGTCCTTAACCGTGGACGCGGCTATTCGAATAGTTTTACACTCTGCAGAGGTTGCACACTTGTGCCACAACATTTGATTACCTCTGTCAGGGATAACCCTGAATAATCGTAACTCAGTACGCGGATCATCAGCCATAACCTTTCACTTAAATATCCTAGTATAGGCACCTCTCCCCATGAGCTTGGCCTCCCAGTGAAGACAAACCGTCAGCCTGTGAACTGCACAGGGCTTGGGCCGGACGTTCACCTCATTTCACGTCATTTCACATCAGTTCACTTTTAATGGAGGCTGCCTCGGCATAACCCCTATGACGCTTGTTTAGAGGGAACCCATACTAACACACATAAACTTTCAGTTATGCCCTACCCATAATCAGGTATTGTGGGGGTACTTGTAAATTGGAATGATATCGCATCCGAACCCAACCATCTGTTTTTGTAAAGTTCACCGTGTCATTCACAAGTCATATTCACCTTCAAAGTCTTTCAATGGAATGACTCATCATTCCAAGGTTTTCAAAGTCATTTCATTTCACATGTTCCCATCTAGAGTAGTCAATTTTATTTGTTAGCACTAGCAACTAGTCATGAGGGGTGCTAACTAGCTTATAGCTTTCTAGGCTAAGTGTGATGCTCTTGTACTACTCCATAGCTAGACCAAGTGAATCATGAATCAAAAAAAGTAAACTTTGATAAACCAAAATCAATAAAGCTTGTAAAATAAAACTTGGGATGGAATCATTAAGCATAAAGTAAAATGTGTTGGTGCCTTGCTCTTGTAGAGCTTTGCACTTAGCAAGAATATTAGCTTGCCTTCAGTGGTGTATTTATCAAAGTGGTCTTCTTCTCCCTGGAAGTAGACCTCCTCCTCCTGGTACTCCTCGGTACTAGCGTCTAGAAACGGATACGAGGTAACAATCACCAATCAAAGTTTAAGAGCTAGACTAAGCACACAATTGGTTCATACAAGCTAGGCTAGCATCACAATATTATTATTATGTTGGTTGACTTTGTTTTCTTCTTAAGAAAAATAATTTCCTCTCATTACAAATATTAATTAAGGTTTCTATTTAATTCTTTGGAGAAATAATTTCCTCTCATTGAATCTTGTTAAGATTTAATTTCCTCATATGATAATATATGAACTCATGTTGACCAAGGTCAACACTTCACAATCATCATTTGGGAAATGATTTAAATGAGGTACTATACCTCATGCCATTTAAATCCTACTTTGATTTAAGATCCTCAAGTGAGCAAGTATGAGACCATGCAGCAAGGGTCATCTCATTACTTCACAATACTTGAGAAGATGATTTAAATGAGGTGCTACACCTCATAGATTTAAAATCCTAAATTTGAAAATAATTTAAATGAGCTAGAAATGACTACATAGCCATTATTTTGCTCTAGCCCATGATCATATGAAGCAACTGACAAGGTATTAACTTGTCAATGCCTACAAGTTGTAGACTAGGGTTTCGTTGGATGTAGAGGGCAAGTAGATCTCGAAGGTTTCAGCCGAAAATTACTCGACGATGTAAAAGGTAGGGTTTGTGAGACAATGATTCGATCCTTTCTTTGTCCCTCGACTCCCCCTTATATAGGAGGTGGAGCCGAGGGATTCGTGATACACAAGTTTACAGAGTCCGGGAGGGTTTCTAACCCTTCCCGCAAGATTACAAATAATGCCTCCTACTACAACTCTAGCTTTCCTTAATAATATCTTGGGCTTCCGAATCTTCTTATCCTTCGGGTCGTGGGCCTTCAGTAAACCCCGGGTACTTTCTTCGGCAGGCCCATTGGGGATGCCTATGTCAGTAGCCCCCGAGATTTTGCTTGAATCGCAGAATCAGGGAAAATCTCCACCTTTATATTTATTCTACAACTCTGAACTTTACCACATATCTTTGCATACAAATTTCTATATTGTACAGGGATAATGGTAGTTGGGGCTAGTTCATCTGACGGATCAGGTACTAGTTAACTGCTCTAGTGGCAATCCGCAAAAACCTACTTCAAAATCACGTCCCTGGACATGATCTCGGGATACTGGTGTAAACTCCGACAGGTGCCGCTTAAGGTCTTACCATTCCGTCGAGTCCCGGTCATATTTATCGGGTACCTAACGCGTCCGTTAGGATTTTTCTTCGTATCCGTTGATACGGAAAAAAGTAGCAAACCGATGTCGGAGACGGCGCCACGCCACGCAGAACGGATCCGGGTCTTACCTTCGCAAAGTTTTGCGGCATTCAGAAATTGTTCGCAACTTTGGCGTTCTGAGAATATATTGTCGAGTGCTTATTCGGCTGTTGGAATAGCACATTTTATCGAGTCAATGTATGACTTATATTGCCTTCCCGATGGGAGTATATGTAGAGTTATTTGTATAACTCGAAATATACTCATTTCTTTCTTTCTTTCTTTCTCTTCTCTTCTTCTTCTCTTTTTTTATAATTTCATCGGGCACGCGAACAGCGTTCCCGATGGGAGTAGCCCCCGAGGCTACAACCAAGGACTTGTGCTTGGTTGTAGGCTCAACATTCTAATGCCTCATGTCGCTATATTGTATTTCTTTCTCGAGGTTTCATATCTGTCGGGTGCGCGAACAGCGCTCCCGATGGGAGTAGCCCCCGAGGCTATGAACAAATGCTTGCGTTTGGTCATAGGCTCTCGCCATTTCTATTTTGTCATATCCAAATGTTTCTTTTTTCCAAAGTAGCCCCCGAGCATTTGAGAAAATACTTATATTTGTTCAAAGGCTCTCGAGATAAACCATAGTCTTCTGGTGTCGCCGTTCTTGCAAAGCTTCATAGCCGAGAGTTTATTTTACCAAGGTGACATCACTGCTGATGACAGCCATGACCAATGTATCGGGAAAACGCGAGAACCACTTATCTCTCTGCCTTGTGGGCTCAGAAATCCTGTCAACTTGACACGTTGTGCAAGTGGGGGACACACGTCCTCCGCTTTTCCTGGTGCACGTACTGTAGCCGCTGTGCTTTCTTGTCTATATGAAATTACTTTTTACCCCTTGTCCACGTGTACAGCATTTATTCCGTAAATTTTTAATCCAACGGCGCGTCCGTTCGACGCACCTCTATATAGAGGCATCGTCTTCCTCCTCTAACCCTTTCGCTCGCGCCGCATCTCTGCTTCTCCTCTGCAAGATTCTCCATTGCTCTCATTGCTCCAAGCGCCCAGCCATTCGCACACCCTTCGCCATCAAACTCACTGATGCCTCCGCGCAAGCTCACGAAGCACAGCACACCTGAATCGAGGATGACGACTGAAGATCTGGGGAACACGGAGTGGGAGAGATCCAGAATTTCCCCTCAAGACATCAACCTGCTGAAGAAGTTGGGGATCAGCACGAAAGAGGGTGCGCTTCGCTTTCCCAGTGAAGAAAGCTATCCAACCCCTCCAATGGAATATCGGGTCAGTTTCGTCGATCACCTCATCCGTGGTCTTTCTGCCCCCATTCACAATTTCTTGAGGGGATTGCTTTTTATGTATGGATTGCAACTGCATCATCTCACTGCCAACTCCATCCTCCACATCTCCATCTTTATTACGCTTTGCGAAGCTTGAAGGAGATATGCCCTAGAGGCAATAATAAAGTGGTTATTATCTATATCTTTATGTTTATGATAAATGTTTATATATCATGCTATAATTGTATTAACCGAAACATTAGTACATGTGTGATATGTAGACAAACAAAGAGTCCCTAGTATGCCTCTTAACTAGCTTGTTGATTAATGGATGATTAGTTTCGTAATCATGAACATTGGATGTTATTAATAACAAGGTTATATCATTGTATGAATGATGTAATGGACACACCCAATTAAGCGTAGCATAAGATCTCGTCATTAAGTTATTTGCTATAAGCTTTCGATACATAGTTACCTAGTCCTTATGACCATGAGATCATGTAAATCACTTATACCGGAAAGGTACTTTGATTACATCAAACGCCACTCTGCGTAAATGGGTGGTTATAAAGGTGGGATTAAGTATCCGGAAAGTATGAGTTGAGGCATATGGATCAACGAGTGGGATTTGTCCATCCCGATGACGGATAGATATACTCCGGGCCCTCTCGGTGGAATGTCGTCTAATGTCTTGCAAGCATATGAATAAGTTCATAAGAGACCACATACCACGGTACGAGTAAAGAGTACTTGTCGGGAGACGAGGTTGAACAAGGTATAGAGTGATACCGATGATCAAACCTCGGACAAGTAAAATATCGCGTGACAAAGGGAATTGGTATCGTATGTGAATGGTTCATTCGATCACCGAAGTCATCGTTGAATATGTGGGAGCCATTATGGATCTCCGGATCCCGCTATTGGTTATTGGTCGGAGAGAGTACTCAACCATGTCCGCATAGTTCGCGAACCGTAGGGTGACACACTTAAGGTTTGATGTTGAAATGGTAGAACTTGAATATGGAATGGAGTTCGAAGTTTTGTTCGAAGTCCCGGATGAGATCCCGGACATCACGAGGAGTTCCGGAATGGTCCGGAGAATAAGATTCATATATAGGAAGTCATATTCCAAGTTTGGAAATGATCCGGTGCATTTATGGCAGGTTCTAGAAGGTTCTAGAAAAGTTCGGAAGAATAGCACTATGGAAGGTGGAGTCCCGGAGGGACTCCACTAGCATGGCCGGCCAGCCCTAAGGGGAAGGAATCCCAGGTGGATTCCACCCATGGTGGCCGGCCACCCCACCTAAGGAAAAGGTGGGAGTCCCACCTTGGGTAGGACTCCCTCCTTGAGTAGGTTTCCCACCTTTGGGAAGTTTTGGTGTTGGGGTCTTATTCGAAGACTTGGACTACAACTCTTGGGGCTTCCACCTATATAATGAGGGGCATAGGAGAGGGGGCTGACCACCACAAGCCCATAGCTTGGCCGCACCCCTAGGTGGCCGGCCACCCCCTCTCCCAAACCCTAGCCGCCCCCTCTCTCCTCCTCTTCTCCCGCACGCTTAGCGAAGCTCCGCCGGAGATCTCCACCGCCACCGCCACCACGCCGTCGTGCTGCCGGATTCAAGGAGGAACTACTACTTCCGCTGCCCGCTGGAACGGGGAGAAGGACGTCGTCTTCATCAACAACCGAACGTGTGACCGAGTACGGAGGTGCTGCCCGTTCGTGGCGCCGGAAGCGATCGTGATCAAGATCTTCTACGCACTTTTGCAAGCGGCAAGTGAACGTCTACCACAGCAACAAGAGCCTCATCTTGTAGGCTTTGGAATCTCTTCAAGGGTGAGACTAGATACCCCCTCGTTGCTCCCATCTTCTAGATTGCATCTTGGCTTGGATTGCGTGTTCGCGGTAGGAAATTTTTTGTTTTCTATGCAACGTTATCCTACAGTGGTATCAGAGCCGTGTCTATGCATAGATGGTTGCACGAGTAGAACACAATGGTTTGTGGGCGTTGATGCTCTTGTTATCTTTAGTTTGAGTACTTTGCATCTTTGTGGCATAGTGGGATGAAGCGGCCCGGACTAACTTTACATGACCGCGTTCATGAGACTTGTTCCTCGTTCGACATGCAACTTGTATTGCATAAGAGGCTTTGCGGGTGTCTGTCTCTCCTACTATAGTGAAGATTCAATTTACTCTTCTATTGACAACACTAGTATCACCGTTGTGGTTCATGTTCGTAGGTAGATTAGATCTTACTCGAAAACCCTAAACCACGTAAAATATGCAAACCAAATTAGAGACGTCTAACTTGTTTTTGGAGGGTTTGGTGATGTGATATGGCCATAATGTGATGATGAATATGTATGAGATGATCATTATTGTATTGTGGCAACCGGCAGGAGCCTTATGGTTGTCTTTAATTTTCATGTTGAGTAGTATTTCAAAGTAGTTGTAATAGTTGCTACATGAGGTGAACAACCATGAAGACGGCGCCATGGACCTTGACGCTACACCGACGATGATGGAGATCATGCCCGTTGATGATGGAGATCATGTCCGTGCTTTAGAGATGAAGATCGAAGGCGCAAAGACAAAAGGGACATATCATATCACATATGAACTGCATGTGATGTTAATCCTTTTATGCATCTTATTTTGCTTAGAACGCGACGGTAGCATTATAAGATGATCCCTCACATTAATATCAAGATAATAAAGTGTTCTCCCCTCGTATGCACCGTTGTAACAGTTCGTCGTTTCAAAGCATCTCGTGATGATCGGATGTGATAGATTCAACGATTCATATACAACGGGTGTAAGCCATGTTGCACACGCAGAATACTTGGGTTTGCTTGACGAGCCTAGCATGTACAGACATGGCCTCGGGACAACGGAAACCGAAAGGTTGAACACGAGTCATATGGATGATATGATCAACATGTTGATGTTCACCATTGAAGCTACATCATCTCACGTGATGATCGGTTTTTGGTGTAGTGGATTTGGATCGTGTACCACTTAACAACTATGGGGGATGTTGTATTAAGTGGGAGTTCATTAGTAATTAGATTAAAACATGAACTAATTATCATAAACATAGTCTGGGTAGTATTTTGAATTAATTTTGTAGTATTGGCATCCGTTTACTACTATGCGCTAGTCTTGTAATTGAGATAGAAATTCTGTTAAAATCTGATAAGAAACTTTACGGATTGGTACCGTATTGTTAAAGAATCAAGAATTGATTAAATCCTATTGCAAACTTTTAGTAAACCTCACATTGTTGATTCAAAGAGCTATGGTTTCAATTAGTACCTAAAGTTATCTTGTCTCCGTGAAACTTGAAGTTCAAATTTGTTTGAAAAGTAAGGAGCTGAAAATTTAGTTTTCAGAAATAATCAAGGTATGAGATATATGTGATATCTAAGACCTTATTGCAAGATGATAGAATATAAATTTGGTGAGACTACAAAAACTCATAAGTTTTATGGGAATGTATGAAGGTTGAAGACGCCAGGCGTCACAATCCTCCAACTATTGGGGCACTAACGATATTCGCATATCCATTAAGTGATTGTCCTTAGTATGCACCGTTGCTAAGACTCGTCGTTTCGAAGCATCACGTGATGATCGGGTGTTATAGATTCTACGTGTGCTTACAACGGGTACAAGCCAGATTTGCACATGCGAATACTAAGGTTAAACTTTATGAGCCTAGCATGTACAGACATGGTCTCAGAAAGTTGTCATGAATTAATGGATAAAATTATGAGTGAAATTGTTCATCGTATTACAAAGTTACTAATAAGTGAAATCTAGAACACTTGTCATATGATGATCAACTTCAAAGTAAGAACCTCAAGGTTATTGGTATTTGACCAAGAAACCTAGAAGTTATTGATGTTGAAGTGTTTTTCTGAATAATGAGGAAAGCTAAAAGAGAAACTGCAAAATATATTTTGGCAAAAAGAAAAGAAAAGACTAGAAAGTCTAGCTCAGGTGTATATAAATGATATACATGTTATGGTTGTATTCCTAGTTAAGTCACACTATGAAATTCTTGGGTATTAGTACTATATTGGTTGGTATGAAGTGTCATACAAAACAATGCAATACAAGAATACAATGGCCTAAGTGACTAAACAAGGAATATGATAGGAATGCACGTCTGGAACAAAATAAAGTGTTAATATGTTCGTCGTTGGCATTCTATCTAACCCTTAGAATTTATAATAAAGAACTTAATAATTGTTATTTTGCTCTGGTCAAATGAAAACAATGAGTTGTTTAAATTATGACATTACTCCATGTACAATGGATAAGTTATTATAAATCTTAATGGTGAAACACACATACATAACACTGACGCTAAAAATGCCATAAGGCAAATGATTTGAATTCCACTTATTTGTGGAACCGCCATTTAGGTCATGTTGGAAAGGAACGCATGAAGAAACTCCATGCAAATGGATTTTTGGAGTCATTCGATTTGTTGAATCGTTTGGCACTTGCAAAATCTTTTCTAAAAGGTAATGACTGAAATACCGTTCATAGGCCGAAGAGTTGAACGGGCAACTAACTTAGTGAAAACATACATAATGATATATGTGGTTCATCGGGCATAGTTGTGTGCGGAAGATTCTTCTACTTCATGAAAACTTTCAAACAATGAATTGAGTATATATGTGGATATATTCAATAAGGAAAAGTTTGAAACATTTGAATAGGATTCAAATAAATTTCAGCATGAAGTGGAAATCATCGTAATAGAAAAATCAAATATCTATGATTGGATCATGGTGGAAATATTTGAATTACGAGTTTTAGCGAACATCTAAGAGAGTTATGAAATTGTTCTACAACTCACATTTCTTGGAGTATCATAATGATGATATAGTATCCGAGATATGTATCCAAACCTTGTTGGATTAATGATGAGATAAAATATTATGACGCCATTATATTTTTGTGTATTATGCTTTAGTGACTACCGCTTTTACACTGAATAGAGCATCATCATGATCCGTTGAAATGACACCATACGAGTTGTGGTATGGGTATAAACCCTAATAGTCTTTTCTTTAAATTTTGGTCTAAGAGTTTACAACCAAAATCGGATGAATGTCTTTGTTGGTTATCCCGGAGATTTAATTGGGAATTCTTCCCACGAGACAAAGACAAAAGTGTTTGTCAATGTTTCTTATTTCCGAGAAATTGTTTCTAGTGAAGTAATTGAGTGGGAGGACAATATAATTTGATAAGGTTTATGAACCCGAGCATAATGATCAGAGTAGCGCAGCATCGGAATTTGTTTCGGAAGCGGCCACGACGATCATGGCTCCCATGACTACAAAGTGTTTTAGCCATGGAGATCGAAGTACATATTGAACCTTGTAGGTATGGTTTACTTTGTGATCAAATAAATGATTTGTGAACAAAGGATTGATTTTGAATAATGATAAACCAACTACAAACAAAGAAGTTATGATGGGCCCTGACTCCGTTAAAATGGCTATACGCCATGAAATCCAAGATAGATGAATACTTTTTGAAAGTAAATGGATCTATAAAATTGATGGACTTGGATGAAATATCCTTGAAGAAGCTCGACTTGTCGAAAAGTTGTTTACGACAAAGTTCAAAGAGTTGACTACGATAAGATTAGATCTTTCGTAGCAATGCTTACAGTCTATGTGGATTATTCTAGTAATCACTACATATTTCTTTTATGAGATATGCTAGTAGGATGGCAAAATACATTACTTATCAGAAGTATGTATTAAAGGTGTATACAAAATACAACCAAGAGTTTTGCCTGTCCGTAGAATACTAGATAGGTATACAAACTTCAATTGGATGAAGTGAGTATAGCGGAGTTGGAATCTTCACCATATGAAATAGTCAAAGAGTTTTTGATTTCATCAAGAGACGATGAAGAGGCTTGTATTTGCAAGAAATTAAGTGGGAGCGCTGAGACATATTTATAATACTTTATGTAGGTGACATATAGTTGGTTATAAATGATGTAATTATATACTTGATTAAAAGGTTTCATTGAGAAATTAATTTCAATGAAAGGATATGGACTGAAACATATCTAGTGTCAAGATCTATGAAGATAGATTGAAACACAAAATAAGTTTAAGTCAAAGTACATAGAATGGATATTGAAAATAGTTCAATATATAAATATTAAGAAAATATTCTTGTCATGTGAAGTTTTAACAAGACTTGAGTATATCTGACACTCAATGAGTAAAAACACATGAGTGATTATAGATCACGAATAATATGTACACAATCAGATATCATGTGCTATAAAGTGTTATGAGCATATACCGGAATGATTCATATGATGATCATTGGACGACAGTAAGAATATCCTTGAGTACTTTAGAAGAACTAAGGATATATATATATATATTTGTATGAAGAAATGACAAACAAATCGCTGTAAAATGTTACACCAATATTGGTTTTGTCACATATAAAATATAATTTCAATCTCAAATTAGATTAAGTGTTGTTTAAAAGGTAGCACAATGAGCTAGAAGTTGTCTATGCTAGATTTAGAAGAGTTCTAAATATTGTGACGGATTCTACAAAAGAAGGCAGAATATGTCATTGTTTTGACAATGACAAAGGATGTTAAGTCAAGAGGTTCTTTGAGAACTTGGTGTATTTCCGACAGAGTCAGAACTTTGAAGCTATATTGTGTGTGACAATATTAGTGACATATTTCAGACCGCGGAATTAAGGTTCCACCAAAAGACCAAACATATTTAATGCCGACTCATTTGGAAATGAGTGATGCGTTGAGACGCAAATGAATTACAAAATACATACGTTTCTGAGCATGTCAGATCCGTTGACTAAAAACCTCTCCCGTGAGCAATACATGATAAAGCACCATAAGGCCAAGGTGTTATATCTTTACAAATGTAAACTAGATTATTGACTCTAGTGCAAGTGGGAGACTGAAGGAGATATGCCCTAGAGGCAATAATAAAGTGGTTATTATCTATATCTTTATGTTTATGATAAATGTTTATATATCATGCTATAATTGTATTAACCGAAACATTAGTACATGTGTGATATGTAGACAAACAAAGAGTCCCTAGTATGCCTCTTAACTAGCTTGTTGATTAATGGATGATTAGTTTCATAATCATGAACATTGGATGTTATTAATAACAAGGTTATATCATTGTATGAATGATGTAATGGACACACCCAATTAAGCGTAGCATAAGATCTCGTCATTAAGTTATTTGCTATAAGCTTTCGATACATAGTTACCTAGTCCTTATGACCATGAGATCATGTAAATCACTTATACCGGAAAGGTACTTTGATTACATCAAACGCCACTGCGTAAATGGGTGGTTATAAAGGTGGGATTAAGTATCCGGAAAGTATGAGTTGAGGCATATGGATCAACGGTGGGATTTGTCCATCCCGATGACGGATAGATATACTCTGGGCCCTCTCGGTGGAATGTCGTCTAATGTCTTGCAAGCATATGAATAAGTTCATAAGAGACCACATACCACGGTACGAGTAAAGAGTACTTGTCGGGAGACGAGGTTGAACAAGGTATAGAGTGATACCGATGATCAAACCTCGGACAAGTAAAATATCGCGTGACAAAGGGAATTGGTATCGTATGTGAATGGTTCATTCGATCACCGAAGTCATCGTTGAATATGTGGGAGCCATTATGGATCTCCGGATCCCGCTATTGGTTATTGGTCGGAGAGAGTACTCAACCATGTCCGCATAGTTCGCGAACCGTAGGGTGACACACTTAAGGTTTGATGTTGAAATGGTAGAACTTGAATATGGAATGGAGTTCGAAGTTTTGTTCGAAGTCCCGGATGAGATCCCGGACATCACGAGGAGTTCCGGAATGGTCCGGAGAATAAGATTCATATATAGGAAGTCATATTCCAAGTTTGGAAATGATCCGGTGCATTTATGGCAGGTTCTAGAAGGTTCTAGAAAAGTTCGGAAGAATAGCACTATGGAAGGTGGAGTCCCGGAGGGACTCCACTAGCATGGCCGGCCAGCCCTAAGGGGAAGGAATCCCAGGTGGATTCCACCCATGGTGGCCGGCCACCCCACCTAAGGAAAAGGTGGGAGTCCCACCTTGGGTAGGACTCCCTCCTTGAGTAGGTTTCCCACCTTTGGGAAGTTTTGGTGTTGGGGTCTTATTCGAAGACTTGGACTACAACTCTTGGGGCTTCCACCTATATAATGAGGGGCATAGGAGAGGGGGCTGACCACCACAAGCCCATAGCTTGGCCGCACCCCTAGGTGGCCGGCCACCCCCTCTCCCAAACCCTAGCCGCCCCCTCTCTCCTCCTCTTCTCCCGCACGCTTAGCGAAGCTCCGCCGGAGATCTCCACCGCCACCGCCACCACGCCGTCGTGCTGCCGGATTCAAGGAGGAACTACTACTTCCGCTGCCCGCTGGAACGGGGAGAAGGACGTCGTCTTCATCAACAACCGAACGTGTGACCGAGTACGGAGGTGCTGCCCGTTCGTGGCGCCGGAAGCGATCGTGATCAAGATCTTCTACGCGCTTTTGCAAGCGGCAAGTGAACGTCTACCGCAGCAACAAGAGCCTCATCTTGTAGGCTTTGGAATCTCTTCAAGGGTGAGACTCGATACCCCCTCGTTGCTCCCATCTTCTAGATTGCATCTTGGCTTGGATTGCGTGTTCGCGGTAGGAAAATTTTTGTTTTCTATGCAACGTTATCCTACAGTGGTATCAGAGCCGTGTCTATGCATAGATGGTTGCACGAGTAGAACACAATGGTTTGTGGGCGTTGATGCTCTTGTTATCTTTAGTTTGAGTACTTTGCATCTTTGTGGCATAGTGGGATGAAGCGGCCCGGACTAACTTTACATGACCGCGTTCATGAGACTTGTTCCTCGTTCGACATGCAACTTGTATTGCATAAGAGGCTTTGCGGGTGTCTGTCTCTCCTACTATAGTGAAGATTCAATTTACTCTTCTATTGACAACACTAGTATCACCGTTGTGGTTCATGTTCGTAGGTAGATTAGATCTTACTCGAAAACCCTAAACCACGTAAAATATGCAAACCAAATTAGAGACGTCTAACTTGTTTTTACAGTGGTTTGGTGATGTGATATGGCCATAATGTGATGATGAATATGTATGAGATGATCATTATTGTATTGTGGCAACCGGCAGGAGCCTTATGGTTGTCTTTAATTTTCATGTTGAGTAGTATTTCAAAGTAGTTGTAATAGTTGCTACATGAGGTGAACAACCATGAAGACGGCGCCATGGACCTTGACGCTACGCCGACGATGATGGAGATCATGCCCGTTGATGATGGAGATCATGTCCGTGCTTTAGAGATGAAGATCGAAGGCGCAAAGACAAAAGGGCCATATCATATCACATATGAACTGCATGTGATGTTAATCCTTTTATGCATCTTATTTTGCTTAGAACGCGACGGTAGCATTATAAGATGATCCCTCACATTAATATCAAGATAATAAAGTGTTCTCCCTCGTATGCACCGTTGTAACAGTTCGTCGTTTCAAAGCATCTCGTGATGATCGGATGTGATAGATTCAACGATTCATATACAACGGGTGTAAGCCATGTTGCACACGCAGAATACTTGGGTTTGCTTGACGAGCCTAGCATGTACGGACATGGCCTCGGGACAACGGAAACCGAAAGGTTGAACACGAGTCATATGGATGATATGATCAACATGTTGATGTTCACCATTGAAGCTACATCATCTCACGTGATGATCGGTTTTTGGTGTAGTGGATTTGGATCGTGTACCACTTAACAACTATGGGGGATGTTGTATTAAGTGGGAGTTCATTAGTAATTAGATTAAAACATGAACTAATTATCATAAACATAGTCTCGGGTAGTATTTTGAATTAATTTTGTAGTATTGGCATCCGTTTACTACTATGCGCTAGTCTTGTAATTGAGATAGAAATTCTGTTAAAATCTGATAAGAAACTTTACGGATTGGTACCGTATTGTTAAAGAATCAAGAATTGATTAAATCCTATTGCAAACTTTTAGTAAACCTCACATTGTTGATTCAAAGAGCTATGGTTTCAATTAGTACCTAAAGTTATCTTGTCTCCGTGAAACTTGAAGTTCAAATTTGTTTGAAAAGTAAGGAGCTGAAAATTTAGTTTTCAGAAATAATCAAGGTATGAGATATATGTGATATCTAAGACCTTATTGCAAGATGATAGAATATAAATTTGGTGAGACTACATAAACTCATAAGTTTTATGGGAATGTATGAAGGTTGAAGACGCCGAGCGTCACAATCCTCCAACTATTGGGGCACTAACGATATTCGCATATCCATGAAGTGATTGTCCTTAGTATGCACCGTTGCTAAGACTCGTCGTTTCGAAGCATCACGTGATGATCGGGTGTTATAGATTCTACGTGTGCTTACAACGGGTACAAGCCAGATTTGCACATGCGAATACTAAGGTTAAACTTTATGAGCCTAGCATGTACAGACATGGTCTCAGAAAGTTGTCATGAATTAATGGATAAAATTATGAGTGAAATTGTTCATCGTATTACAAAGTTACTAATAAGTGAAATCTAGAACACTTGTCATATGATGATCAACTTCAAAGTAAGAACCTCAAGGTTATTGGTATTTGACCAAGAAACCTAGAAGTTATTGATGTTGAAGTGTTTTTCTGAATAATGAGGAAAGCTAAAAGAGAAACCGCAAAAGATATTTTGGCAAAAAGAAAAGAAAAGACTAGAAAGTCTAGCTCGGGTGTATATAAATGATATACATGTTATGGTTGTATTCCTAGTTAAGTCACACTATGAAATTCTTGGGTATTAGTACTATATTGGTTTGTATGAAGTGTCATACAAAACAATGCAATACAAGAATACAATGGCCTAAGTGACTAAACAAGGAATATGATAGGAATGCACGTCTGGAACAAAATAAAGTGTTAATATGTTCGTCGTTGGCATTCTATCTAACCCTTAGAATTTATAATAAAGAACTTAATAATTGTTATTTTGCTCTGGTCAAATGAAAACAATGAGTTGTTTAAATTATGACATTACTCCATGTACAATGGATAAGTTATTATAAATCTTAATGGTGAAACACACATACATAACATCGACGCTAAAAATGCCATAAGGCAAATGATTTGAATTCCACTTATTTGTGGAACCGCCATTTAGGTCATGTTGGAAAGGAACGCATGAAGAAACTCCATGCAAATGGATTTTTGGAGTCATTCGATTTGTTGAATCGTTTGGCACTTGCAAAATCTTTTCTAAAAGGTAATGACTGAAATACCGTTCATAGGCCGAAGAGTTGAACGGGCAACTAACTTAGTGAAAACATACATAATGATATATGTGGTTCACTCGGGCATAGTTGTGTGCGGAAGATTCTTCTACTTCATGAAAACTTTCAAACAATGAATTGAGTATATATGTGGATATATTCAATAAGGAAAAGTTTGAAACATTTGAATAGGATTCAAATAAATTTCAGCATGAAGTGGAAATCATCGTAATAGAAAAATCAAATATCTATGATCGGATCATGGTGGAAATATTTGAATTACGAGTTTTAGCGAACATCTAAGAGAGTTATGAAATTGTTCTACAACTCACATTTCTTGGAGTATCATAATGATGATATAGTATCCGAGATATGTATCCAAACCTTGTTGGATTAATGATGAGATAAAATATTATGACGCCATTATATTTTTGTGGATTATGCTTTAGTGACTACCGCTTTTACACTTGAATAGAGCATCATCATGATCCGTTGAAATGACACCATACGAGTTGTGGTATGGGTATAAACCCTAATAGTCTTTTCTTTAAATTTTGGTCTAAGAGTTTACAACCAAAATCGGATGAATGTCTTTGTTGGTTATCCCAGAGATTTAATTGGGAATTCTTCCCACGAGACAAAGACAAAAGTGTTTGTCAATGTTTCTTATTTCCGAGAAATTGTTTCTAGTGAAGTAATTGAGTGGGAGGACAATATAATTTGATAAGGTTTATGAACCTGAGCATAATGATCAGAGTAGCGCAGCATCGGAATTTGTTTCGGAAGCGGCCACGACGATCATGGCTCCCATGACTACAAAGTGTTTTAGCCATGGAGATCGAAGTACATATTGAACCTTGTAGGTATGGTTTACTTTGTGATCAAATAAATGATTTGTGAACAAAGGATTGATTTTGAATAATGATAAACCAACTACAAACAAAGAAGTTATGATGGGCCCCGACTCGTTAAAATGGCTATACGCCATGAAATCCAAGATAGATGAATACTTTTTGAAAGTAAATGGATCTATAAAATTGATGGACTTGGATGAAATATCCTTGAAGAAGCTCGACTTGTCGAAAAGTTGTTTACGACAAAGTTCAAAGAGTTGACTACGATAAGATTAGATCTTTCGTAGCAATGCTTATAGTCTATGTGGATTATTCTAGTAATCACTACATATTTATTTTATGAGATATGCTAGTAGGATGGCAAAATACATTACTTATCAGAAGTATGTATTAAAGGTGTATACAAAATACAACCAAGAGTTTTGCTCGTCCGTAGAATACTAGATAGGTATACAAACTTCAATTGGATGAAGTGAGTATAGCGGAGTTGGAATCTTCACCATATGAAATAGTCAAAGAGTTTTTGATTTCATCAAGAGACGATGAAGAGGCTTGTATTTGCAAGAAATTAAGTGGGAGCGCTGAGACATATTTATAATACTTTATGTAGGTGACATATAGTTGGTTATAAATGATGTAATTATATACTTGATTAAAAGGTTTCATTGAGAAATTAATTTCAATGAAAGGATATGGACCGAAACATATCTAGTGTCAAGATCTATGAAGATAGATTGAAACACAAAATAAGTTTAAGTCAAAGTACATAGAATGGATATTGAAAATAGTTCAATATAGAAATATTAAGAAAATATTCTTGTCATGTGAAGTTTTAACAAGACTTGAGTATATCTGACACTCAATGAGTAAAAACACATGAGTGATTATAGATCACGAATAATATGTACACAATCAGATATCATGTGCTATAAAGTGTTATGAGCATATACCAGAATGATTCATATGATGATCATTGGACGACAGTAAGAATATCCTTTAGTACTTTAGAAGAACTAAGGATATATATATATATATATTTGTATGAAGAAATGACAAACAAATCGCTGTAAAGTGTTACACCGATATTGGTTTTGTCACATATAAAATATAATTTCAATCTCAAATTAGATTAAGTGTTGTTTAAAAGGTAGCACAATGAGCTAGAAGTTGTCTATGCTAGATTTAGAAGAGTTCTAAATATTGTGACGGATTCTACAAAAGAAGGCAGAATATGTCATTGTTTTGACAATGACAAAGGATGTTAAGTCAAAAGGTTCTTTGAGAACTTGGTGTATTTCCGACGAGTCAGAACTTTGAAGCTATATTGTGTGTGACAATATTAGTGACATATTTCAGACCGCGGAATTAAGGTTCCACCAAAAGACCAAACATATTTAATGCCCACTCATTTGGAAATGAGTGATGCGTTGAGACGCAAATGAATTACAAAATACATACGTTTCTGAGCATGTCAGATCCGTTGACTAAAAACCTCTCCCGTGAGCAATACATGATAAAGCACCATAAGGCCAAGGTGTTATATCTTTACAAATGTAAACTAGATTATTGACTCTAGTGCAAGTGGGAGACTGAAGGAGATATGCCCTAGAGGCAATAATAAAGTGGTTATTATCTATATCTTTATGTTTATGATAAATGTTTATATATCATGCTATAATTGTATTAACCGAAACATTAGTACATGTGTGATATGTAGACAAACAAAGAGTCCCTAGTATGCCTCTTAACTAGCTTGTTGATTAATGGATGATTAGTTTCATAATCATGAACATTGGATGTTATTAATAACAAGGTTATATCATTGTATGAATGATGTAATGGACACACCCAATTAAGCGTAGCATAAGATCTCGTCATTAAGTTATTTGCTATAAGCTTTCGATACATAGTTACCTAGTCCTTATGACCATGAGATCATGTAAATCACTTATACCGGAAAGGTACTTTGATTACATCAAACGCCACTGCGTAAATGGGTGGTTATAAAGGTGGGATTAAGTATCCGGAAAGTATGAGTTGAGGCATATGGATCAACAGTGGGATTTGTCCATCCCGATGACGGATAGATATACTCCGGGCCCTCTCGGTGGAATGTCGTCTAATGTCTTGCAAGCATATGAATAAGTTCATAAGAGACCACATACCACGGTACGAGTAAAGAGTACTTGTCAAGAGACGAGGTTGAACAAGGTATAGAGTGATACCGATGATCAAACCTCGGACAAGTAAAATATCGCGTGACAAAGGGAATTGGTATCGTATGTGAATGGTTCATTCGATCACCGAAGTCATCGTTGAATATGTGGGAGCCATTATGGATCTCCGGATCCCGCTATTGGTTATTGGTCGGAGAGAGTACTCAACCATGTCCGCATAGTTCGCGAACCGTAGGGTGACACACTTAAGGTTTGATGTTGAAATGGTAGAACTTGAATATGGAATGGAGTTCGAAGTTTTGTTCGAAGTCCCGGATGAGATCCCGGACA
Source organism: Lolium rigidum (assembly GCF_022539505.1). NCBI lineage: Eukaryota > Viridiplantae > Streptophyta > Magnoliopsida > Poales > Poaceae > Lolium > Lolium rigidum. The sequence continues at coordinate 92,320,962 of NC_061509.1, forward strand.
TCACGAGGAGTTCAGGAATGGTCCGGAGAATAAGATTCATATATAGGAAGTCATATTCCAAGTTTGGAAATGATCCGGTGCATTTATGGCAGGTTCTAGAAGGTTCTAGAAAAGTTCGGAAGAATAGCACTATGGAAGGTGGAGTCCCGGAGGGACTCCACTAGCATGGCCGGCCAGCCCTAAGGGGAAGGAATCCCAGGTGGATTCCACCCATGGTGGCCGGCCACCCCACCTAAGGAAAAGGTGGGAGTCCCACCTTGGGTAGGACTCCCTCCTTGAGTAGGTTTCCCACCTTTGGGAAGTTTTGGTGTTGGGGTCTTATTCGAAGACTTGGACTACAACTCTTGGGGCTTCCACCTATATAATGAGGGGCATAGGAGAGGGGCTGACCACCACAAGCCCATAGCTTGGCCGCACCCCTAGGTGGCCGGCCACCCCCTCTCCCAAACCCTAGCCGCCCCCTCTCTCCTCCTCTTCTCCCGCACGCTTAGCGAAGCTCCGCCGGAGATCTCCACCGCCACCGCCACCACGCCGTCGTGCTGCCGGAATCAAGGAGGAACTACTACTTCCGCTGCCCGCTGGAACGGGGAGAAGGACGTCGTCTTCATCAACAACCGAACGTGTGACCGAGTACGGAGGTGCTGCCCGTTCGTGGCGCCGGAAGCGATCGTGATCAAGATCTTCTACGCGCTTTTGCAAGCGGCAAGTGAACGTCTACCGCAGCAACAAGAGCCTCATCTTGTAGGCTTTGGAATCTCTTCAAGGGTGAGACTCGATACCCCCTCGTTGCTCCCATCTTCTAGATTGCATCTTGGCTTGGATTGCGTGTTCGCGGTAGGAATTTTTTTTCTTTCTATGCAACGTTATCCTACAAAGCTTTCCTTGGAGTCCAGCCTAACTGGGCTCTATGGAAACGCATTTTCTTCTGTCGCCGTAATGGCTCCCACGGCGTCGCCTATAACATTGGCGGCGTTGTGATCTGCGTCCGTCCTGACGTCGAATATTTCGACGTCAAATTCCCCGACTCAGTACAAGGGTGGTGAAAAAAGTGGTTGTATATTCATGAGGAGAACAATGGATCTGTTGAAGACAACATCCCTCCTTTTGATGGCACCGAGAAAATCTGCCGCCGGCGTTCCTGGGATGCAGAGGCTACCGACGAAGAAAAAGCAGCGACAGAAGCTTTAATGACACGCATTCGCCAACTCCAAAATACCCGAGGTCAAGAACTATCGGGTGTCCAAATCACAGCGTACTTCCTTAGGACCAGGGTGCAACCCCTGCAAGCTCGCAAGAATCCCCTCTGGAAATATGCTGGCGACAAGGACGAAGATCGCTTGTCGGTGGATTTGCCGGTCAAGGATTTAGAAAAACTTGTCCGCAAAATCTCCTCCCTCAACAAGAAAGATCCTATCCCCTCGTCTTGCCGCGTAAAGCCGTATAGTGCTACCAACGCACTCCCTGAGGTAATGTTTGCCAGTGCGATTTTTCTCGAGAACAAATTTTTGTTGACATCCTTCTCATAACTGTTTTGTCGACATTCTTCTTTTTGCGAGAACCACCCAACTCTTTTTTGTCTTCCTCCCCTTCCTGAAGGTGGAGAGGTCGAAGAACGGGCTGTTGTCACCGACGACAACCAGGGTACTTCTCGCCCTGAGAGTGAAACCGCGGGTTCTCGAAAATCCGCGGTATCCTCTGAAAAGGAAGATTCCGAGGCTACTAGATCGGCACACTCTCCTCCCCCAGCTACTTCTCCCAGAAACAAGAGAAAGCGGGAAGAAGTTGTCGACTCCGGTCCCTCCAAGACCGGCACGCCTCCTGCCGAAGAAGTTGCTCCTACCGAAAAAGGACAACTTTCGACCCTTACACCGATGCTCTCATCAGCTCGTAAGTTCCTGCCGCTATTTTTGTTGTTTGCCAATACTTGTTTCGACTATATTGTTTACTGTTTTGTCGCCTTTTGGTAGTGATGATGAGGATGATACTCAACCTATTGACACGACTGCTCGAACGAGCACGTCCCGTACAGTAGTTGTTTCTGAAGCTCCTCCTGATGGAGATGAAACTTCTCCTCCTCACCGAGATGTAGAGCATCCCACTCCAACTGCCAGCCCCCGAGCCTCTTCACCAAAGAGGGCTAGGGTAGAATCGTCCAAGGAACCACTTCTGCTGGCTGGTAGTTCTACTGCTTCTTCATTGGATGATGTAAGAATTTGTACTGTTTTTCTCTCGAATATTTCAACATTTGTCGACTTCCCCTTTGTTTCTTGCGTAAATCCTGTCGAACTTTTCCTTCTATATTGACTTTTCCTTTTTCTTTTGCTCTTTCTTCAGCCTCTGATGCAGGAATTTGTTCGCCTTGGTACTCAATTCATCGGGTACCGCGACCATGCAAATAAACTTAAAGGTACTACTGTGCCCTTGTTCTTTCTGCTACATCTACTCCTTTATTTTTGCCGTGTCGTTTACTTGTCGTTTATTTTTACCAGAAACTCTTGCCGAGGCCAACAAACGTGCTGACGCTCTTGCTGTTAAGTTAGAGCAAAGCGAAACAGCTCGCAAGAAAGCTGAAGCGGATGCTGCTACCGTTGAATACCTGCGTAAAAGGCTTCATGCCGCGGAAACTTCTCTGAGCGAGCATATAACCGAACAATCTGCTCGCGAAGAGGCGTTTATCAAGCGCCTGGCATCGCAGAGCCGTCATTTTGCCAGTAAGTGCCCAAACTATTTTGACTTCCTTGAACTTCTCCTGTCTTGCTTACTTATCGATAAATTTTTGCCTTAGCAGGAAAAACGGATCAATAATATGAACTTAGGGATCCCGAAAACGATCCTCTTCTTGACGCGCTTTCTCTCCTTGAAATTCATGGAGACGAGGCACGCGACGGTCTTGCTGAAGCCGAGGCGGGGTTGTCACAGCTGTACCCTTATTTCTTCCCGAAGAAAGAACAACCCGCGCCGTTTCTTGCTCTTGCCAAGTGCTTCAATTCTAAAGAGAACCTCGGGCTCAAACTTCGCCAAGAGGGTTTGAAGGTTGGCGTTGAGGGCACCATTGCTCTGGTTGCCGACAGCCAACAGAATGTCAACTGGACTAGGGTTGGCGACACGCAAGAGATGGAGACCAAGAAATAGCAATCGTTGATCAAGGCTGCGAAGCCAAACTCGAAGAAGGTCCTCGCCTATCTTGGATACAATCCAACTCCAGCTCCAAATTCATCAAAGCCGGAGGTCAAGTAGACCAACATTGCCTTCTCTGTCGTTCTCTTTTGGTGATGTCGCCTTTTATAGTTTTGGCGACAACTGACCCCTTGGTTCACTAGGAACCATCCTTTTGTAATAACTATGTAAATATGCCAAATATCAATGGAAGTCTATTTTGCTTGATGATTGATGTTGAATCTTTTATTTCCAGTTGATTTTTGACAACTATACTGCGACTCCTCATCCTTCTGATGTTTTACCTACGTCGTCCCGTTCGAAGAAGGTTCCTGCTATTGTCGAGCATGCTGAAAACTCTTCGAGTAAAAATTCAGCGGACAACTTGGAAGAACTTCGCCAGCAACTCCAATCTATGAAGAAACAATCACTTATGATGATGGAACAATCTCGAAAATCGTCCGAGAGGGAAAAGACTGCGCTTCAACAAGCTCAAGATGCCATAACTGCCAAGGAAACCGCTGTTTCTGAAGCTGCAAAAGCGACGACTCAAGAAAATTTTATGCTTGATTGGATGATTGAAGCCAGTGCAGATATGTCAGGTATGCTCTTGCAAACCAAGATTCCCGTTTTCTCGCTATTTTCTTTTTTTGAGATTCTTATGTTGTCGCCAACTAGGCTCCTTTATCGACGCTGCTGCTGAGGGTGAAAGGGTGAACACCAGGACGAACCTCCTTGTTAACCTTTCTCTCGACCACGGTTCTCTTTTCTGGGCTACTCCAGAACGTACCCGACAGATTGTCAGGTTTCAAGACCGCGCCTGTCAGGTTCGCGAGTTCCTTGATTTCTGCACCAGAACACTGACCCTGGTTTACAAGACGCTATTTCCTCGGAACGAGGCACCCGACACCATTCTTGGTTTGTTGGAAAAGTTTCAAGATGCCCCTCGTATCCATCACTTTGTACGAGCTCAACTATCTGCCGGTGCCAGGTTTGCTATGATGATGATCAAAATCTGCTGTCCCAAGTTTGACATGAGCCAAATTGTTACCAAGTGCTTAACCAAGATGGCGAAAAGGAAGAGGGATGTCAGCAAAATTGATGATCATGTGACCCCTGTTGCAGAAGATATGATGGATGAACTTCTTCGGATGGACTCTTTCTTCGAAAGGGGCAGCTATGCTGAACATAGTACTCGTACTGCAAATACTGGACGGATGACCATAGATAATATACTGAGCCACAATTGATTTTTCTCTAAAATGGCACCCTGTATTGTTGCAAACATATACTATATTGTAAAGTTTAGGAAATATTTCTATTTTTCTTCCTCAAGCCCCCGAGTGTTTCGGTGGTAAATCTCTTTATTGTGTATGCGAGGTTGTAAACCAAGGCACCCGAATTTTTATTGAGTATACTATATTTGCGGGTACAAGCCCCCGAGTATTTTGTTCTTTTGTTGATTGCTATTTTGTACTTTCTTTTATTTGGCGAGGTATTTGATACCAAGGCGAAATATTTCTTGCCAGTTAGATTCATCTATGTTGTGTATATGTTGTAACTTCGAGGCGTAGGCCCCCGAGCATGTCGACGAAAAAGATATGTATCTCCACTATCTTTATTTATTGCAGCACCGCGAGCCCGCCTCATTAAAAACCTTTCCCGGCCCCACTCGGTGCCCCGAAAAAGGAAAAGAGTGCGTCTGAAAACTCGCGGGCGTTTCAGTACATTGTATTTTTACAAGGAGGACTATATTTCGACACTAAGCGTAAAAACGCCTTAGCTGCGCCACGTTCCAGGGGTTTTTCTCGGGAACCCCTATCTTCTTATCCTTGATCCTGTACGCTCCTCCTTCAATGACTTCCGTGACGATGTAAGGGCCAAGCCATGGTGACTCGAGTTTTTCAGTACGTTCTTGATTGAGTCGCAGAACCAGGTCTCCAACTTGAAAGGATCTTGGTCGCAAACGTCGACTGTGGTAGTTTTTCAGGTCCTGCTGATATTTAGTTACCCTTGATAATACTTCGTCTCGAGCTTCGTCGAGTGCGTCGACGTCATCTTCCAATGCTCTCCTGGAAGCTTCTTCATTGTACTCCGTGACTCTGGGAGAATCGTGCTCTATTTCTATCGGCGATCTGCCTCTCGCTCCATGGACCGGGAAGAACGGAGTCTCCCGTGTCGCTGTATTTGGTGTTGTTCGGATGCTCCATAACACACTCGGCAGCTCCTCTGGCCAGGTATGTCGAGCTTTTTCCAGTGGCCCTAACAAGCGTTTCTTGATACCATTGCAGATGATACCATTGGCTTTCTCAACTTGACCATTGGTTTGAGGATGTGCAACTGACGCTAAGTGCAATTTGATGCCTACCTCTGCACAGTACGCCTTGAATTCCTTGGATGTGAAGTTACTACCGTTGTCCGTGACGATGCTATGAGGTACTCCAAACCGAAAAACAATGCTCTTCACGAATTTTATTGCTGACACCGCATCTGGTGAATTTATCGGCTTCGCTTCTATCCATTTGGTGAATTTGTCGACAGCGACGAGCATGTATTCGTATCCTCCTGGCGAAGCTTTGTGCAACTTTCCCACCATGTCAAGACCCCACTGAGCAAAAGACCAAGATAAGGGTATTGGCATGAGTTCTGCTGCCGGAGAGAGGGGTTTTGCGGCAAATCTTTGACACACGTCACAAGTTCGCACTATCTCCTTCGCGTCCTCGATTGCTGTCAACCAGTAAAATCCAGCTCGAAAAACTTTGGCTGCAATAGCTCGGCTGCTCGCATGATGACCACATACTCCTTCGTGCACGTCTTTCAGGATTATCCTTCCTTCTTCGGGTGTGACGCACCTTTGTAACACACCCGAAATACTTCGTTTGTACAACTCCCCTTTGACCACCGTGAAAGCTTTGGATCGTCTAATAACTCGCCTTGCTTCAACTGGATCGTCGGGTATTGTTTTTCTTAGGATATATGATATGTACGCCTGCATCCATGGGATTTGCACCATCCGTACTAGATCTTGTTCCTCTTCTTCTTCTTCTTCCAATGTTTCCTTCTCAGCCCCCGAGGGTTTCTCGTTCTTCTCATTCTTTGTTGATTTCTTCGGCTTTGTGGATCCATCTGTTATCTCCTCCCAGAACACGCCGGGAGGAATTGCAAGGCACTGCGATCCAATGTTTGCAAGAACGTCGGCTTCATCATTGCTCAACCTACTGATGTGGTTTACCTCGCATCTATCAAACAGTTTCTCCAGCTCGTTATACATTTCTTTGTACGCCACCATGCTATCATTGACTGCATCACATTGGTTCATGACTTGCTGAGCCACCAATTGTGAGTCACCAAATATTTTTAATCGAGTTGCGCCGCAGGCTTTCGCCATCTTCATCCCATGTATGAGAGCTTCATATTCTGCTTCATTGTTAGATGCGTTTGGGAACGTCATCCGTAAGACATATTTCAATTTGTCGCCTTCAGGTGATATGAGTATCACACCTGCTCCAGCTCCTTCTAACCTCTTGGACCCGTCGAAGTTCATACTCCAGGTTCTCGATAAATCCGGAGGTCCTGTGTTTTGCAACTCCATCCACTCTGCGATGAAGTCTGGTAGAATTTGCGACTTTATTGCCTTTCTTTTTTCATACGTGATGTCCCGAGGAGAAAGTTCTATTCCCCAAAGGGAGACACGACCTGTAGCTTCTGGATTATTGAGTATATTGGATAAAGGCGCCTCATTGACCACTATTATCGGATGCGCCGAAAAATAGTGGCGCAATTTTCTTGCGGTTGTGAATACTCCATACGCTAGCTTTTGGTACTGCGGGTACCTCTGTTTTGAAGGCGATAAGACTTCGCTAATGAAATACACTGGCCTCTGCACTCCATGGAGTTTTCCTTCTTCTTCTCTTTCAACAACTAGCGCCGTGCTGACCACCTGGGGTGTAGCCGCAATGTATAGCAGGAGGGGTTCCTTCTCTTTTGGCGCCACCAAGATTGGGGGTGTCGAGATTGTGTGTTTAAGATCCTCGAAAGCTCGATCTGCCTCTTCGTTCCACTAGAACTTATCTCCTTGTTTGATTAGGGCGTAAAACGGTAACGCCTTTTCTCCCAGCCTGGCGACGAATCTGCTTAAAGCTGCGACTCGCCCAGTTAGCTATTGTATTTCTTTCAACTTTGTTGGCTTCCTCATTGTTACGATAGCTTGGATTTTCTCGGGATTAGCTTCGATCCCTCTTGCTGAGACTAGGAAACCGAGAAGTTCTCCTGCAGGGACGCCGAAAGAACACTTCGTCGGATTCAACTTGAGACAAAATTTGTCGAGGTTGTCGAAAGTTTCCTTCAAGTCCTCGATTAATGTTGCCCCCTTTTTTGATGTTATGACGACATCACCAATGTACACTTGTACGTTTTTCCCAATCTGTGTTGCTAAACATTTCTGCATCATCCGCTGATATGTTGCTCCCGCATTTTTCAGACCAAAAGGCATTGTTCTATAGCAAAACACGATGTAAGGTGTGATGAACGCTGTTTTGACCTCGTCCTCTTCTTTCAATCTGATCTGGTTATAACCAGAGTAAGCATCCAGGAAGGAAAGACGTTCACATCCTGCCGTAGAGTCGATAATTTGATCGATCCTCGGGAGGGGAAAGTGATCATTTGGACAATGTTTGTTGAGACACGTAAAGTCGACACACATGCGAAGGACTTTAGTGTTTTTCTTCGGGACCAACACTGGGTTTGCGACCCATGTGGCCTCTGTATGCACCTCCTTGATGAAACCAGCTTCTCTCAGTCGATCAATCTCCGACAGCATAGCTTTGCGGTTTGGCTCCGAAAAATGCCGCAAAGGTTGTTTTATTGGTCTCGCAAGTGGATCCAAGTTTAGGTGGTGCTCGGCAAGTTCCCTGGGTACTCCTGGCATGTCAGCTGGACACCATGCGAAGATTTTCCAGTGCTCACGGAGGAACTCGACGAGCGCGCTTTCCTATGCGAGGTCCATGTTTGTTGCGATGGACGTCGTCTTCTTTGGATCTGTCGGGTGAATCTGCACCTCCTTGGAATCCTTTGCAGTGTTAAAGGTTGACTCTTTATTAGGCCTCCCCACATCTGGTAGCACATCATAATCAGTCGTAAGCCTTGACTCCATGTATTCTGCTTGCATCCCGAAAGTTTCTGATAGTCGCTGAAAATCCTTATCGCATTTATCGGCTAGTGCGAAGCTTCCTTTGACTATGATTGGTCCCTTAGGTCCAGGTAACCTCCACAACAAGTATGTATAATGTGGTACTGCCATAAACCTGGCATATGCTGGCCGTCCCAACAAGGCGTGATACTGTGATGGGAAATCCACGACTTCGAACTCCAGCTTCTCTATCCTGTAATTTTCTCGGGTTCCAAACTGAATGTCGAGATTGATCTTCCCCAACGGATAACTTGGCTTTTCTGGCGTAATTCCATGAAAACGCGTATCAGTTGGCTTCAAATTTGCTAGGGAGATGTTCATCTTCCTTAGCGTATCTGCGTACATAAGGTTTAGGCTGTTGCCGCCGTCTATGAATACTCGTCACACGTCGAATCCCGCGATTACTGCAGGTAAGATAAGTGCTGACTGCCCTGGTCGAGGAACTTGCTGCGGGTGGTCCGCTATCGTGAAGCCAATATCCTGCCCTGACCAATTGAGGTACTCAACCGTTGGTGGAGGCATTTTCTCTGCCATAAACACCCGTCGCGAGATTACTTTCTGAGCTCTATTAGATGGCCTGCCTTTTTGAATCATCGAGACCGCTCCATGAGAGTTGGGATCAACGTAAGGTGGTGGTGCTGGTGCTGCCGCTATTCTGAGCTGATGTCGATTTTCGTCCGTAATTGCGGGAGGAGGTGGCAAATGAATCTCACTCCTGGGCCCTTGCGGATTTCTATTTGTCGCCTGGGCATTGGCGTGCCCTGCCCACCTTAGCATTGCCTGAAAATTTCGGCAATCCTTTTGCAGGTGTCCTGACTGTCTCTTTCCATTGTTGTCGACATAGAAGTGCATTTGGCATGGCCCGTTCATCATCTCCTCAGGGGACACAAAGGTCTCTCGAAACCTAGGTCCATTATTTGGCCTATTATTTCGGGAGTCATCTCTATTATCGCCTCGCTGCTCGTTGCTCCTTTGATAATCATCTCTACTGTTTCCTCCAGCGCTTGCTCGAAATCCAGCCCATATTTGGCCAGGTGTATCATAACTCGCAAATTGTCGAGAAAATCGTCGTGTATTTTGAAAATTTCGACTGCGGTCCTCCTCTGGTGACCTATGTCGTTTATTATGCACGGCATCCTCGCCATCTGTCCATCTGTTTGCTATTTCCATTAATGCCGATACTATCCTTGGGTTGGTTCTTCCCATGTCCTCCACAAAATCGCCTCGTCGAACTCCTGCTACGAACGCATCTATCGCTCTCTCGTCAGATATATTCTCTGCCGAGTTTTTAATGATGTTCCACCTTTGAATGTACTTCCTCATTGATTCATCATGCTTTTGTTGACATGATCTCAATTCCTGTAGTGTCGCTGGCTTTTTGCAGGTTGATCGGAAGTTCTTGACAAACACATCCTCAAAGCTATCCCAGCTGTCGATAGAACCTGGAGGAAGCTTTTTTATCCAAGATCTTGCGGCTCCACTCGAGTGTATCTGAATGCTCTGCATGGTCTGTTGCTCTAGTCCCACCTATCAGCTTTACCGTCTCGAGGTAATCGACTAGCCAATCCTCGGGATCTTGTAGGCCATCAAATTTCTTGAAACTATCGGGTAACTTGAATCCTGAGGGGACTCGAGTTTTCCGGACCCGTCGCGTAAAACACGGGAGTCCACACATATCTTCCTCAGCGAGTTCTGGTGACTGCCGATGTTCTCTTCTGCCTTGTCGCGCTCTATCTACCCTGGTCTGAGCCGCCGTATCTCTGACTCCACTTGGTGCCGGTGGATTTTGCACTGCTGCAGTAGGTCTCGGGCTATTTTGTCTTGCGGCTCCTTCGGGAGGTGTGGCTGCAAATGCTGCTCCCATGGCCCCACATCCTGCCATGACCATGTTATACAATGCTTCTCTCGGGTCCCCAGGAGGTGGCCTGGACGCTAAGATGAAAGCTTGCGTTGCCATGTATCCTGCTTCTGGTGTTTTCGGGATGATATTCCCCCTCGTGTCGATTGACATAAAAGACATATCGAGGTTTTGAATTAGAGTCTCTCTTTCACCCTCAGGTATATTTTGCAGCCGAGATCTTGCCCTCCTTCGAGCTTCTCTGTGGCTATCTCCCGAAGTTCCTGATTGTCGACTTAACTCCGCTCTTCGCCTGCTTGATGCTGAGGCTGCCTCTTTTCTTCTGTTCAGATCAGCTGTCTGTTTTTCTAATTCCCTTCCAGCTCGAGCGAGCCTATATTGGTAGGCCTGTAATTCTTCGACCGTAGCGGTTGTCTCCATTGGTTCAGAACCATCCATAGCTCTTGCTGCTCTATCCCATGCTGCTTGTGGAAGTTGAACTCTAACACGTGGTGTAGGCCCGACATATTTAGTGCCCAAACCTCGCCTTAAGTCAGAAGGATCGACATATGGATTTCCCAAGTCGTCGAAAGCCTCTGATGTTTCCTCCTGATCGCGACTTGCTTCTCCGATGGTGCAGATCTGATGATATTTTGAGTGCTGAAATTTGCTTGGTTTGGTGACACCATCATGAAGATTGGTGAAGACCTTTCCGATAGAGATGGACTTGTCGATGAAGTCGAAGCTGTCGGTGTCGCTTGAGTCATCGCTTATATAGGAGTCCGCGGATGACTCAAAGGATATGTCGCTGAAGATCTTGGCGAGTTTCTCGCTTGCCTTGGTGCTGATGCAGCGTGGCGATGAAGTCTCCTCATCGCCTGACTCGATGGATGATGATGAGCTTGAAAAATCGGGATCGACCGCCGATAATCCCGATGAGATCGGAACTTCGAGACGATACGTTCCTTCTTTCTCGACGCGAAAGTGGAACTTTCCGAACGTCATCTCCATGGGCTCCTCCAGATACGCATATGCATCCAAACGGGAGGGCGGGTGAGGTAAAAAATCAACTGGACCAATTTCGATCTGTTTACCTTTGTCCATGATGTTGCTTGCAACCGATGAACTCGACGATCTTGAACGTGCCATCGAGATCAGCTCCTTGTCGCCTCTAGATCCCACAGACGGCGCCAATTGACAAGGTATTAACTTGTCAATGCCTACAAGTTGTAGACTAGGGTTTCGTTGGATGTAGAGGGAAAGTAGATCTCGAAGGTTTCAGCCAAAAAGTACTCGACGATGTAAAAGCTAGGGTTTGTGAGACAATGATTCGATCCTTTCTTTGTCCCTCGACTCCCCCTTATATAGGAGGTGGAGCCGAGGGATTCGTGATACACAAGTTTACAGAGTCCGGGAGGGTTTCTAACCCTTGCCGCAAGATTACAAATAATGCCTCCTACTACAACTCTAGCTTTCCTTAATAATATCTTGGGCTTCCGAATCTTCTTATCCTTCGGGTCGTGGGCCTTCAGTAAACCCCGGGTACTTTCTTCGGCAGGCCCATTGGGGATGCCTATGTTAGAAACCCTATCATATTTTTACATAAACAATTAGAGTATTTGAAAAGTGAATTATGAGAGTTGGAATCAACTCAAAAGCATTTATGGTTGATTTTTAACAATTGCTTGAAGTTTGAAAAGTTACTATCTTGTTATTTTTACTATTCAAATTCTACAGTTGATCTTGATGTGAATCCAGTGGGGTTGGATAGAGCATTTCATAAGCTTTCCAACAATATAAAGTTCACCAAATTTGGTTGAGCAGATTTGAAGTTATTTGATTTTGAGCAAAGCATCTGTAAAGAATTTGTGTCAAAAGAAATAAATCCGATTTGAATTTAACGGGCCACGCGGGAAAAATAAAAGGGCCAAAGGGAGAGAGGGAGTTGGGCCGGCCCACTGCGTGTCTCGCGCTCACAGGCCGCTTGACAAGGTGGGCTCCACCTGTCAGTGCCTCTTTAAACCCGAAGCGGCACGCGCGCGTGTGGGACGTAGGATTAAAGACAGATCGGACGGCTTACGTGCGTCGTCTACATCGACGAGAGGGGGTACTGGCACGGCGGAGGAAGGGGGTCGGCGGTGATCCTGGGCTCCGGCGATCGACGGCGTTGGTGCAGGGTGATGTTGCGGACGACGGCGAGGCAGCTGGTACCGACGGCGACTCCAATGGTGGCCGAAATCGACGGCGCCCTTCTCAGCACCGCCGCGGACTCCGGCGAGAAATTGGAGGTCTACCGGCTACAATGTGACGAGGGAATGGGCGGAGGAGGATCAGAGAGAGAAGAGGCGTCGAATGGTGTGTGAAATCCCTCTCGGGGAGGTCTCCTTTTATAGGGGCGCGAGGTGACCGAGGGGGTGCGGCAGGTCGTCGTCGTCGATGCGTCTACAGGGAAGGAGAGGAGGGGGCGCTGATGCGGAGACGTTGGCGATGTCATGGCGGTCCTGGGGAGCGTCCTTGGGCGGCAGGGGAAGGACGGAGTCGCTCGGGCATCGTCATCGTCCTTGCAGTACGGGCGCGGTAGAGGTTGACGAGGGCGTCGGCTACAGGGCGCCGGTGAGCCAATGGTGGAGTATGGGCGGCTGCTGGTGTCGTGGGGAGCAGGTGGGTGAGAGGAGAGGGCGTGAGGTGGTCGGAAGCGACGGGGCGCAAGCGTGTACTGGCGCGTCCAGGAGCTGGGTCGTGCACGCCCTGGCACGACCTAGCAGCGGTGACCACGTCATGTTCTGGGCGATGCAGCGCGTCTACTGGCCAGGGATCATGTCCAGCAGGTACAGGGTGATGAGGTGAGCCTTCAGGACAAGGTGAGAGAAAAAGAGGAGGGGCAGGGTGAGGGTTGACATGGTGGTGATCAAGGGGGCTGACATGGTGTGTTCTGGAATCTTTGGTGCATCTCTCTGGGTCTCTGAGGGCAGGGCATGCTGGTGTGAGGTGAGGCAAGAGGGTTTGACAAGGTTAGCATAGTTGGAGAGGGGTAGAGGGTGCACATTTGATTTATGTCAAAGTGCATGTGACATATGCCATGTACTTTGCATAGTTGGGTGTGATGGCGATCATGGCAAGGTTAAGTGATGTCATGGTGAGTGGTTAGAGGTACTAGGCACTATAGATGAGCAAAAGGGAGAGAGAGAGAGGAGGGGGTACATAGTGGTTGAGAGTGGTTGTACCCTAATTTTAATCTATGTGCTCACATATATGACAAGTAATGGTTTTAGGTGTGTTGAATTTTGACCAAATTTCTTCATGGTTGGGTTCTAAACAATGTTTGGCATCCATTGGTGGTCTTGGTTTGAAATTTGGAGTTGGTTTGTGAAATTTCAAGAAGTGGAGGGAATCTAGAATCTGATTGGAGGTTGCTACTTTGCATGCTTATATTTAGAGTTTGACTTTGAACCAGCAAGGTTGACTTTGACCAAGTTGTTCACTTTCATGAGGTCTTGGATGAGGTGGAAAGAGTTGGGGTGGTTTAGTTTAAGAAACTCTTATTAAAAGCGCTCAAAGTGGGTAAGATATTAAAAATGGCACAAGTGACCATTATCACATGCAATTTGGAATTGTATTTCTTTGATTTTTTATTTGATTTTTCTTGACCCAGTTGATGTTGTTGAGTGTTAAAATGGTATAGGGTAGTGATCCAACCATTCACATCAAGTCCTAGGGTCAATTCTCAAATTCACAAATTTGACCATTCCCTCTCATATGCCTCTAGGTATAGTTTTATTTTCTTTTTATTTTCTTTTATTCCACCTTGGATTTGATTTGTTAAGTACTAGCTAGGGTTTATTAATGTTTTCAAATCATTGGCACAATGTAGAATGGCTTAGGTTAGAGTTTTGCCAAAATAGCCATAGCCTCATATGTGAAGCTATTTGCATCTTCTCTTTTTCTTATTTATTTCTCTTTGATCTAAAGGATCATGGTTTAGGGTTTAGATCATTTCAAATACTTCAACAATCAGTCATGGCAATAACACAACATATAAGCATGATCACTATGCATCAAACTTAATTTAATAAAAGTTTTTGTTGGTTCCAAATTTTGGAAATAGGGAAATTCATTTTTTCTTTGTTTTAAATTTTGGGATGTTACAAACCCTTCCCCCTTAAACGAATCTCGTCCCGAGATTTTAAGAAAAGTTGGGTTCCTAAGAGAGATTGGGCAATTGGATTAATAGGAAAACATACTTGGCATGGCCTGAGGTGCTTCCTGTGCTTCAATGGCATTCATGTGGTAGAGATGGCCGTTGCGGTTGTTCTGGTTCTGTTTTGCTGCAAAGCGGCGCTGTTGCTGGGCAGGTGCAGTGATATTGGCGGCAATCTTGGCAAGCTTCTTGGGGCACTCATTTGAGTAGTGGCCCACAACTCCACATTCATAGCAGTTCACAGTTGACTTTTCTTTGGGAGTGACGGGAACAGCGTTGCTTCCAGTCCTCGGGGCAGTATTGGGGTTGTTGTTGTTACCATCGTTGTTGTTGCTGTTGTGGTTGTTGTTGTTGTTGTGATTGTTGTTTTTGTTGCCTCCGGGCTTCGGGGGTCCTCCGTTGTTGTTGGTGTAGTTTGGGCGGTATGTCTGAGCAGGGGTCTTGTTGTATCTTGGGGCAACTCCTCCAGATGAGTTGTTGCGGTACTTCTGTGTATGGTGTGGTCCATTCTGATTCATCATCCTGCGCTTGCGGTTCTCATTGCCTTGGTGCAGCTTCCCTTCCATCTGTATGGCTGAGTCAACCAGGACTTCTAGGTCAGCGAATGGAATGTTCACTAACACAGTTTGCATCTCGTCATGCAGTCCATTCAGAAATCTCTCTTTCCTCTTCTCGTTGGTGTCGGTCTCATCCGGGGCGTACCGTGACAGAGTGAGGAACCTGTCGCGATATTCCACCACGGACATCCTTCCTTGTTTGAGTTCGTGGAACTCGCCTCTCATTTTCTTAATCAGTCCTTGGGGCACATGGTACTTGCTGAACTTGAGTTTGAAGTCTTCCCAAGTCATCATTTGTCCCGCATTCATTGCACGGGCATTTGTCCACCTCGCTCTTGCGGGTCCTGACAGGTAGTGGGATGCGAACAGTAGTTTTCTGCGGCTTCTACTCCCGCAACTTCTAGGTTGTTCTCCATTGTCTGGAGCCAGTCATCAGCATCTAGGGGCTCTTCAGTCTTGTTGAATATTGGAGGGTTGGTGTTCTGAAAGTTCTTGAGTTTTGATCCTGGGTGATCATGGTTTCCATGGCCTTGATTGTTGTTAGCAATCTGTTGCAGTGCAGCTATGTTGGCTTGTCTTTCAGCTCTCTCGGCTTCGTGGTCTGCCATCATCATCTGGATCATCTGCATCATTGCGTCTTGGTTGGCGCTGCGGGTTGGTGGGGCCTGATACGTCTCCGACGTATCGATAATTTCTTATGTTCCATGCCACATTATTGATGATATCTACATGTTTTATACACATTATATGTCGTATTTATGCATTTTCCGGCACTAACCTATTAACGAGATGCCGAAGAGCCGATTGCTTGTTTTCTGCTGTCTTTGGTTTCAGAAATCCTAGTAATGAAATATTCTCGGAATTGGACGAAATCAACGCCCAGGGTCCTATTTTTGCACGAAGCTTCCAGAAGACCGAAGGGGGAAGGAAGTGGGGCCACGAGGCGCTGACACAACAGGGCGGCGCGGCCTGGGCCCTGGCCGCGCGGCCCTGGTGTGTGGGGCCCTCGTGTGGCCCCCCGCGTTGCCCTTCCGCCTACTTAAAGCCTTCGTCGCGAAACCCCCAGTACCGAGAGCCACGATACGGAAAACCTTACTGAGACGCCGCCGCCGCCAATCTCGGGGATTCTGGAGATCACCTCCGGCACCCTGCCGTAGAGGGGAATCATCTCCCGGAGGACTCTTCACCGCCATGGTCGCCTCCGGAGTGATGAGTGAGTAGTTCACCCCTGGACTATGGGTCCATAGCAGTAGCTAGATGGTTGTCTTCTCCTCATGTGCTTCATTGTCGGATCTTGTGAGCTGCCTAACATGATCAAGATCATCTATCCGTAATTCTATATGTTGTGTTTGTCGGGATCCGATGGATAGAGAATACTATGTTATGTTGATTATCAATCTATTACCTATGTGTTGTTTATGATCTTGCATGCTCTCCGTTATTAGTAGAGGCTCGGCCAAGTTTTTGCTCTTAACTCCAAGAGGGAGTATTTATGCTCGATAGTGGGTTCATGCCTCCATTAAATCTGGGACGGTGACGTAAAGTTCTAAGGTTGTGGATGTGCTTGTTGCCACTAGGGATAAAACATTGATGCTATGTCCGAGGATGTAGTTATTGATTACATTACGCACCATACTTAATGCAATTGTCTGTTGTTTTGCAACTTAATACCGGAAGGGGTTCGGATGATAACCTGAAGGTGGACTTTTTAGGCATAGATGCATGCTGGATAGCGGTCTATGTACTTTGTCGTAATGCCCAATTAAATCTCACAATATTCATCATATCATGTATGTGCATTGTCATGCTCTCTTTATTTGTCAATTGCCCGATCGTAATTTGTTCACCCAACATGCTATTTATCTTATGGGAGAGACACCTCTAGTGAACTGTGGACCCCGGTCCATTCTTTACATCCGAAATACAAATCTGCTGCTATTGTTCTTTATCGTTCTCTGCAAACAATCATCATCCACACTATACATCTAATCCTTTGTTACAGAGAAGCCGGTGAGATTGACAACCTCACTGTTTCATTGGGGCAAAGTACTTTGGTTGTGTTGTGCAGGTTCCACGTTGGCGCCGGAATCTCTGGTGTTGCGCCGCACTACATCCCGCCACCATCGACCTTCAACGTGCTTCTTGGCTCCTCCTGGTTCGATAAACCTTGGTTTCTTTCTGAGGGAAAACTTGCCGCCGTACGCATCACACCTTCCTCTTGGGGTTCCCAACGGACGCGTGCTGTACGCGTATCAAGCATTTTTTCTGGCGCCGTTGCCGGGGAGATCAAGACACGCTGCAAGGGGAGTCTCCACAATCCAATCTCTTTACTTTGTTTTTGTCTTGCTTTATTTTATTTACTACTTTGTTTGCTGCATTATATCAAAACGCAAAAAAATTAGTTGCTAGCTTTACTTTACTTACTGTCTTGCACTCTATACCAAAAACACAAAAAAATTAGTTACTTGCATTTGCTTTACTTATTTCAACATGTTTCCTCTTAATTTTACAGTAAAAGATATACCTATGGGACAAGGGTCTATAATTGGAAGAGATAATATAGGAGAATTTTTCACCCATGTTAGTATGCATGAAGATCTTAAAGATATACCACTTGCAAAAGCTGTCCCTACTTATGAAGATGCCTCTGTTTGTTTGGTACGCATGATGGAAGCTAGATTTATTAGTCTCAACCCCATGATACAACACATGTTTCTTACACTTTCTGATATGGAGCGGGGAGAGAAGAGAGATTTTTTTCTAAAAGTCTTAGTGCGAGAATTTGAAGATATAGCTATAGAAGCTAGAAAAGTTTTTATTAAGCATAGGAGGCTTGGCTTTTATACCGACTTTAAAAGAACACTTGAAAAAATGGATATGGATAGAATTAGGTACACTAATAATGTTAATAATGGTGGGGAGATTAAGGCACCAATACCATGTAAGCTCCTAGCGATGCATGAAGCTCTAGATGATAATTATGCTTGGCTTGTTCCTGAAAATTTGTTTGATGAGCGTAGCAAGCCCAAGACTAATGAAAAGGGAGCCGCTGAAACTTATGTATCCAACATACTATGCATGGTTGAGAAAACTCCCAACACCCAAGGTAATGTCGATGCATCATCTCTTGATAATACTTGATACACACTTTCTGCGCCTAGCTGAAAGGCGTTAAAGAAAAGCGCTTATGGGAGACAACCCATGTTTTTACTACAGTACTTTTATTTTATATTTGAGTCTTGGAAGTTGTTTACTACTGTAGCAACCTCTCCTTATCTTAGTTTTGTGCATTGTTGTGCCAAGTAAAGTCGTTGATAGTAAGGTTCATACTAGATTTGGATTACTCCGCAGAAACAGAATTCTTTGCTGTCACGAATTTCGACCTGCCTCTCGTAGGTAGCTCAGAAAAATATGCCAATTTACGTGCGTGATCCTCGGATATGTACGCAACTTTAATTCAATTTGGGCATTTTCATTTGAGCAAGTCTCGGTGCCTCGATAAAATCCATCTTTACGGACTGTTCTGCTTTTGACAGATTCTGCCTTTTATTTCGCATTGCCTCTTTTGCTATTATGGATGAATTTCTTTGTTCCATTAATGTCCAAGTAGCTTTATGCAATGTCCAGAAGTGTTAAGAATGATTATGTCACCTCTGAACATGTTAATTTTTATTGTGCACTAACCCTCTAATGATTTGTTTCGAGTTTGGTGTGGAGGAAGTTTTCAAGGATCAAGAGAGGGAAATGATGCAATATGATCAAGGAGAGTGAAAGCTCTAAGGTTGGGGATGCCCCGGTGGTTCACCCCTGCATATTTTAAGAAGACTCAAGCGTATAAGCTTGGGGATGCCCAAGGCATCCCCTTCTTCATCGACAACATTATCAGGTTCCTCCCCTGAAACTATATTTTTATTCCATCACATCTTATGTGCTTTGCTTGGAGCGTCGGTTTATTTTTGTTTTTGTTTTGTTTGAATAATATGGATCCTAGCATTCATTGTGTGGGAGAGAGACACGCTCCGCTGTTGCATATGGACAAATATGTCCTTAGGCTTTACTCATAGTATTCATGGCGAAGGTTGAATCTTCTTCGTTAGATTGTTATATGGTTGGAATTGGAAAATGCTACATGTAGTAATTCTAAAATGTCTTGAATAATTTGATACTTGGAAATTATTGTGCTCATGTTTAAGCTCTTGCATCATATACTTTGCACCTATTAATGAAGAAACACCTAGAGCTTGCTAAATTTGGTTTGCATATTTGGTCTCTCTAAAGTCTAGATAATTTCTAGTATTGAGTTTTGAA
This sequence comes from Lolium rigidum, assembly GCF_022539505.1. NCBI lineage: Eukaryota > Viridiplantae > Streptophyta > Magnoliopsida > Poales > Poaceae > Lolium > Lolium rigidum. The sequence continues at coordinate 92,340,206 of NC_061509.1, forward strand.
CAACAAGGAAGACGGTGTAGAGTCTTATAATGTTTACAATATGTCTTTTATGTAAGTTTTGCTGCACCGGTTCATCCTTGTGTTTGTTTCAAATAACCTTGCTAGCCTAAACCTTGTATCGAGAGGGAATACTTCTCATGCATCCAAAATCCTTGAGCCAACCACTATGCCATTTGTGTCCACCATACCTACCTACTACATGGTATTTCTCCGCCATTCCAAAGTAAATTGCTTGAGTGCTACCTTTAAATTTCCATCATTCGCCTTTGCAATATATAGCTCATGGGACAAATAGCTTAAAAACTATTGTGGTATTGAATATGTACTTATGCACTTTATCTCTTATTAAGTTGCTTGTTGTGCGATAACCATGTTCCTGGGGACGCCATCAACTACACTTTGTTGAATATCATGTGAGTTGCTATGCATGTCCATCTTGTCTAAAGTAAGGGAGATCTACCACTTTAATGGTTAGAGCATGCATATTGTTAGAGAAGAACATTGGGCCGCTAACTAAAGCCATGAATCATGGTGGAAGTTTCAGTTTTGGACATATATCCTCAATCTCATATGAGAATACTAATTGTTGCTACATGCTTATGCATTAAAGAGGAGTCCATTATCTCGTTGTCTATGTTGTCCCGGTATGGATGTCTAAGTTGAGAATAATCAAAAGCGAGAAATAAAAAATGCGAGCTTTCTCCTTAGACCTTTGTACAGAGCGGCATAGAGGTACCCCTTTGTGACACTTGGTTAAAACATGTGTATTGTGATGATCCCGGTAGTCCAAGCTAATTAGGACAAGGTGCGGGCACTATTAGTATACTATGCATGAGGCTTGCAACTTGTAAGATATAATTTACATGATACATATGCTTTATTACTACCGTTGACAAAATTGTTTTATGTTTTCAAAATAAAAGCTCTAGCACAAATATAGCAATCAATGCTTCCCTCTGCGAAGGGCCTTTCTTTTACTTTTATGTTGAGTCAGTTCACCTATCTCTCTCCACCTCAAGAAGCAAACACTTGTGTGAACTGTGCATTGATTCCTACATACTTGCATATTGCACTTGTTATATTACTCTATGTTGACAATTATCCATGAGATATACATGTTACAAGTTGAAAGCAACCGCTGAAACTTAATCTTCCTTTGTGTTGCTTCAATACCTTTACTTTGATTTATTGCTTTATGAGTTAACTCTTATGCAAGACTTATTGATGCTTGTCTTGAAGTACTATTCATGAAAAGTCTTTGCTTTATGATTCAGTTGTTTACTCATGTCATTACCATTGTTTTGATCGCTGCATTCATTACATATGCTTACAATAGTATGATCAAGGTTATGATGGCATGTCACTCCGTAAATTATCTTTGTTATCGTTTACTCGCTCGGGACGAGCGAGAACTAAGCTTGGGGATGCTAATACGTCTCCGACGTATCGATAATTTCTTATGTTCCATGCCACATTATTGATGATATCTACATGTTTTATACACATTATATGTCGTATTTATGCATTTTCCGGCACTAACCTATTAACGAGATGCCGAAGAGCCGTTCTGTCGTTTTCTCGCTGTTTTTGGTTTCGAAATCCTAGTAATGAAATATTCTCGGAATTGGACGAAATCAACGCCCGGGGTCCTATTTTTCCACGAATCTTCCCGAAGACCGAAGGGGAAGGAAGTGGGGCCACGAGGCGCCGACACAACAGGGCGGCGCGGCTCGGGCCCCGGCCGCGCGGCCCTGGTGTGTGGGGCCCTCGTGTGGCCCCCCGCGTTGCCCTTCCGCCTACTTAAAGCCTTCGTCGCGAAACCCCCGCACCGAGAGCCACGATACGGAAAACCTTACCGAGACGCCGCCGCCGCCAATCCCATCTCGGGGATTCGGAGATCACCTCCGGCACCCCGCCGGAGAGGGGAATCATCTCCCGGAGGACTCTTCACCGCCATGGTCGCCTCCGGAGTGATGAGTGAGTAGTTCACCCCTGGACTATGGGTCCATAGCAGTATCTAGATGGTTGTCTTCTCCTCATGTGCTTCATTGTCGGATCTTGTGAGCTGCCTAACATGATCAAGATCATCTATCTGTAATTCTATATGTTGTGTTTGTCGGGATCCGATGGATTGAGAATACTATGTTATGTTGATTATCAATCTATTACCTATGTGTTGTTTATGATCTTGCATGCTCTCCGTTATTAGTAGAGGCTCTGGCCAAGTTTTTGCTCTTAACTCCAAGAGGGAGTATTTATGCTCGATAGTGGGTTCATGCCTCCATTAAATCCGGGACGAGTGACGGAAAATTCTAAGATTGTGGATGTGCTGTTGCCACTAGGGATAAAACATTGATGCTATGTCCGAGGATGTAGTTATTGATTACATTACGCACCATACTTAATGCAACTGTCCGTTGTTTTGCAACTTAATACCGGAAGGGGTTCGGATGATAACCCGAAGGTGGACTTTTTAGGCATAGATGCATGCTGGATAGCGGTCTATGTACTTTGTCGTAATGCCCAATTAAATCTCACAATATTCATCATATCATGTATGTGCATTGTCATGCTCTCTTTATTTGTCAATTGCCCGACCGTAATTTGTTCACCCAACATGCTATTTATCTTATGGGAGAGACACCTCTAGTGAACTGTGGACCCCGGTCCATTCTTTACATCCGAAATACAAATCTGCTGCTATTGTTCTTTATCGTTCTCTCGCAAACAATCATCATCCACACTATACATCTAATCCTTTGTTACAGCAAGCTCGGTGAGATTGACAACCTCACTCGTTTCATTGGGGCAAAGTACTTTGGTTGTGTTGTGCAGGTTCCACGTTGGCGCCGGAATCTCTGGTGTTGCGCCGCACTACATCCCGCCACCATCGACCTTCAACGTGCTTCTTGGCTCCTCCTGGTTCGATAAACCTTGGTTTCTTTCTGAGGGAAAACTTGCCGCCGTACGCATCACACCTTCCTCTTGGGGTTCCCAACGGACGCGTGCTGGTACGCGTATCAAGCATTTTTTCTGGCGCCGTTGCCGGGGAGATCAAGACACGCTGCAAGGGGAGTCTCCACAATCCAATCTCTTTACTTTGTTTTTGTCTTGCTTTATTTTATTTACTACTTTGTTTGCTGCATTATATCAAAACGCAAAAAAATTAGTTGCTAGCTTTACTTTACTTACTGTCTTGCACTCTATACCAAAAACACAAAAAAATTAGTTACTTGCATTTGCTTTACTTATTTCAACATGTTTCCTCTTAATTTTACAGTAAAAGATATACCTATGGGACAAGGGTCTATAATTGGAAGAGATAATATAGGAGAATTTTTCACCCATGTTAGTATGCATGAAGATCTTAAAGATATACCACTTGCAAATGCTGTCCCTACTTATGAAGATGCCTCTGTTTGTTTGGTACGCATGATGGAAGCTAGATTTATTAGTCTCAACCCCATGATACAACACATGTTTCTTACACTTTCTGATATGGAGCGGGGAGAGAAGAGAGATTTTTTTCTAAAAGTCTTAGTGCGAGAATTTGAAGATATAGCTATAGAAGCTAGAAAAGTTTTTATTAAGCATAGGAGGCTTGGCTTTTATACCGACTTTAAAAGAACACTTGAAAAAATGGATATGGATAGAATTAGGTACACTAATAATGTTAATAATGGTGGGGAGATTAAGGCACCAATACCATGTAAGCTCCTAGCGATGCATGAAGCTCTAGATGATAATTATGCTTGGCTTGTTCCTGAAAATTTGTTTGATGAGCGTAGCAAGCCCAAGACTAATGAAAAGGGAGCCGCTGAAACTTATGTATCCAACATACTATGCATGGTTGAGAAAACTCCCAACACCCAAGGTAATGTCGATGCATCATCTCTTGATAATACTTGATACACACTTTCGCGCCTAGCCGAAAGGCGTTAAAGAAAAGCGCTTATGGGAGACAACCCATGTTTTTACTACAGTACTTTTATTTTATATTTGAGTCTTGGAAGTTGTTTACTACTGTAGCAACCTCTCCTTATCTTAGTTTTGTGCATTGTTGTGCCAAGTAAAGTCGTTGATAGTAAGGTTCATACTAGATTTGGATTACTGCGCAGAAACAGATTTCTTTGCTGTCACGAATTTCGACCTGCCTCTCTCGTAGGTAGCTCAGAAAAATATGCCAATTTACGTGCGTGATCCTCAGATATGTACGCAACTTTAATTCAATTTGGGCATTTTCATTTGAGCAAGTCTGGTGCCTCGATAAAATCCATCTTTACGGACTGTTCTGTTTTGACAGATTCTGCCTTTTATTTCGCATTGCCTCTTTTGCTATTATGGATGAATTTCTTTGTTCCATTAATGTCCAGTAGCTTTATGCAATGTCCAGAAGTGTTAAGAATGATTATGTCACCTCTGAACATGTTAATTTTTATTGTGCACTAACCCTCTAATGATTTGTTTCGAGTTTGGTGTGGAGGAAGTTTTCAAGGATCAAGAGAGGGAAATGATGCAATATGATCAAGGAGAGTGAAAGCTCTAAGCTTGGGGATGCCCCGGTGGTTCACCCCTGCATATTTTAAGAAGACTCAAGCGTATAAGCTTGGGGATGCCCAAGGCATCCCCTTCTTCATCGACAACATTATCAGGTTCCTCCCCTGAAACTATATTTTTATTCCATCACATCTTATGTGCTTTGCTTGGAGCGTCGGTTTATTTTTGTTTTTGTTTTGTTTGAATAATATGGATCCTAGCATTCATTGTGTGGGAGAGAGACACGCTCCGCTGTTGCATATGGACAAATATGTCCTTAGGCTTTACTCATAGTATTCATGGCGAAGGTTGAATCTTCTTCGTTAGATTGTTATATGGTTGGAATTGGAAAATGCTACATGTAGTAATTCTAAAATGTCTTGAATAATTTGATACTTGGAAATTATTGTGCTCATGTTTAAGCTCTTGCATCATATACTTTGCACCTATTAATGAAGAAACACCTAGAGCTTGCTAAATTTGGTTTGCATATTTGGTCTCTCTAAAGTCTAGATAATTTCTAGTATTGAGTTTTGAACAACAAGGAAGACGGTGTAGAGTCTTATAATGTTTACAATATGTCTTTTATGTAAGTTTTGCTGCACCGGTTCATCCTTGTGTTTGTTTCAAATAACCTTGCTAGCCTAAACCTTGTATCGAGAGGGAATACTTCTCATGCATCCAAAATCCTTGAGCCAACCACTATGCCATTTGTGTCCACCATACCTACCTACTACATGGTATTTCTCCGCCATTCCAAAGTAAATTGCTTGAGTGCTACCTTTAAATTTCCATCATTCGCCTTTGCAATATATAGCTCATGGGACAAATAGCTTAAAAACTATTGTGGTATTGAATATGTACTTATGCACTTTATCTCTTATTAAGTTGCTTGTTGTGCGATAACCATGTTCCTGGGGACGCCATCAACTACTCTTTGTTGAATATCATGTGAGTTGCTATGCATGTCCATCTTGTCTAAAGTAAGGGAGATCTACCACTTTAATGGTTAGAGCATGCATATTGTTAGAGAAGAACATTGGGCCGCTAACTAAAGCCATGAATCATGGTGGAAGTTTCAGTTTTGGACATATATCCTCAATCTCATATGAGAATACTAATTGTTGCTACATGCTTATGCATTAAAGAGGAGTCCATTATCTGTTGTCTATGTTGTCCCGGTATGGATGTCTAAGTTGAGAATAATCAAAAGCGAGAAATAAAAAATGCGAGCTTTCTCCTTAGACCTTTGTACAGGCGGCATAGAGGTACCCCTTTGTGACACTTGGTTAAAACATGTGTATTGTGATGATCCCGGTAGTCCAAGCTAATTAGGACAAGGTGCGGGCACTATTAGTATACTATGCATGAGGCTTGCAACTTGTAAGATATAATTTACATGATACATATGCTTTATTACTACCGTTGACAAAATTGTTTCATGTTTTCAAAATAAAAGCTCTAGCACAAATATAGCAATCAATGCTTCCCTCTGCGAAGGGCCTTTCTTTTACTTTTATGTTGAGTCAGTTCACCTATCTCTCTCCACCTCAAGAAGCAAACACTTGTGTGAACTGTGCATTGATTCCTACATACTTGCATATTGCACTTGTTATATTACTCTATGTTGACAATTATCCATGAGATATACATGTTACAAGTTGAAAGCAACCGCTGAAACTTAATCTTCCTTTGTGTTGCTTCAATACCTTTACTTTGATTTATTGCTTTATGAGTTAACTCTTATGCAAGACTTATTGATGCTTGTCTTGAAGTACTATTCATGAAAAGTCTTTGCTTTATGATTCAGCTTGTTTACTCATGTCATTACCATTGTTTTGATCGCTGCATTCATTACATATGCTTACAATAGTATGATCAAGGTTATGATGGCATGTCACTCCAGAAATTATCTTTGTTATCGTTTACTCGCTCGGGACGAGCAGGAACTAAGCTTGGGGATGCCGATACGTCTCCGACGTATCGATAATTTCTTATGTTCCATGCCACATTATTGATGATATCTACATGTTTTATACACATTATATGTCGTATTTATGCATTTTCCGGCACTAACCTATTAACGAGATGCCGAAGAGCCAGTTGCTGTTTTCTGCTGTTTTTGGTTTCAGAAATCCTAGTAATGAAATATTCTCGGAATTGGACGAAATCAACGCCCAGGGTCCTATTTTTCCACGAATCTTCCTGAAGACCGAAGGGGGAAGGAAGTGGGGCCACGAGGCGCCGACACAACAGGGCGGCGCGGCCTGGGCCCTGGCTGCGCGGCCCTGGTGTGTGGGGCCCTCGTGTGGCCCCCCGCGTTGCCCTTCCGCCTACTTAAAGCCTTCGTCGCGAAACCCCCAGTACCGAGAGCCACGATACGGAAAACCTTACCGAGACGCCGCCGCCGCCAATCCCATCTCGGGGGATTCTGGAGATCACCTCCGGCACCCTGCCGGAGAGGGGAATCATCTCCCGGAGGACTCTTCACCGCCATGGTCGCCTCCGGAGTGATGAGTGAGTAGTTCACCCCTGGACTATGGGTCCATAGCAGTATCTAGATGGTTGTCTTCTCCTCATGTGCTTCATTGTCGGATCTTGTGAGCTGCCTAACATGATCAAGATCATCTATCTGTAATTCTATATGTTGTGTTTGTCGGGATCCGATGGATAGAGAATACTATGTTATGTTGATTATCAATCTATTACCTATGTGTTGTTTATGATCTTGCATGCTCTCCGTTATTAGTAGAGGCTCTGGCCAAGTTTTTGCTCTTAACTCCAAGAGGGAGTATTTATGCTCGATAGTGGGTTCATGCCTCCATTAAATCTGGGAACAGTGACAGAAAGTTCTAAGGTTGTGGATGTGCTGTTGCCACTAGGGATAAAACATTGATGCTATGTCCGAGGATGTAGTTATTGATTACATTACGCACCATACTTAATGCAACTGTCTGTTGTTTTGCAACTTAATACTGGAAGGGGTTCGGATGATAACCTGAAGGTGGACTTTTTAGGCATAGATGCATGCTTGGATAGCGGTCTATGTACTTTGTCGTAATGCCCAATTAAATCTCACAATATTCATCATATCATGTATGTGCATTGTCATGCTCTCTTTATTTGTCAATTGCCCGACTGTAATTTGTTCACCCAACATGCTATTTATCTTATGGGAGAGACACCTCTAGTGAACTGTGGACCCCGGTCCATTCTTTACATCTGAAATACAAATCTGCTGCTATTGTTCTTTACTGTTCTCTGCAAACAATCATCATCCACACTATACATCTAATCCTTTGTTACAGCAAGCCGGTGAGATTGACAACCTCACTGTTTCATTGGGGCAAAGTACTTTGGTTGTGTTGTGCAGGTTCCACGTTGGCGCCGGAATCTCTGGTGTTGCGCCGCACTACATCCCGCCACCATCGACCTTCAACGTGCTTCTTGGCTCCTCCTGGTTCGATAAACCTTGGTTTCTTTCTGAGGGAAAACTTGCCGCCGTACGCATCACACCTTCCTCTTGGGGTTCCCAACGGACGCGTGCTGTACGCGTATCAGGGCCATCTGAATATTGAGGTAGATGATAAGATAAGAGGGAAATTCCTATGGTTTGTTTGGGTTTAAAGTTCAAAAAAATTCAAAACTTGAGTAGTGTTGAGGGGGTACAACCAACAACAGTTTTTCATTCATACCACACATCACACATTATTACAAAGCTAACACACCGTTGGTTTTAAGAACCATTCATTCGCTCTACGATACAAGGGGATCCTGATACAAACTCACACCTACCGAAGTGATCAAGTGAAACTACTACTCACTATCCACATCTATCAGGGTGTGGTCATCTTCTCCGGCTTCCAGAAACTCATAGTCTTCCATATCAGTGTTCTTATCTTCTTCGAAGTCCTCATCATCACTCAGGAAGGCTGCTCCTCCCTGAATATCTTCACCTTCTTCTTCTAGCTCCATCAGTTGGTCCTCTTGGGCCTTGACAGTTGCCTCCAAGGATACTATCTTTGTGCGGAGGCGCGCAATGGTAGCGTCCTTCTTGGCACGCTTCTGGCGGAGTGTCTTGCGCTCATGGGCAAGGATCCTGACGGTATCAGTCTGCTGCGCTAGGTGGGCGCGAATCTGGTTGGCGTAGACGCGACAGTTCTCCAAATCCTTCTGGGTCTCGTGCAGCATAAAGTCCAGGTGTTCCACGTGATATTTCAGCTCCGGGTGGAGTGACAGTGCCCTGGGTCCTCCAATGGAGTCATGCCTTGCAAGGTGAGCAAAGCGAGTCCCATAAAGCTCAGTCACATGCTGCCCACACAGATGGGCAAGTGCTTCCTGCATGGCTCTAGCTAGTCCATCTAGCCAGTTGCTTTCCATGATAGAGAAATGGATCCTCATAGAAATAGGAGGTTCCCTCTTGCCTCGTAGATCCGCAGTGATAACCCACTGCAGTTCCCTTCCGGGCTGGTCGTCCATTTGAGTTCCAAGGAACTCCGTGTGCGGGCGTCCAAGATGCTCAGACAAATCGTCTAAGTCCTTCTCGAAGATCATGTTCCCACTATTCCCCAACCGGTAAAACTTGGTGTTGTGGGGCAACGCCATCTGAAAGAGAATTGGATGAGTAAGTTAGAGAAGTGCAAGTGTGGCAAATTTTAGGTATGATTTCAAGAAAAGTATAGCATGAGTTTCTCTTTTGAAAAAGATCTCAAAGGTAAGAGTGTGAATAAGTTTTCAGAGATATTCACTTCATTGGTTTTGAAACTAAGTTTTTCAGACATCCATTCTAACTATGGTCTCCTAAGGTCAAACAATGGCTCTGATACCAACTTGTCAACACCCGGATTTTTAAGTCCAGATGCCTATTATACCATTCATCGCAATCCCGGGTGAAAGGATACGGATGTCGCCTAGAGGGGGGGGGGGTGAATAGGCGATTTAAAACTTTTACGAGATGGGCTTAACAAATGCGGAATAAAACTAGCGTTTACTTTGTCAAGCCCAAAGCCTATAAACTATGGTTCACCTATGTGCACCAACAACTTATTCTAAGCAATGGTTCACCTATGTGTACCAACAACTTATGCTAAGCAATACAAGCAAGTATGTGATAGCAAGATATATATAACTTCAAGCACGATGGCTATCACAAGGTAAAGTGCATAAGTAAAGAGCTCGGGTATAGAGATAACCGAGGCACGCGGGAGACGATGATTTATCCCGGAGTTCACACTCTTGCGAGTGCTAATCTCCGGTGGAGAGGTGCGGTTGCTTAGTGCTCCCGAACGCCACAAGAGGCTCACCTTGAGGTGTGGTTGCTCGATGCACACCAACGCCACAAAGGCCTCACCCCAAGATGCGGTACTCACACCACACACCGAACGCCACGAAGGCGCCTCACCTAAATCTCCGGTGACCCTCGCCACAAAGGCCTAGGTCACGGTTCCACTAAGGGATTTCCTTCGAGGCGGAAACCGGGCCTTACACAAAGATTGGGGCACACATCCACAACTTAATTGGAGGCTCCCAACAAATCGCCACAAAGGCGTAGAATCCGTCTAGGGTTCCAAGAACCCAAGAGTAACAACCTTCTTGTTTTCACCACCACGAATCACCGTGGAGAAGTCAAACCGATGCACCAAATGCAATGGCAAGAACACCACAAAGATGCTCAAGTCCTTCTCTCTCAAATTCCAACAAAGCTACAAAAGCTATTGGGGGAATAAGAGAGGAAGAACAAAGGAATTCGCAAAGAACACCAAGATCTAGATCTAGAGAGTTCCACTCACAAAGAGATGGATTTGATTGGTAGAAGTGTAGATCTAGATCTCCTCTCTCTTTTCCCTCAAATGGGGGCAAGAATCATGGAGGGATTGAGAGATAGTGCAAGCTTCTCTAGTTCAACAATGGAGGAGAGAGAGAGTGAGAGAAGCCACAGCCCAAGGAGGAAGAAGGGGGTATTTATACCCCCCAAGAAAATCGAGCCGTTGGGCAAAACTAGGGCCGGATAATCCGGCCTAAGTAAGGGCCGGATTATCCGGGGCGGATTATCCGGCCTCAGGGACAAAACCTGGTCAAAATCCGGCCAAAAATCCGGCCCCTATACTGAGCAGCAATTCCCCGGGTCCTTAGTCGATTTCGAGGGGCTGGATATTTCCGAAATATCCGGCCCGGATAATCCGGCCCGGATATCTCCGAAATATCCGGCCCAAGTAAACCGCGAAACACCAAAATTAAAACGGGCATAACTTTAGCATCCGGACTCCGATTTTGATGATCTTGGGCTTGTTTTGAAGCTAGGAACAAGCTCTACAAGATCATGCAGGAAACCATCATAGTCCAACAAGGGAGGATAGAAACAAATGATGAAAGGTTTGACCTATCTAAAAAGGACATACCGGTAAAACATCCAATCTCGAAAATGCAACAAGTTGCCCGTGCAAAAACCATTCTTGATGAACTAGAGCTTGTCATGAGAATAAGCACAAGCTCTAAATCATCACATGGATAAGATCCAAATGACAACCAAGAAAGATGATGAACCAAACTCGAAAACGCAACAAGTGATCTATGCGAAATCCGTTTTCGATGAACTAGAGCTTGTCATGAGAATAAGCACAAGCTCTAAAACATCACATGGATAAGGTCCAAATGACAACCAAGAAAGATGATGCAAGGATGCAAAGGTTTGAGCTCTCTCCGAACGATACGATCGAGTTACTCACTCGAGAGCCCTCTTGATAGTACGGCAACTAAACTATAAACCGGTCTCCAACTACACTATGAGACCGGTGAGAAAGAAACCCTATCAAGAGCAAACCTTATACTTGCGCATTCCACTTGAGCTTGATGACGACGATCTTGACCTCAACAAGATGGAACGCATTTCTTGCTTGTGCTTGCTTGACGAAGTCTTGTAGATTGCTCCCCCATAAACCACCATGGGAGAGCTTCTTCTTCGGCGCATCTTCGCATAACCATGACCACCATGTGGATTGCTCCCCCATAATCCACCATGGGAGAGCTTCTTCTTCGGCGCATCTTCACATATCCATGATCACCATATGGATGGCATGACTCAAGCAAAGGATCTCTTCGAGATGGCTCATCTTGAACTTGCACATCATTTCTTCATTCTTCATCATGTTGATGTCTTGAAGTAACTTGAGGGCTCACTTCATCTTCATCTTCAAGACATACTTGACACTTGATATCCTTCATCAATTTCTTCTTATTGCAACCTTGAAGCCAACATATGGTTCAAGAATTGCCTATGGACAACACCTACAAATATAACTCAATGCAAACATTAGTCCATAGGGATTGTCATTAATTACCAAAACCACACATGGGGGCTCCATGCACTTTCAATCTCCCCATTTTGGTAATTGATGACAATCTCTTTGAGAGGGTTTATATAAGGAATTTAAGTAACAAATAAGTTGAATCTATAGAGCAAACTCCCCCATAATATATGCATGTGTGAATGATCTTGACTTTCATTGCATATATTGGCATTCAAAGCCTAGTGGAGTTTCCTCTAAATATTCAACTATGCAAAGCAACAAGATGCAATGCAATAAAGGCACATGCTTAAGCACAAAGCAAAGACATAACCAAATTCCCTTAAACCCTCCAAACTTCTCCCCCATTGGCACCAATTGCCGAAATGGGTGAAAAATTTAGAAGGCCAATATAGTGAGAGTTCCTCCATAGCGTGTGCATTTCTCATAATTTGAGTGGAATCAAATGCACATATCCAATTACGAATATTCGGAAGGAATCACACCATAGATATGATCAAAGATTGCAAAAAGATAACAAGTCAAGAAGCTTCAACAAATGAAGCAAGCAACCAAATGAACCACAAAGAAGATACCAAAAGAAAGATAGATATTATGATAAGATCAAGAAGATTGCTCTAAATAATATGAGGAAGCTTCCCAAGGTTTGTGCACAAAACTAGACAATTTGCATTGGAGTATAAAGTGCACAAACATGGAATCATCACTCCCATAATATCATTCAAAAACAAAATATACCAAGTGAATCAAACTCTAATGATCACCAAAAGATAGTGCTCTAAATTAAATGAGGAAGCTCCCCAAGGTACATGCATAAATTAAGATGTTGTATTTGAATACAATATGCATAACATGGAATCCTCACTCCCTCATTACCATTTAAAACACAAACATTTGGAATAGATCATAGATAGAGAAATAAGCTTAACACTTGCAACAAACAAATAGTTGAGCAACAAGTAAGAGGCACCATAATAAAAAAGGCTCAACCAAGAGGATATGTGAAAGGCATGATAAAGCATATTATAAGACTATTACAAGGATGAGCAAAAAGCATCATCATAGTCTTCAATGAATTATATTGCTTAGCATGACCAATCAACACGCAATAAATAAATAAGATATCAAAAGGAGATGTATCATCTCTTATGTGTATAAGTTTCTCTAAGTGGGCAATATCACAAAGATATTTATCCACAAAGAAACATGCACACATAAAATAGATACGCAAGAAAAATAGTATGATATCCAAGACGAAGTCATGCAATATACCAATAAATTTTTTTTTTTGCTTAATAGCATGGCCAAAGGCTCAATTTTATCTTATTGTACATTCATGAACTTCAAACCACAAACAACTAAAATACATCACAAATATCAACAAGGGATAGAAGATAGTTGGGATGCATTTGAGAAAGGCAACAAGTATCACAAACGAGGATACCAAAAGAAGTAACTAAATTTGCACTTTCATCTATATTGCACATGTGAGAGCCTTGAGGAATTGATATGCAATAAAATTGCTAGATAGGCATAGTTGGGATGGATGAATCATGAGCATGATTTAAAATACTTCCCAACAAATGCACTCATCTCAAATTACTCACATTCACAATAAAGAAGTTTCATTAAGACTATTGCAAGAAGCACAACATTTGCAAATCAAGAGATTCATGCCAAGATGCAACCATAAGGTTGGATACAAGAAAAGTATGCATGAGAAGATACTTGTTACCAAGATAGCATTGGTGTGGATGTAGTAGATATGTGTTCGTTGACCATCCTAGCTTGCCTCAAGTTACCATTGAGTCACCACTTCTTTCCAAGAGTGAGACAAGCATCCAATGCATATCCATTGTACCTAACACAAAGGTAAGTACAAAATGTCCCCAAACTAATTGGGTCCGAAGTAGTTAGACACACTACAACATATAGGACAAACTCCACAATTCTATGTGCATATAGATATGAAATTGAATTTCATGCACATCTTAGCCAAATTAGGATTTGATGGAGTTTACCCTATATATTGGATCAAAGAAAGTGACACATGCCATAAGATATACATATATTAAATATGCATGCACAATACTTTCAAGAACCAAAGGAAGATACAATTTGGACAAAAACACCAAATAAACCAAGAGACAATGGTTGTCCAAATTATATCAAAGAATCAAATCAACACAAGATTGACTCCAAAGACTTATCTCATTATAAGAAGCTAATTAAACCTAAGCACAAAGGAATGAGATAACCAACTCCCAAGAGAGCAAGGTTCCAACAAATAAAACAAACCCTCGACACTTTTTATGATGGCACAAAGTACCAAAAAGAAAATTTATGTCTCCCAAAACCAATTTTTGATAAAGATCAAGAGAAGTTTAAGCATTATAACAAATCTAGGAGAGCTCCCCCAAGATTAGTGCATTATCTAGGATTTAGAATATGGATACAAAATGCACAAAACTAGGATCATCACGCTACCTATATCTACTAAAAAGCTAAGAAAGTTTGAATAGACAAATTAGATCCATAAGATGCAAGGAAGACACATGGGAGTCAAAGCATAACAAATTCATGGAAATAAATAAGGCAATATAAATACAAGAGCCAATGTAGATATGATCAATAAATATCTACCTCATAATTGATTACCAATTGTCCTAGGACAAGAGGTATTAGGAAATATTTCCCGGTGGTAGTTTGTAAGTATACATAAGATCATATTTACAACGAACAAAGCATATGGTAAAAGATAAGAGTTAACCATCATGCAAAGATAGTTTCTTGATAGCTTCATTTAGTCATACCAACATGCAAGGCAATTAATAGTATTCATACCAACATGCAAAGCAATTAATAGTATTCATACCAACATGCAAAGCAATTAATAGTATGACTTGAAGCACATGGTTTTCCAAAAATGTATTGAGGGACACGTTGTGAAAAACCATGCCAAGAAAAGATTTCACAAAGAAGATCCACAAAGATATTAGCAATGAAGCCATTTAAGCAAATTGGAGCTTGTTTGAGCAAACATGTCACATAGGAGAGAGATAATTTACGGTATCAATTCTATGTGACACAACCTCAAATGTTCACATTTTCTAGGCTTTTAATATGCACAAAGCTTATTACTCCCCCATAATGTGATAAGGAATTTATTTTCACAAGAGGCAAATAAGATCCAAGTAGAGATATTAATGGACATTAGAATTTGAATTTCTCATGAAGATGACATACCACATAGCGACTAGATAATCTCGCAATATCAATTCTAAGTGATATTCCTCATGTACACACATTGTTTAGGATCATGAAATTCCCAAAGGAATATCACTCCCCCAAAATGGGATTGTCCATTAATCGCTCATAAGAGCCATATAAGATACAACAAGATGCAAAGGGGCTCCAACACAAACACAAATACATGGTGTACAACCCAACATGCATAGACTTGATTTCTCAAGCAAAACTATTAGGAAGCACAACATATACAAACACATGTTAGGTACAAAACTAACACATGCAAAGGGGCGAGTAACTTTCAATATAAATGAGTTGAGCACATGTTACCGCAAGGAGGAACATTGATCATATGATAGAAGCAAGATAACCAAG
The DNA here is from genome assembly GCF_022539505.1 of Lolium rigidum. Lineage (NCBI taxonomy): Eukaryota > Viridiplantae > Streptophyta > Magnoliopsida > Poales > Poaceae > Lolium > Lolium rigidum. The sequence goes on from NC_061509.1 coordinate 92,355,670, forward strand.
ACTTGGCTTGAGATAATATAAATGATGAAGATCCCTTAATTCTTCATGATGTAGCCAAGTCTCCAATGCCCTCCAACAAGCACCTATTGATCAAGTTTTGGATTGTTGGTCCCCAACTAAGTTGGGTCCTAAGAGGTTAGTCACAATAGGCTTGGCAACCCAAATGGTTCTTTTCTTGACACCACTTTGAGCACCAACATATTTGGCAAACACATTGCCACCCTCATCCTTACGAAGATAATAAACATCATCAATGGAGATAGAGTTGGATGAGGTACCAATAGTGCAAAAGGAGGAGATGTGGCCCTTCTCACGGCATATGTAGCAAGTTCTTTTCTTCTCCTTCTTCTCACTAGATTTCTCCACAATGGGAGCATTGGCTTGATTCTTCTTGGGAAGTGGCATTTCTTCAACTTGAGGTTGAATATGAGTTTGAGCTTGAGGCCGCTTCCCTTTTTGCTTCTTCTTCAAAGGGCAAGATCTAACATGATGCCCTTCAATTTTGCACTTGAAGCAAACTATCTTGGCCGGGTCTTTGACTTGTAATTGGCCCTTCTTAATCTTGTTGTTCTTGGACTTGTTCTTGTTGTTGGAGTTGAATCCAAGTCCACTCTTGTCATTGGGGGATTGTTGCACACTTAACATCGTGTCAAGTTTGCATTTCCCTTCTTGACTCTTTACCAAGTCGGTCTTCAAAGAAGTGACTTGGGCCTTGAGCTCTTTGATTTCCTCTACATGGTTAGTAACAACACAAGTACTAGAGGAAGTAGAACCTTCATTGTTAGAGCAACAAGGCAAGGAAGATAATTCATCACAAGATTTAGCAATACTATGAGTGGATGAATTACTAGGACTAGCACATGGCAATATAGCATTTTGGGTAGTAGTGCTAGTATCCACATGAGGCTCACAAGGTGTTTCCTTTGATATGATAGCCTCATGAGCTAACTTTAGCCTATCATGAGAAGCTAGAAGATCCTCATGGGAGCTAGAAAGCTTTCCATGATTTTCTTCCAATTTCCCATAATTTCTAGTTAGCAACTCAAGTTGAGCCCTTAGCTCAACATTCTCCTTCAAGATAGATGCTTCACAAGAAGTAGAGTTAGTAGCACAAGCATCATCACAAGACATATTAAGAAGAGAGGGTAACATAACATGCTCTTTTAAATATGAAGCTTGTAGTTGCTCATAGGACTTGGTGAGGATAGAGTGTTCGCTCTCCAAGGCCTTGTGGGCCTTGTCTAGATCATCTAGATCCTTAACAAGTTTATCATGACCAACACCAACTTTGGAATTTTCCTTTTTAAGCAATTTTACTTGAGCTTTAGCATGGTCTCTTTCCTTAGTGAGTTTAGAAACTATTTCATTTTGAGACACTTCAAGGGTTTCAAGTTGCTCTTCAAGAGAGGCTACGGTCTCTTGTTCTTCTTCAAGATCATTCTTTAGTGATGCTACATCATCGGCATACTCTCGTTCAAGAGCACCCTTTTATCAATGGTGTTCTCATGCATCCAAATAAGTTTTTGGCTCTCAATAGCGGTAGTCAAGATTTCAAAGAAGTGAGTACTAGCAATTTTATCTTTGCAAATAACCTTGAATACACTCTCACCTTTATCGCGTAGAGAGACAACCCAATCCTCTTCTTCATATTCATCCTCATCCTTATCACCACGAGAAATATTAGGTTCCATGGTAGGAGGTACCGTGGAACCCTTGGCCATAAGGCATATATGAGGACCGTGAGATAAAGATGAGGAGTTACTTGAGGCTCCTTTCAAGATCTTGTCTTGACCAATAGAATCTTTGGTTTCCTCTACATTGTTAGCCACACAACAACTAGAGGAAATAGAAGCATTTTTATCATGGCCACAAGACAAATCAAGCATATCATCATGAGATTTATTCAAGCAACTTACACATGATATGCAAGGACTACCAACACAAGCATGTAAATCATTTCTAGTGCTAGATGTGTTTAAGTCCAAAGATGAAGCATTGCAATGAGATAGAGATGAAGAATCATCAATAGTAAGCTCAATATCAACATTGCAATTTTCATCACCACTCACCATATCATTACCTTGTGTCTTACCACACTTTGGTGAAGTGGATGAAGATGAGAACTCATCACGGCCGGAAGTGGAAGCAAAACAATCATCCTCAATGATATTGGACACATCATATTTATCTTGAAGCTTTGTCCATAATTCATGAGCGCTCCCAAAAGGCATGATTGAAGAAGTAACTACATTGCTCACAACAATGGAAAACACATGAGAAGCAAGAGCATCGAGACAAGAGTTTTTCTTCTCCTCATAAGATAAATTTTGGGGATCCTTAGGAGAAGAAAAACCCATGTCAAGAAATTGCTCCATGTTCGGGGAAATACCCCTCAAAATATTAAGCACATAAATTTTCCAAAGATCATAATTTGTGCCATCAAATATAAACAAGTTATTGTGAATGAGAGACCTTGCTCTGATACCAATTGAAAGGATACGGATGTCGCCTAGAGGGGGGGGGGTGAATAGGCGATTTAAAACTTTTACGAGATGGGCTTAACAAATGCGGAATAAAACTAGCGTTTACTTTGTCAAGCCCAAAGCCTATAAACTATGGTTCACCTATGTGCACCAACAACTTATTCTAAGCAATGGTTCACCTATGTGTACCAACAACTTATGCTAAGCAATACAAGCAAGTATGTGATAGCAAGATATATATAACTTCAAGCACGATGGCTATCACAAGGTAAAGTGCATAAGTAAAGAGCTCGGGTATAGAGATAACCGAGGCACGCGGGAGACGATGATTTATCCCGGAGTTCACACTCTTGCGAGTGCTAATCTCCGGTGGAGAGGTGCGGTTGCTTAGTGCTCCCGAACGCCACAAGAGGCTCACCTTGAGGTGTGGTTGCTCGATGCACACCAACGCCACAAAGGCCTCACCCCAAGATGCGGTACTCACACCACACACCGAACGCCACGAAGGCGCCTCACCTAAATCTCCGGTGACCCTCGCCACAAAGGCCTAGGTCACGGTTCCACTAAGGGATTTCCTTCGAGGCGGAAACCGGGCCTTACACAAAGATTGGGGCACACATCCACAACTTAATTGGAGGCTCCCAACAAATCGCCACAAAGGCGTAGAATCCGTCTAGGGTTCCAAGAACCCAAGAGTAACAACCTTCTTGTTTTCACCACCACGAATCACCGTGGAGAAGTCAAACCGATGCACCAAATGCAATGGCAAGAACACCACAAAGATGCTCAAGTCCTTCTCTCTCAAATTCCAACAAAGCTACAAAAGCTATTGGGGGAATAAGAGAGGAAGAACAAAGGAATTCGCAAAGAACACCAAGATCTAGATCTAGAGAGTTCCACTCACAAAGAGATGGATTTGATTGGTAGAAGTGTAGATCTAGATCTCCTCTCTCTTTTCCCTCAAATGGGGGCAAGAATCATGGAGGGATTGAGAGATAGTGCAAGCTTCTCTAGTTCAACAATGGAGGAGAGAGAGAGTGAGAGAAGCCACAGCCCAAGGAGGAAGAAGGGGGGTATTTATACCCCCAAGAAAATCGAGCCGTTGGGCAAAACTAGGGCCGGATAATCCGGCCTAAGTAAGGGCCGGATTATCCGGGGCGGATTATCCGGCCTCGGGGACAAAACCTGGTCAAAATCCGGCCAAAAATCCGGCCCCTATACCGAGCAGCAATTCCCCAGGTCCTTAGTCGATTTCGAGGGGCTGGATATTTCCGAAATATCCGGCCCGGATAATCCGGCCCGGATATTTCCGAAATATCCGGCCCAAGTAAACCGTGAAACACCAAAATTAAAACGGGCATAACTTTAGCATCCGGACTCCGATTTTGATGATCTTGGGCTTGTTTTGAAGCTAGGAACAAGCTCTACAAGATCATGCAGGAAACCATCATAGTCCAACAAGGGAGGATAGAAACAAATGATGAAAGGTTTGACCTATCTAAAAAGGACATACCGGTAAAACATCCAATCTCGAAAATGCAACAAGTTGCCCGTGCAAAAACCATTCTTGATGAACTAGAGCTTGTCATGAGAATAAGCACAAGCTCTAAATCATCACATGGATAAGATCCAAATGACAACCAAGAAAGATGATGAACCAAACTCGAAAACGCAACAAGTGATCTATGCGAAATCCGTTTTCGATGAACTAGAGCTTGTCATGAGAATAAGCACAAGCTCTAAAACATCACATGGATAAGGTCCAAATGACAACCAAGAAAGATGATGCAAGGATGCAAAGGTTTGAGCTCTCTCCGAACGATACGATCGAGTTACTCACTCGAGAGCCCTCTTGATAGTACGGCAACTAAACTATAAACCGGTCTCCAACTACACTATGAGACCGGTGAGAAAGAAACCCTATCAAGAGCAAACCTTATACTTGCGCATTCCACTTGAGCTTGATGACGACGATCTTGACCTCAACAAGATGGAACGCATTTCTTGCTTGTGCTTGCTTGACGAAGTCTTGTAGATTGCTCCCCCATAAACCACCATGGGAGAGCTTCTTCTTCGGCGCATCTTCGCATAACCATGACCACCATGTGGATTGCTCCCCCATAATCCACCATGGGAGAGCTTCTTCTTCGGCGCATCTTCACATATCCATGATCACCATATGGATGGCAAGACTCAAGCAAAGGATCTCTTCGAGATGGCTCATCTTGAACTTGCACATCATTTCTTCATTCTTCATCATGTTGATGTCTTGAAGTAACTTGAGGGCTCACTTCATCTTCATCTTCAAGACATACTTGACACTTGATATCCTTCATCAATTTCTTCTTATTGCAACCTTGAAGCCAACATATGGTTCAAGAATTGCCTATGGACAACACCTACAAATATAACTCAATGCAAACATTAGTCCATAGGGATTGTCATTAATTACCAAAACCACACATGGGGGCTCCATGCACTTTCACCAGGAATATTGTTTTTGCGAGACATAATAGATTGATATCACAACACATCATTCATTACAACACATAATCGTCTTACAACAAAGGATCACCTGATCCAGTCTTAATACAACATAGGGGATCTAAGGATCCAATTACAAAACACATAGCGGAAGCGAAGTAGCGGTCGTGGTCCATCTGTTCCACATGCAACTGTTGACATCATGAGTGGTCCTAGTTGTCGTAGACGTCCTGCTGTCCATCTTCCTTGTACTGTTGTTCTCCTTCATAGTCTGGCCATTTGAATAGCCAGGGACAAAGCCATGAGTACTTTAAAGTACTCGCAAACTAATACTAATGTAAGCACTATCAACTATGGTAATTGGGTGCTAAGCTCTAGGTTTATTTGCATAAAGCCAGTTTTATTTCATAAGCACTTTAGTAATAAAAGACTCTTCATTTGCCTAACTTACTCAAGTGGGAACATTGGTGTCATTCCCACAACTCTGTTGTGATTCAAGTCAAATTCACCATTCACCTTTCAAGTTCAAGTCACAAATCATATGTCACATTTTTGAAAATGGTCTGATGACGGAACAGTATGGCCTTTCCAACTGTCCTTAACCGTGGACGCGGCTATTCGAATAGTTTTACACTCTGCAGAGGTTGCAAACTTGTGCCACAACATTTGATTACATCCGTCAGGGATAACCCTGAATAATCATAACTTAGTACGCGGATCATCAACCATAACATTTCACTTACATATCCTAGTATAGGCACCTCTCCCCATGAGCTTGGCCTCCCAGTGAAGACAAACCGTCGGCTGGGAACCGCACGAGGCTTGGGCCGGACGTTCACCTCATTTCACGTTATTTCACATCAGTTCACTTTTAACAGAGGCAGCCTCGGCATAACCCCTATGACGCTTGTTTAGAGGGAACCCATACTAAGACACTGTCACATCCCGAAATTTTCTAAATTTTGGAATATAAAATAAAAATAAGTTTAATGCTTGATTGTTTGAACTTGATTGAAATTTCACAAAGAATTAAAACTTTTTAAAGTTATTTACAAGTTAATTCCAAAAGAATGTTTTCAAAGACTTTTGGTTTTAAAGTGTTTTCAAAATCAAACATATAGGCCAAATGTATATAATGATTATTTTATTTTCACGAAGAGATATTAAAAAGGTTTTTGCAAAACATAGAGTTTTCATAAAACTTGGTTTTCAAAAGACTTTCCAACAATACCTTATTTTGTCCGGAGGTTTTGAAAACTTATAAAATATTTTATTTGAGAAAATATTAAACCCAAAAAGGCACTATAGCCACATAGACATGTATGTGAACTTTTGGTTTTATAAAGTTTATATTTTTGTTCCAAATTTAATCTCATATTGAAGCATTTTTCATAACTAATCCAACGGTACCTTATTTGCATTTTTTTCGATTTTATTTGAAGCCCCAAAACATATTTCCAATTTCCTAACAAAAAAAAGAAAAGGAAAAAAAATAAAAGGAGCGGCCAGGCCGAACGGCCCAGCTCGCCACCCGGCCCAGCACCGCCCGCGCGGTAGCCAGCTCCCCGCCGCCCAACCGCCCCAGGCCGCCCCGGCCCATCTCCACCCGGCCACGGCCTCACCCAGCTCGCCTCCGCGCCAGCCCAGCCGCACGGCCGCGACGGCGCGTGCACGCACCCAGCACCAGCCCCCGTTTCTTTTCCTTTTATTTGTTTAGTCCCACATCGCCTTCTTAAGAAAATTTTCCTAGTCCCAGCCCTATATAAAGGACCCCTGGGTGCATCTCAATGCACAGCACACTCCCGACGCAACATCCGCAACGTAAGACTCGATACATCCCTCGCCCGGTAATAAATCTATATTTCCGCTCTTTTTACGTAGATTGTCTTTAGTAACTTCGCAATTTTATTTTCTTAGATCTACACCTCCGTTTAGAATAATAGTTCTTTCGTTAAGTTTGTAATTAGATCCTCTACAATTTTTATGTAGGAAGTTTTTCCATCCGAGCAACTTATTCGGACAACTTTTCGTACACCATTAGAACCGTAACCACTTAGGTCTAGTTTTGTAAAATCCATATCTTGAATTCTACACGTCGGATTTTGACAAACCCTATACCGTCGGAATCAGCAAATCACGTAGATCATGTTAGACATGTTGCGTGGCAGTTTCGCCCACCTTATCTTCGCGGTACCCCTTTGTTCCGCAATATCGTCTATAAAATAAATACTACTAACTTTTTCCGAGAGATTCTTTCGGCGATACGCTTATAATGGAATTCTCTACAACTTCCGTGTAGAAAGGTCTTCCATCCGGAGAACTTTTTCTAATAACTTTTCGTGAAAAGTGCAGTTCTATGACTGGCTTCAACATAGTTCCTTTAGCCAAATTGATCCTTATGATCATACCCATCTTCCAGGACCATCTATAATTTTTTATCATGTTCGCAGATAATGCATAGGTTACCACGGGTTGCCTAGTTCATATTATTCAAATAACAATTGAGTTGTTTGAGTAAAGTGTGACATATCCTAGTTTAGATTTTTACCCTGCTTTAGTAGGGTGGAGATACTCTACCCCATATCGCATGTGATGAACCTTTGTTATCCATTAGGCTCCGCGAACAAAATCCCGATATCATTCATGTCATTCAAACCTTCCACTTAGTTCGAACTATTCAATCTTTCAAAGGAGTTACTTGAGTAGTTCAATATATCATTAGTTCATATCCAATGCTATGTGCAACCTTGTGCTACTCTGATAAGTGTTGTCACACTATGTCAATTGCATAAGCCTTGTTTTACAGTACTCCATCCAATAGCACCACTGTCCAAAATATTTGAATCCCTTTGCAAATACTCAAATTCAAATATGAGAATTTGAGTATGTATCCATTATTGTTTCCTATAATCCTTTCTCAACATGATTCTTTTGTGAAGGTGAAACTTTTGATCACATTCCACACACCAATACCGCTAGACACTTTACCTTGAACCAATATCGTGTCTATTCAAATTCATTTTCATTTACTCCTTTGACTTGGTTTAAAACTATTCAACTTACAAATGAGTAAATTGAGTAATTCTATTGTTTATACCCAAGCCTATGTGTAGTTCATACTATTTTGAGTAATTGTTGTCACACTTATTCAGTAGTATTGTTGTTGCACTATTTGTTACTTATGTGGTTCAACTCACATAAGCCATTTCAAATTACTTTCATGCTTTTGTAAAGCATAAAGATTCTCCAATTATATCTTGGATAATCCATCTCTTTCTAATCATATGACTTAGCCATTCCAACACCTCAAGGCCATATCTTGCAAGCCAAACCTCATGCCATACCTTAGTACCATAGCGCGATTTCCGATTGTCGTCTTGTTTGATTTTGTTGTTGTTGTCGAATGGTGTGTTTATGTTGTGCTATATTTATCTTATAGTTCATGTGAAGAGCGACGTGTTTTGTGGAGAGAAGTGAATGATCTTCAATTACCAAAAAGGCAAGTGACACTCAAATCCTACTTATTTTAATTATGCATTAGTGTTTTTGAAACTAGTATGCATGGTAGGATTTTGTTTTCAAAAGTAAAGTATTATGCTATGCTTAGCAAACCCTAGTAGTGTGTAGTTACTCCTGAACCCATTGCTAGAATGCTTTAATTCTTGCTTTGCAACATCAAATGCCAAATGTTGTTTTGTTATTGGTTGTGAGTGTTTGAAAATTTAAAATTAAGAACCCTAATGAAACACCTGGGTGGATTGGTTGATTGGTGGGCGGCTGCTCAGGTCCACGCCCCAAGTGGGCTAAAGTGGTGAATCCCTGAGAGTGCGCATGCTGTAGAGTGGTTGGCCACCCAGGATTAAAGAGATTACTATGTCGTCCATGTTTTAGTTAGCTTCCAGTGCAGCCTTATGTTATTATGGGCTCTGCCGGGATTAAGTAAGTTCTGGGGGTTCAACTTGTGGCTAGACAGCGGGTGGAGGCGACGGCCAAGGGAACGGGTGTAGTTTGTATGGTTGAATTCTTCTTCTGAAAGATCTTGTCTCATTCTTCTCTTGGGAAGGGTGGGTCGTAAGGTGAAAGTGCACAACCTCTCGAGAGTCAAACCTAAGATCTTAGCCGTGTCCCCGGTTATGGACAATTTGAGCTTCTAGGCAAGGAATGCACAGAAGAATCTCATCATTGTTTTTTGAATGTGTTTAAAATTTGATCAACCTTGAAAAACTCATGGGAGATGAAACCATGTGATTATTCTAAAACCCATGGAGGATTTAACCATGGTGTGATTTCATAATGTCATTCAAAGATTTTCAAAATGTTTTGTTTTAAATAAAATGTAGGATAAAATTGGCTTTATGCAAATTTGCCTAAACTCCACTTGCCAAATATCATGTAGATAGTCATGCCCAAAACTGCCACCATATAAGTGTCATTTGCCGATACATCATTGTACTGACCTCCATTCGTGGGGCTGCATATTCAAACGTGCAGGATTTTCCGAGGAGAAGTACGTGGTAGGATCTCGAGTCTACATTCCAACATGACTGCCTGTGGCACATGAAGATGATGAAGGCTCATTGCTGATTTACTTTCCGCTGTGTTTATTCTGAGCTAGTCCATGTGACTATGCAATTTGTAAGGTTTTACTTTACCCTTTGGATCAATGATGTAGTAATTTGATACTATTGCTATGATTACTATATTTTGTAATGTGTGTGCTATCAGTGATCCCGGGAATAGCACTATACACAGGTATCTTGCCTTTATTAAAAGGTAGGGTGCTACAGACACATAAACTTTCAGTTAAGCCCTACCCATAATCAGGTATTGTGGGGGTACTTGTAAATTGGAACGGTATCGCATCCGAACCCAACCATCAGTTTTTGTAAAGTTCACCGTGTCATTCACAAGTCATATTCACCTTCAAAGTCTTTCAATGGAATGACTCATCATTCCAAGGTTTTCAAAGTCATTTCATTTCACATGTTCCCATCTAGAGTAGTCAATTTTATTTGTTAGCACTAGCAACTAGTCATGAGGGGTGCTAACTAGCTTATAGCTTTCTAGGCTAAGTGTGATGCTCTTGTACTACTCCATAGCTAAACCAAGTGAATCATGAATCAAAAAAAGTAAACTTTGATAAACCAAAATCAATAAAGCTTGTAAAATAAAACTTGGGATGGAATCATTAAGCATAAAGTAAAATGTGGTGGTGCCTTGCTCTTGTAGAGCTTTGCACTTAGCAAGAATATTAGCCTCCCTTCAGTGGTGTATTGATCAAAGTGGTCTTCTTCTCCCTGGACGTAGACCTCCTCCTCCTGGTACTCCTCGGTACTAGCGTCTAGAAACGGATACGAGGTAACAATTACCAATCAAAGTTTAAGAGCTAGACTAAGCACACAATTGGTTCATACAAGCTAGGCTAGCATCACAATATTATTATTATGTTGGTTGACTTTGTTTTCTTCTTAAGAAAAATAATTTCCTCTCATTACAAATATTAATTAAGATTTCTATTTAATTCTTTGGAGAAATAATTTCCTCTCATTGAATCTTGTTAAGATTTAATTTCCTCATATGATAATATATGAACTCATGTTGACCAAGGTCAACACTTCATAATCATCATTTGGGAAAATGATTTAAATGAGGTACTATACCTCATGCCATTTAAATCCTACTTTGATTTAAGACCCTCAAGTGATCAAGTATGAGACCATGCAGCAAGGGTCATCTCATTACTTCACAATACTTCAGAAGATGATTTAAATGCGGTGCTACACCTCATAGATTTAAAATCCTAAATTTGAAAATAATTTAAATGAGCTAGAAATGACTACATAGCCATTATTTTGCTCTAGCCCATGATCATATGAAGCAACCCTATCATATTTTTACATAAACAATTAGAGTATTTGAAAAGTGAATTATGAGAGTTGGAATCAACTCAAAAGCATTTGTGGTTGATTTTTAATAATTGCTTGAAGTTTGAAAAGTTACTGTCTTGTTATTTTTACTATTCAAATTCTACAGCTGATCTTGATGTGAATCCAGTGGGGTTCGATACAGAATTTCATAAGCTTTCCAACAATATAAAGTTCACCAAATTTGGTTGATCAGATTTGAAGTTATTTGATTTTGAGCAAAGCATCTGTAAAGAATTTGTGTCAAAAGAAATAAATCCGATTTGAATTTAACGGGCCACGCGGGAAAAATAAACGGTCCAAAGGGAGAGAGGGAGTTGGGCCGGCCCACTGCGCGTCTCGCGCTCACAGGCCGCCTGACAAGGTGGGCTCCACCAGTCAGTGCCTCTTTAAACCCGAAGCGGTACGTGCGCGTGTGGGATGTAGGATTAAAGACAGATCGGACGGCTTACGTGCGTCGTCTACGTCGACGAGAGGGGGTACTGGCACGGCGGAGGAAGGGGGTCGGCGGCGATCCTGGGCTCCGGCGATCGACGTCGTTGGTGCAGGGTGACGTTGCGGACGACGGCGAGGCAGCTGGTACCGACGGCGACTCCAATGGTGGCCGAAATCGACGGCGCCCTTCTCAGCACCGCCGCGGACTCCGGCGAGAAATTGGAGGTCTACCGGCTACAATGTGACGAGGGAATGGGCGGAGGAGGATCAGAGAGAGAACATGCGTCGAATGGTGTGTGAAATCCCTCTCGGGGAGGTCTCCTTTTATAGGGGCGCGAGGTGACCGAGGGGGTGCGGCAGGTTGTCGTCGTCGATGCGTCTACAGGGAAGGAGAGGAGGGGGCGCTGATGCGGAGACGTTGGCGATGTCATGGCGGTCCTGGGGAGCGTCCTTGGGCGGCAGGGGAAGGACGGAGTCGCTCGGGCATCGTCATCGTCCTTGCAGTACGGGCGCGGCAGAGGTTGACGAGGGTGTCGGCTACAGGGCGCCGGTGAGCCAATGGTGGTGTCTGGGCGTCTACTGGTGTCGTGGGGAGCAGGTGGGTGAGAGGAGAGGGCGTGAGGTGGTCGGAAGCGACGGGGCGCAAGCGTGTACTGGCGCGTCCAGGAGCTGGGTCGTGCACGCCCTGGCACGACCTGGCCGCGGTGACCACGTCATGTTCTGGGCGATGCAGCGCGTCTACTGGCCAGGGATCATGTCCAGCAGGTACAGGGTGATGAGGTGAGCCTTCAGGACAAGGTGAGAGAAAAAGAGGAGGGGCAGGGTGAGGGTTGACATGGTGATGATCAAGGGGGCTGACATGGTGTGTTCTGGGATCTTTGGTGCATCTCTCTAGGTCTCTGAGGGCAGGGCATGCTGGTGTGAGGTGAGGCAAGAGGGTTTGACAAGGTTAGCATAGTTGGAGAGGGGTAGAGGGTGCACATTTGATTTATGTCAAAGTGCATGTGACATATGCCATGTACTTTGCATAGTTGGATGTGATGGTGATCATGGCAAGTTTAAGTGATGTCATGGTGAGTGGTTAGAGGTACTAGGCATTATTGATGAGCACAAGGGAGAGAGAGAGGAGGGGGTACATAGTGGTTGAGAGTGGTTGTACCCTAATTTTAATCTATGTGCTCACATATATGACAAGTAATGGTTTTAGGTGTGTTGAATTTTGACCAAATTTCTTCATGGTTGGGTTCTAAACAATGTTTTGCATCCATTGGTGGTCTTGGTTTGAAATTTGGAGGTGGTTTGTGAAATTTCAAAAAGTGGAGGGAATCTAGAATCTGATTGGAGGTTGCTACTTTGCATGCTTATATTTAGAGTTTGACTTTGAACCAGCAAGGTTGACTTTGACCAAGTTGTTCACTTTCATGAGGTCTTGGATGAGGTGCAAAGATTTGGGGTGGTTTAGTTTAAGAATCTCTTAATAAAAGGGCTCAAAGTGGGTAAGATATTAAAAATGGCACAAGTGACCATTATCACATGCAATTTGGAATTGTATTTCTTTGATTTTTGATTTGATTTTTCTTGACCCAATTGATGTTGTTGAGTGTTAAAATGGTATAGGGTAGTGATCGAACCATTCACACCAAGTCCTAGGGTCAATTCTCGAATTCACAAATTTGACCATTCCCTCTCATATGCCTCTAGGTATAGTTTTATTTTCTTTTTATTTTCTTTTATTTCACCTTGGATTTGATTTGTTAAGTACTAGATAGGGTTTATTAATGTTTTCAAATCATTGGCACACTGTAGAATGTCTTAGGTTAGAGTTTTGCCAAAATAGCCATAGCCTCATATGTGAAGCTATTTGCATCTTCTCTTTTTCTTATTTATTTCTCTTTGATCTAAAGGATCATGGTTTAGGGTTTAGATCATTTCAAATACTTCAAAAATCAATCATGACAATAACACAACATATAAGCATGATCACTATGCATCAAACTTAATTTAATAAAAGTTTTTGTTGGTTCCAAATTTTGGAAATAGGGAAATTCATTTTTTCTTTGTTTTAAATTTTGGGATGTTACACCATGGATGTGCTTTGCCAGTTTATGTATTTAGCCTCTAATGTTAGTGTTATTGTGATTGTGAATTTAGAGGACATGCCAATAATCTTCTAGGTTTGTATGGAATTAGTTATTCAGTTTTCACAGCAGACAACACGTTTCGTTCATAAATCTGATGGAATAATTATGTCGGTATCCTTTTTTTCGCATATGCCTAGACACATGTATATGGTTCGTTCGTGATCTATGTGAATTGAGATGATTTATTTTCATAGTTTTGCTACACATGTTGGTATGCATCTTTATTCATATCTCATCTCATGTGTTTCGTCGTAGTTCAGTGAATTCTTTGTTAATAATTTGAATAACAATGTACAAAACAGACAAGATAACAGATAGCTTGAATAAATGCTTGTTCGAATTTATTTGATTTATCATTTTTAGGAAGAGTAAAATTCATGCATGATTTTGCCACCTAATTTTAAATACTTGGTTACATGGAAGTAATGCTTTTCAGTTCTATGTGCTTATTGTGATAATTGTTTAAAAGTATTCTTATGGTGGTACTTATGTATTAATATGGTACCTCTGGATTAATATGGCATGCTCATCATATTTCTTTCATATAGTGGAGTATTTCCTCTTTCTCTTAGGTACATAAAAAATTTGTTGGTTTGGTCCAGTCATTTTACGGTTATTCATTTAACTGGATTGATAAGGACATATTACTATTTTGTCATTTTAGATTTTAAACTGAAGTCTGGCATGTTTTATTTATATGAGGAATAATGTATTTCCTTGTGTTCTATTTCTTATTGGTTCTGATGCTTGTCAGTTGCACCCTCCTCTTCGCTCTACACTCTAGACATTCCTAAACCCTAGGTGGCGCTATGGTGTTGAGGCCTTGCGAGCTTACAGAAGTGCAGCGCAATGCTAGCATGCAGGCAGTGGCCGCCAACTCGAGCACACATGCCCCTTCTACTGCAGACCAAGGTATGTGTTCTTCCTGCAGTATAATATTCTTCTCATATTAATTATTTGATGAACACTAGCAGCACATCAGGGTGCAATGAAGCCTGATGTGCTGCTAGTGTTCATCAAATAATTAATATGAGAAGAATATTATACTGCAGGAAAACAACGCATGGCTTATAACACTAGCACGATGAACACTAGCAGCACATCGAAAAATGTACCCATTACTTATAGCTGATCTGAAGTTTGGTATATGGATGAGTTACACTTTGCCTCTTTGCCAAAATATGAGCAATTATGGGGTGACTTAGATGGTTTTTTTCCTATGTTTTTTAATCTTTCTAAGATGGATGATAAGAGGAGATGTTTGACTAAATTTGTTATTAGATTCTTGCCTATTTTTGTTTTGGTAGAAATAGATAAGTCTATCCATTCTTAACTGAACTTAGTACAAGGTAGTTCTTTTGATTAGAGAAATATTATATTTTCAGAGGCCTGCTTATTTATTTGTTAATGGTAGTATTTTAAATGTAACCAACTTACCGCCGAGTTAATAATATTTGAAAAAATGTCAAATACTTATTTTGTTGGTTGCAGGTTCTAATATGCACTCTTTGTAAGGTCTTCAGGATATCTTGCATATGCAATTCAGCCAGTCATGTTCCTTTAGTTTGTGTATCGTCATATTCGAGAAATTTTACCATGTGATGTGATTGGTGTTACCTTATTGGTAGGATGACATGGATTGCGTGGAGAGTTGTGCAGAGGAAGGGCGAGGGAGGACATGCCAAGATCTACAAGGTAATGATTTTTGTACAATCAGACAATTTATATGTGATCTTTCTGCTCTGCTTATTGTGACATTTTTTGTTTTACAACATGCTAATTTTCAAGAATAACTACTTTGTCTAAATGTTTTGATTAGCTCCATCATTTCAAATCATTAGTTAAGCTGGATGGTGTTATATGTTGATTAAGAATAACTAGGTATTTTTCAAGAATAACTAGGTATGTTAATGTTTTGATTTGCTCCATCATTTGAAAATATTAGTTAAACTGGATGGTGTTAGCTGTTGAATCAGAATTAGATATCTTTTTTTGTGATTCAATTTCAACCATCCAATGCTTTGCCCCATAGTATGTTGAGGCTACATTTTCATTTAATATTCTCACTTGCACATGTCACTAGAACAAAATAAATAATTTCCATTATTTGTGGGTGTCATACCATAGTTGCAAAGGTGCATATGTTCGGGGAATGAAAAATGAAAATGTTACAAGTAAATCACCAAGATTTATGGCATATAAACAGCAATTTCCAAAAGCGGCCAGGGAACAAAAAAGCAAAGGATGCAAGTACAGTACTAAAAAGAGTTGATGATGCTACTTAAGAACCTAAACATGGCTCTTTGTGTACATTTAGAGCATAAATGGTTATCAATAAACCGATGCTATGAGCTCCGTTGATCTGTAGTTGGTCTACTGATTTGGCACATAAAGAAGAAATGCTTTGATATTTAATGTTGTTCTCCACTCAGTATTACATATTTTATCCATCCTGCAAAGTAGTAACCTTTTTCCTGATCTACTCCCAGCTCCATTGTTGATCCGCTATTTCAGGTGCTGCAGGATTGGCTGATCTCTTCTACGGGGTCACCAAAGGCTTGCATCTTAGCTGATTTATTCTTCTTTGTAGCTTGTCCTCTTGGTAGTACATGGATCGCAGTATTTGTTGATACAATCGATTAGGTACGACCTGATCTCAAATACGTTATCTAGACAAAAGGTTTTGTTGCTAGATAGGTGATAATTTCCAGCATCTCCGGTAGGAAAACAGTTGGTACATCCAGTAAGGTGTTCTGGCATGGGATGCATTATAATCTATATACCCATTGTGTCAGAACTCACATATGCAGAGCTAGCTGCTGCTTGCTGGTTCACTAGAGACTGGACATTTTGCTAGAGTTTTTCACAAGCACTGATATATAACGCACTGTGCTTGACATCCCTATAGAGGTCCTCATGAAGATCGATAGTATGAGAAGAGCGTTTGTTTGGGTCGCATGTGACAAGGTCATCGGAGGGAAGTGTAAGGTCAATTGGGAAATGGTTTGCAAGCCTAAAACGTTTGGGGGCCTTGGCATCCTCAACCTCAAGAAGTTTGCATCGGCTCTTCGCATGCGGTGGCTTTGGAGCGAATGGAGTGAAGACCCAAAGCCTTGGGTTGGTCTTGGGATGCCTTGCAATGCCCATGACAAGGAGCTATTTGGGAAGGCAATGATTGTCACAATAGGAAATGGGGAAAAGACTTCCTTTTGGGATGCGTCTTGGCTCCAAGAATTGGTGCCAAAAGACATTGCTCCACTCATCTTCGACCTCTCAAAAAAGAGGAAATGTTCGGTCAAGAAAACTTTGGAGAATGATTTTTTGGGTTTCGCAAATCAATATGCAAACTGGCCTCTCCGTGCAGCACATTGTCCAATTTTCCAAGCTATGGGAAATGCTTCAAAATGTTCATTTGGAAAATGTAAACATCGACAAGATCACGTGGAAGCCTTCCAATGATGGATGTTACTCGGCCAAGACCGCTTACAACATGCAATATGAGAATCTCTCTATATACCCTTTGTCCACTATTGTTTGGAAGCCATGGGCACCACCAAAGTGCATTTTTTTTGCTTGGTTGATCCTACAAAATAGGATGTGGATGGCGGATAGGCTTAAAAAATAGGTTGGCCTAATTGTGGGCTATGCAAGCTTTGTAATCAAGTGGAAGAGTCGGCGGACCACCTTCTCTTCAAGTGTCGGTTCACCGTTAGAGTTTGGTCATCTTTGAAAGCTTGGCTTGGCCTACATGATGTTGAACCAAGGGATTGGCAAGTAATGAGCACGGTGAAAGAATGGTGGCTTGAAGGCGTCCACAAGAGAGGGCAGTCGAAATGGGCAATGGCTTCGCTTGCCATGTTGGTTTCATGGGAAATTTGGAAAGAAAGAAACGTTGTGTCTTCCGCAACACTTTCATAACATCTAATATGCGACGACTGTCTAGGCTATGGCGATACCAATCTAGACGGAAGCGACAATGTGTGAAGTCCAGGAGGTGGTTTGGATCGATGGCGACCAAAGGGAACAAACACAGGTGGGACGTCCGACGACAGGAGATGATGTTGAGACCCACTGTGCCACCGCAATTTGCATCGCCGCTGAGCTTGATTATCTTCCTATCATGCGTGTGGACTCCTCTCTTGACTAAATAGGACCTACGGCACTCCATCGCAGCTTAGGAGCCCTCACTTTAATTCTCACTGGAGACAATAATTAACCGCGGCGATGTAAAAGAACAAATCACGCACGACTGCTCCTTTCTTCCGATGTCACGATTCAGCACTGCCTCTGATGCTCCTAGCCTTCACGCCACCATGCATCAATCTCAGAGTCACAGGTACAGTTGATGGACACTCCTAACTATGCATCAAACTTTGCACCACAGATCTGTATTTTTTTTTAATCATCCATGTAGGATCAAGATCGGTTGGATGTGAAAGCAAGAATGACATGTACGGTAGTTGATATTGCTTTGTTCTTTTGGATTATACCTAACTCCATGCAGATGTCTTCATTTTCTGTGGCACTGGGGTTTTCCAAATTAATTCCAATCCGGCCTATCACCTAGCATTCCCTGTTATTCGGATTCAGAGTTCCTTGAAACTGATGACCGGTTTCGTTTTGAACGCTTCGCGTTATTGGCAAAACGGCTACCCGAATGTTGCCATTATCTGCTGCTTGATTCATGTTTGGAGTTGGTTTGATTTGTACATAATTCGGAATTTCGGATGATGTGCATGAGATCCCTTCTCTAGAAAAAAATCAAATCATGCAAACAAGTTGAACAAAAACCTGCTATCTAGCTTCAAATTGTTGGCGTGTTGTGCCTGTCAATACAACGTATATACCTTTAGCTAGGGAGCAAGGAAGGTGCTCAGCTACGCATGTTGCAAACAGCAGTTTTCCGAATATTATAGAAGCTGTGGTTGTAACTTGCACGTATGCTTTCTGTTACATACATGTTTACATATAAATATGATCTAACGACTAGGGAGCATATTCATATCGTAGCTTGGTGTGTTTCATAAATTTGCTATAGTAGGAGCATAACATGTCTGCAATAGAAGTTGTATTCATTAGACTTTGGGTTAGTGTGCGGAGATGGAACGTTAGCCATGAAGGCCTTGGTTGTTCATGTTCGAAGTTGGAGGCAATTTCTTTTTCTTCATTGCGTATAATATTTATGATGTGTTTCTTTCTCACCATTTCAGCTTCCTCACAGCTCCTGTCCAGCCGTCATGCATGCTTTTGATTATCTAAATCTTGCTCCGCACACACAAAAAAAATAGTTTTTTCTTCTCATGAGACCATCTGATTTAATCTTCTATCTAGACATTAAAGGTGTGAACAAGTTGAATTTTTTTTCAAATTTTCCTATATTTCATTTTATATACTAAAGTATTGATTAGTGAAATTATTAATTTGTACACTTGGCCAAGATATATAGAATTGATGGACGTTGGCAGGAATAATTGTCTTTTCTTATGTCTTCAAATATTTATATGTGGACCATGGTAGCAGTAGTAGTTATATGTATGTTCTATGAAAATGAAAAACCTTAAGAAAAATAGATCACTATTAGAGAAAATGTAGTTTCAATTTACATATGAAAATAATGTACATATCATATTATTTTACTATACTCAATCTAATGCGTATGAACTATTTTCATTAATTTCGTACACTAATATTTTACTACAAATCTAAGAAGATGAATTAAATACAATAACAATTATATATTAATTATGTAGAAAACTCATCACAAATCTAGCCGCGTAAATGCGCGGGTCTCTCCGCTAGTTACATACGAAATGAAGTAGCCGCAAGCTATGCAACACTTGCATGAAAGTCAGCACCATCTCGTTAAGGGCATGTTTTGGTAAGATTTTCCTTTTTCCTTTAGCTCGATAAATTTCAATAATAGGAGAAGATGCGAAAATGGGGTTTGGATCTCGGGAGCATCTGCTCTAGCGTCCTGGACCAACCAGCCACCGACAGATGGAAGCCAGATGCGTATATTCGTATGTATTGGGCATAGTATCCAAATTATGAACAGTTTCAATGGCCCACTAGCCAGCACAATTAAATATGTTCCGCTCTTGTCCTATTACCAGTACAGATGGCGGGCCAACAAACTGGACCAACCTCACCGTCTTGGACCGCATGTGTTCCTGGGATGTTGGGATGTTGGATATCACCGCATGTGTTGCCCAGCTGCCCAGCGCCCCTGCGTACTCAACTCAGTTGTCTTATTAAAAGCAAGCGCAATGATCTGAAAAATTAACATGAAAAGTGAGCACCAGACTCGTCATCAGGGTGCATCCAAATTCAGACATTCCCCAAATCCATGGCTTCGTCTTCCTCATTCAATCCAGGCTCCCAAGATAACCGTGCACTCCCTCTCATCCCTTGCACAGTCTGCAGCAACAGGCCCTCACTGTCTCATGGATATCTCGAAGGTAGTCACCAGGGCCTGGTACTCGGTACTACAAGTGCAAATTCTTCAGTGTGAGTTTTCATTTGCTCATGTATCGATCTGAAACCGAGTGTCGAACAGTGTGAATGTGCTTAATAACAGCAGTCCCTTCGTTGTTCCCGCTGCAGACCGGATATGTGATGACCCACAAGTATAGGCGATCGCAACAGTCTTCGAGGAAAGTAAAACCCAATTTATTGATTCGACACAAGGGGAGCCAAAGAATATTTGTAAGCCTTAACAGCGGAGTTGTCAATTCAGCTGCACCTAGAAACAGACTTGCTCGCAAGAGTTTATCAGTAGCAACAGTTTTATAGCAGTAGCAGTAGTGAAATATAAGCAGCATTGTAATAAAGACAGCAGTAGTGATTATAGTAAACAGCAGGACTAAAATACTGTAGGCATAGGGATGGATGAACGAGCGCTGCATGGATAAGAGAACTCATGTAACAATCAAGGCAGGGCATTTTGCAGATAGTAATAAAACAGTATCCAAGTACTAAACAACCCTAGGCATGTGTTCCGTATATAGTCGTACGTGCTCGCAATGAGAAACTTGCACAACATCTTTTGTCCTATGATGACCCACAAGTATAGGGGATCGCAACAGTCTTCGAGGGAAGTAAAACCCAAATTTATTGATTCGACACAAGGGGATGTAAAGAATACTTATAAGCCTTAACAACTGAGTTGTCAATTCAGCTGCACCTGGAAAAGCGCTAGTAACAGGGGTGATGTGAAAGCATCAGTAATATGAGAGCAGTAGTAACAGTAACACAGCAGCAGTAGCAGTAATATGAGAGCAATGGCACCAGAAAATAGTTGATACTACTTCCAATGACATGTAGGAACGAGTATATGATGATGAAAGATGGACCGGGGTTCCCAGCTATCTACACTAGTGGTAACTCTCCAATAACAAGTGTTGGGTGAACAAATTACAGTTGGGCAATTGATAGGATTGAAATAGCATTAAGACAGAACATCAAGATTATTAATCATGTAGGCATGTTTTCCATATATAGTCATACGTGCTCGCAATGAGAAACTTGCATAACATCTTTTGTCCTACCAGCCGGTGGCGGTCGGGCCTCTAGGGAATCTACCGGAAATTAAGGTACTCCTTTTAATAGAGCACCGGAGCAAAGCATTAACACTCCGTGAAAACATGTGATCCTCATATCTAAGCCTTCCCCTCCAGTTATCCCGATTGCTTGTCACTGCGGGGCCTCGGGTTCCGGACATAGACATGTGCAAACAACTTGTAGATACAATCTAAGCAATAAGTATAGAGCTTAAATCTAAGATCATGCCACTCGGGCCCTAGTGACAAGCATTAAACACAAAACTTCATAAACTTTATAGATAGACTAATCATAATGTAACAATGCATCGGATCCCAACAAACACAGCACCGATTACATCAGATGAATCTCAATCATGTAAGGCAGCTCATGAGATCATTGTATTGAAGTACATGGGGGAGAGAATACCAACTACCTACAGCTAGAACCCGTAGTCCATGGGGGAACTACTCACGGAGCAAGATGGAGGCGGTGGCGTCGATGGAGATGGCTTCCGGGGGCACTTCCCCGTCCCGGCGGCGTGCCGGAACAGAGATTCTGTCCCCCGAATTGGAGTTTCGCGATGGCGGCGGCGCCCCTGGAGTCTTTCTGGAGTTTCGTCAATTGGTATCGCGTTTTTAGGTCGAAAGGTACTTTATAGGCGAAGAGGCGGAGTCGGAGGGGCCACGGGGCCCCCTCCCCATAGGTTGGCGCGGCCAGGGGGCCACCCGCGCCGCCATATGGTGTGGGCTCCCTGCTGCCCGCCTCCGACTCTCCTTCGGTGTTCTGGAACCTCCCGGGGAAAATAAGATATTTTGTCTTTGTTTCGTCGAATTCCGAGAATATTGCCCGAACAGCCTTTCTGGAACCAAAAACAACAGAAAACAGGAACTGGCACTTCGGCATCTTGTCAATAGGTTAGTTCCGGAAAATGCATGAAATCATTACAAAGTGCGAGCAAAACATGTAGGTATTGTCATAAAACTAGCATGAAACATCAGAAATTATAGATACGTTGGAGACGTATCAAGCATCCCCAAGCTTAGTTCCTACTCGCCCTCGAGTAGGTAAACGATAAAAAGAATAATTTATGTAGTGACATGCTACTTACATAATCTTGATCATACTACTGTAAAGCATATGAGATGAATGAAGTGACTCAAGGCAACGATCTATAGTTTGATAACAAATAGATAACATATAGCAAAACTTTTCATGAATAGTACTTTCAAGAAAAGCATCAAAAAGTCTTGCATAAGAGTTAACTCATAAAGCAATAAATTCAAAGTAAAAGGCATTGAAGCAACACAAAGGAAGATTTAAGTTTCAGCAATTGCTTTCAACTTTCAACATGCATATCTCATGGATAATTGTCAACACAAAGTAATATGATGAATGCAAATAGGCAAGTATGTAAGAATCAATGCACAGTTGACACAAGTGTTTGCTTCTAAGATAGAAAGGAGTAGGTAAACTGACTCAACATAAAGTAAAAGAAAGACCCTTCGCAGAGGGAAGCAGGGATTAAATCATGTGCTAGAGCTTTTTAAGTTTTGAAATCATATAGAGAGTATAAAAGTAAAGTTTTGAGAGGTGTTTGTTGTTGTCAACGAATGGTAGTGGGCACTCTAACTACCTCATCAACCAGACCTTCAAAGAGCGGCTCCCATGAAGGACGTTATCTCTACTAGCAAGGTAGATCATCCCTCTTCTCTTTTGTTTACACATGTATTTTAGTTTTATTTATGGTTGACACTCCTCCCAACCTTTTGCTTTCACAAGCCATGGCTAACCGAATCCTCGGGTGCCTTCCAACATTCACATACCATAAAGGAGTGTCTATTTACAAAATTAAGTTGCTTACTGATGAATCAGGGCAAAACATATGAAGAGAATTATTAGTGAAGGTTAATTAATTGGGGCTGGGAACCCCATTGCCAGCTCTTTTTGCAAAATTATTGGATAAGCGGATATGCCACTAGTCCATTGGTGAAAGTCTGTCAAGAGTAAATGACAAGGTTGAAAGATAAAACACCACATACTTCCTCATGAGCTATAAAACATTGACACAAATAAGGAGTAATAAAGTTTTGAATTGTTTAAAGGTAGCACATGAAGTATTTACTTGGAATGGCAGGAAATACCACATAGTAGGTAGTTATGGTGGACACACATGGCATAGGTTTTGGCTCAAGGTTTTGGATGCACGAGAAGCACTCCCTCTCAGTACAAGGCTTTGGCTAGCAAGGTTGTTTGAAGCAAACACAAGTATGAACCGGTAAAGCAAAACTTACATAAGAACATATTGCAAGCATTATAAAACTCTACATTGTCTTCCTTGTTGCTCAAACACATTTACCAGAAAATATCTAGACCTTAGAGAGACAAATCATGCAAACCAAATTTCAACAAGCTCTACGGTAGTTCTCCACCAATAGGTTTAAACCACATGATGCAAGAGCTTAAACTTGATCTACTTGAGAGCTTAAAACAATTGCCAATTATCAAATTATTCAAGACAATATGAAGCATTTTCTGTTTCCATCCAAATAACAATAAGTGCAATAGCTTTCAGCTTCCGCCATGAATATGAAAAACGAAGAACACAAGTGTTCATATGAAAAAGCGGAGCGTGTCACTCTCCCACACAAGGATTGCTAGGATCCGAATTTATTCAAACACAAACAAAAATAAAAACACACAGACGCTCCAAGTAAAGCACATAAGATGTGACCGAATAAAAATATAGTTTCACTAGAGGTGACCTGATAAGTTGTTGATGAAGAAGGGGATGCCTTGGGCATCCCCAAGCTTAGACGCTTGAGTCTTCTTGAAATATGCAGGGATGAACCACGGGGGAATCCCCAAGCTTAGACTTTTCACTCTTCTTGATCATATATCATCTTCCTCTCTTGACCCTTGAAAACTTCCTTCACACCAAACTTCTCATAAACTTCATTAGAGGGGTTAGTACTCAAAAAAAAACTTTAATCTACTTTAGTCCTGTAGTGACACATTGCAAAAACTCAATAAAACATTAGCTACAGCTCTCCATGTCTAGAAAGCCTTAATTAAAGTCCACAAGAGACAATGCAAAAAACAGAGACATAATCTGTCAAAACAGAACAGCCAGTAAAGACGAATTTTTAAGAGGTACTTCCGTTGCTCAAATCAGAAAACTCAAAACTAATGAAAGTTGCGTACATATCTGAGGAACACGTACGAAAATTGGCAGAATTTTTAGAGTCCTCTACAGAGAGATTTACTCAAATTCGTGACAGCTAAAAATCTATTTCTGCACAGAAATCCAAATATAGTATCAACTTTATATTAGAGACTTTACTTGGCACAACAATGCAATAAAATAAAGATAAGGAGAGGTTGCTACAGTAGTAACAACTTCCAAGACACAACAAAACAGTAGCAAAATAAAGACATGGGTTATCTCCCAAGAAGTGCTTTATTTATAGCCATTAAGATGGGCTCAGTAATTTTAATGATGCACTCGCAAGAAATAAGAGTTGAAGCAAAAGGAGCATCAAGAAGCAAATTCAAAGCACGTTTAAGTCTAACCCACTTCCTATGCATAAGGATCTTGTACACAAATAAATTCATGAAGAATAAAGTGACAAGCATAGGAAGATAAAACAAGAGTAACTTCAAAAGTTTCAGCATATAGAGAGGTGTTTTAGTACCATGGAAATTTCTACAACCATATTTTCCTCTCTCATAATAATTTTCAGTAGCTTCATGGATAAACTCAACAATATAACTATCACATAAAGCATGCTTTTCATGATCCATAAACACATAATTTTTATCAAGCTCAAAAATAATGGGATCAAAACTTTCAAAACCACTTTTATCAATAATGTAACAAGATGATTGATAATGCTCAAGAGATATGGGACTCATAGATAAAGTCAAGACCTTTCCAATCCCATTTTTATTAGTAGTACAATTAATATTATCAAGTAACATAGGACCATCATCTAGAGATTTATCATAAACATTTGTTAAGCAAAACTCTTTAGTACCATGCATTTCGACATCAGGCACAAACAAAGCATTATCATAAGATTTATCAAAATAGCATGGATTATCATAGATAACAGTAGCATAATTATTCTCACAAGTTTTACTCGTAGGGAATATTTCAAGAGAATCCACAGGAACATAACATTCATTCTCCTTTGGTAAGCATGGAGGACAATCAAATAGTGTAAGATATAAAGAGTTACTCTCATTAGAAGGTTGGCATGGGTAGCTAATCCATTCTTCCTCCTTTTGTTCATCACTCTCCTCTTCTTTTTCATCCAATGAGCTTTCAGGTTCATCAATTTCCTTCTCTTTTTCTTCCAATGAGCTTTCAGGTTCATCAATTTCTTCTTCCACTGGTTCCTGCAAATTGTGAGTGCATTCTTGTGCATTAATGAGTCTCTCTTTATAATCAGTAATATAAGGATTATCGCTGTAACTTTCTATGCAAAAATTAAGGATATAAGAGACATAATCTTTAAGGTCCTTACAAAAAACACAAGTTTCATAATTTTTTGACATGAAGGATTCTATTTCAGAAGCTCCCATAAACAAAACAAATTGTTCTACTTCTTGATACGTCTCAAACTTATCTATAATTTCTTACGTTCCATGCTACTTTTATGATGATACTCACATGTTTTATACACATTATATGTCATTATTATGCATTTTCCGGCACTAACCTATTGACGAGATGCCGAAGAGCCGATTCTTGTTTTCTGCTGTTTTTTGGTTTCAGAAATCCTAGTAAGGAAATATTCTCGGAATTGGATGAAATCAACGCCCAGGGGCTTATTTTTCCACGAAGCTTCCAGAAGACCGAGGGAGATACGAAGTGGGGCCACGGGGCGACGCCACACTAGGGCGGCGCGGCCTAGGGGGGGCCCGCGCGACCCTAGCGTGTGGGGCCCCCATGACTCCTCCGAATCCGCCCTTCCGCCTACTTAAAGCCTTCGTCGTGAAACCCCCAGTACCGAGAGCCACGATACGGAAAACCTTCCAGAGACGCCGCCGCCGCCAATCCCATCTCGGGGGATTCAGGAGATCACCTCCGGCACCTCGCCGGAGAGGGGAATCATCTCCCGGAGGTCTCTTCATCGCCATGACCGCCTCCGGATCGATGTGTGAGTAGTCCACCCCTGGACTATGGGTCCATAGCAGTAGCTAGATGGTTGTCTTCTCCTCATTGTGCTATCATGTTAGATCTTGTGAGCTGCCTATCATGATCAAGTTAATCTATTTGTAATGCTACATGTTGTGTTTGTTGGGATCCGATGAATATTGAATACTATGTCAAGTTGATTATCAATCTATCATATATGTTGTTTATGTTCTTGCATGCTCTCTGTTGCTAGTAGAGGCTCTGGCCAAGTTGATACTTGTGACTCCAAGAGGGAGTATTTATGCTCGATAGTGGGTTCATGCCTCCATTGAATGCGGGGAGTGACGGCAACCTCTAAGGTTGTGGATGTCTTTGTTGCCACTAGGGATAAAACATCAATACTTTGTCTAAGGATATTTGTGTTGATTATATTACGCACCATACTTAATGCAATTATCTGTTGTTTGCAACTTAATACTGGAAGTGGTTCGGATGATAACCTGAAGGTGGACTTTTTAGGCATAGATGCATGCTGGATAGCGGTCTATGTACTTTGTCGTAATTCTCTGATTAAATCTCATAGTACTCATCATGATATATGTATGTGCATTGTTATGCCTTCTTTATTTGTCAATTGCCCAACTGTAATTTGTTCACCCAACATGCTATTTATCTTATGGGAGAGACACCACTAGTGAACTGTGGACCCCGGTCCAATTCTTTACATCTGAAATACAATCTACTGCAATTGTTCTTTACTGTTCTTTGCAAACAAACATCATCATCCACACTATACATCTAATCCTTTGTTTACAGCAAGCCGGTGAGATTGACTACCTCACTGTTACGTTGGGGCAAAGTACTTTGATTGTGTTGTGTGATACGTCCCAAACGTATCTATAATTTCTTATGTTCCATGCTACTTTTATGATGATACTCACATGTTTTATACACATTATATGTCATTATTATGCATTTTCCGGCACTAACCTATTGACGAGATGCCGAAGAGCCGATTGCTGTTTTCTCGCTGTTTTTGGTTTCAGAAATCCTAGTAAGGAAATATTCTCGGAATTGGACGAAATCAACGCCCGGGGGCCTATTTTTACACGAAGCTTCCGGAAGACCGGAGGACTTACGAAGTGGGGCCACGAGGTGGCCGGACACCGGGCGGCGCGGCTCGGGCCTTGGCCGCGCCGGCCTGTTGTGTGGGGCCCTCGTGTGGCCCCCCGACATGCCCTTCCGCCTACATATAGTCTTCGTCGCGAAACCCCCGATGCCGAGAGCCACGATACGGAAAACCTTCCCGGAGACGCCGCCGCCGCCAATCCCATCTCGGGGGATTCAGGAGATCGCCTCCGGCACCCTGCCGGAGAGGGGAATCATCTCCCGGAGGTCTCTTCATCGCCATGATCGCCTCCGGATCGATGTGTGTGTAGTTCACCCCTGGACTATGGGTCCATAGCAGTAGCTAGATGGTCGTCTTCTCCCCATTGTGCTATCATGTTAGATCTTGTGAGCTGCCTATCATGATCAAGATCATCTATTTGTAATCCTTCATGTTGTGTTTGTTGGGATCCGATGAATATTGAATACTATGTCAAGTTGATTATCAATCTATCATATATGTTATTTATGTTCTTGCATGCTCTCCGTTGCTAGTAGAGGCTCCGGCCAAGTTGATACTTGTGACTCCAAGAGGGAGTATTTATGCTCGATAGTGGGTTCATGCCTCCATTAAATGCGGGACAGTGACAGAAAGTTCTAAGGTTGTGGATGTGTTGTTGCCACTAGGGATAAAACATCGATGCTTTGTCTAAGGATATTTGTGTTGATTACATTACCCACCATACTTAATGCAATTGTCTGTTGTTTACAACTTAATACTGGAGGGGGTTCGGATGATAACTCGAAGGTGGACTTTTTAGGCATAGATGCATGTCTGGATAGCGGTCTATGTACTTTGTCGTAATGCCCCGATTAAATCTCATAGTACTCATCATGATATATGTATGTGCATTGTTATGCCTTCTTTATTTGTCAATTGCCCAACTGTAATTTGTTCACCCAACATCCGATATCTTATGGGAGAGACACCGCTAGTGAACTGTGGACCCCGGTCCTATTCTTTACATCCGAAATACAAACTGCTGCAATTGTTCTTTACTTGTTCTTCGCAAACAACCATCATCATCCACACTGTACATCTAATCCTTTGTTTACAGCAAGCCGGTGAGATTGACAACCTCGCTCGTTACGTTGGGGCAAAGTTCTGTGATTGTGTTGTGCAGGTTCCACGTTGGCGCCGGAATCCCTGGTGTTGCGCCGCACTACACTCCTCCGCCATCAACCTTCAACGTGCTTCTTGGCTCCTCCTGGTTCGATAAACCTTGGTTTCTTTCCGAGGGAAAACTTGCTACTGTACGCATCACACCTTCCTCTTGGGGTTCCCAACGGACGTGTCGACTGCACGCATCAAGCTATTTTTCTGGCGCCGTTGCCGGGGAGATCAAGACACGCTGCAAGGGGAGTCTCCACTTCCAATCTCTTTACTTTGTTTTTGTCTTGCTTTATTTTATTTACTACTTTGTTTGCTGCACTTATATCAAAACACAAAAAAATTAGTTGCTAGCTTTACTTTATTTACTGTCTTGTTCTCTATATCAAAAACACAAAAAAATTAGTTACTTGCATTTACTTTATCTAGTTTGCTTTATTTACTACTGCTAAAATGGGTATTGTTGAGAATACTAAGTTGTGTGACTTCACTAGCACAAATAATAATGGTTTCCTATGCACACCTATTGCTCCACCTGCTACTACAGCAGAATTCTTTGAAATTAAACCTGCTTTACTGAATCTTGTTATGAGAGAGCAATTTTCTGGTGTTAGTTCTGATGATGCTGCTGCCCATTTTAATAATTTTGTTGAACTATGTGAAATGCAAAAGTATAAGGATGTAGATGGTGACATTATAAAATTAAAATTGTTTCCTTTCTCCTTAAGAGGAAGAGCTAAAGATTGGTTGCTATCTCTGGCTAGAAATAGTATTGATTCATGGACTAAATGTAAGGATGCTTTTATTGGTAGATATTATCCTCCCGCTAAATTTATATCTTTGAGAAGTAGCATAATGAATTTCAAGCAATTAGATAATGAACATGTTGCTCAAGCATGTGAGAGAATGAAATCTTTGGTAAAGAATTGCCCAACCCATGGACTGACTACTTGGATGATCATCCAAACCTTTTATGCAGGATTGAATTTTTATTTGCGGAACCTATTGGATTCAGCTGCTGGAGGTACCTTTATGTCCATCACTTTGGGGGCGGAAACAAAGCTTCTTGATGATATGATGACAAATTACTCTGAATGGCACACGGAAAGAGCCCCAGAAGGTAAGAAGGTAAATTCTGTTGAAGAAACCTCCTCCTTGAGTGATAAGATTGATGCTATTATGTCTATGCTTGTGAATGGTGGATCTAATGTTGATCCTTATAATGTTCCTTTAGCTTCATTGGTTGCCCAAGAAGAACATTGTTGATGTGAACTTCATTAAAAATAATAATTTCAACAACAATGCTTATAGGAATAATTCTGGTAACAACTATAGGCCATATCCTGCTGCTAATGGTAATAGTTATGGTAATTCTTATGGGAATTCTTACAAAAATAATAGGAGTGTACCCCCTGGTCTTGAAGCCGTGCTTAAAGAATTTATTAGTACACAAACTGCTTTTAACAAATCTGTTGAGGAAAAGCTCGATAAAATTGATATTCTCGCTTCTAAGGTTGATAGTCTTGCCTCTGATATTGATCTTTTAAAATTGAAAGTTATGCCTAATAAGGATATTGATAATAAGATTGTTACTACAGCAAATTCCATCCAAGTTCGAATTAATGAGAATATTAGATTGATGGCCGAATTGCATGCTAGGTGGGAAAGAGAAGAAAATGAAAAACTAGCTAAAGAAAATAATGTAGCTAAAGTTTGGACTATTACCACCATTAGTAATGTTAATGATTCACATGTTGCTAAACCTCCTACTATCAATGGTAAAATAATTGGTGTTGGCAATGTTACTACTCCTAGTGCAAAGCGTGCGAAATTGCCTGAAACTGCTAAAGCTATTGAAATTGATAAAACTGCTGAAATTTTTCAAAATATTGGGGATAATGATCCCATTGCTGTAGATCATAATGGTTTAGACTCTGATGATTGTCACATCTCTGAAGTTATAAAGTTCTTACAAAAGCTTGCTAAAAGTCTCAACGCTAGTGCTATAAATTTGGCATTTACAAAACATATTACAAATGCTCTCATAAAAGCTAGAGAGGAGAAACTAAAACTTGAAACTTCTATTCCTAGAAAGTTAGAAGATGGTTGGGAGCCTATCATTAAGATGAGGGTCAATGATTTTGATTGTAATGCCTTATGTGATCTTGGTGCATGTATTTCTGTTATGCCTAAGAAAATTTATGATATGCTTGACTTGCCACCATTGAAGAATTGTTATTTGGATGTTAATCTTGTTGATAATGCTATAAAGAAACCTTTGGGAAGGATTGATAATGTTTGTATTATGGTTAACAATAACCTTGTCCCCGTTCATTTTTTTGTCTTGGATATTGAATGCAATGCATCTTGTCCCATTATATTGGGAAGACCTTTTCTTCGAACTGTTGGTGCCACCATTGATATGAAGGAAGGTAATATTAAATATAAATTTCCTCTCAAGAAAGGTATGGAACACTTCCCTAGAAAGAGAATGAAGTTAACTTATGATTCTATTATTACAACAAATTATGATGTTGATGCTTCGTCTCTTGATAATACTTGATACACACTTTCTGCGCCTAGCTGAAAGGCGTTAAAGAAAAGCGCTTATGGGAGACAACCCATTATTTTACTTCTGCACTTTATTTTATATTTGAGTCTTGGAAGTTGTTTACTACTGTAGCAACCTCTCCTTATCTTTATTTTAATGCATTGTTGTGCCAAGTAAAGTCTTTGATAGTAAAGCCAATACTAGATTTGGATTGCTGCGCATGAACAGATTTCTTGCTGTCACGAATTTGGGCTGTAGTCCCTGTAGAAACATCAAAAAAATCTGCCAATTTACGTGCGTGATCCTCAGATATGTACGCAACTTTCATTCAATTTGGGCATTTTCATCTGAGCAAGTCTGGTGCCACTTTAAAATTCGTCTTTACGAACTGTTCTGTTTTGACAGATTCTGCCTTTTATTTCGCATTGCCTGTTTTGCTATGTTAGATGGATTTCTTTGTTCCATTAACTTTCAGTAGCTTTGTGCAATGTCCAGAAGTGTTAAGAATGATTATGTCACCTCTGAATATATGAATTATGCACTGACCCTCTAATGAGTTTGTTTCGAGTTTGGTGTGGAGGAAGTTTTCAAGGGTCAAGAGAGGAGGATGATACAATATGATCAAGAAGAGTGAAAAGTCAAAGCTTGGGGATGCCCCCGTGGTTCATCCCTGCATATTTTAAGAAGACTCAAGCGTCTAAGATTGGGGAATGCCCAAGGCATCCCTTCTTCATCGACAACTTATCAGGTTCCTCTAGTGAAACTATATTTTTATTCCGTCACATCTTATGTGCTTTACTTGGAGCGTCTGTTTGTTTTTATTTTTGTTTTTGTTTGAATAAATCGGATCCTAGCATTCTTTGTTTGGGAGAGAGACACGCTCCGCTGTTTCGTATGAACACATATGTTCTTAGCTTTATCTTTAATGTTCATTGCGAAATTTGAACTATTTCATTCATTGTTATATGGTTGGAAACGGAAAATGCCGCATGTGGTAAATGGTTTAATGTCTTGAATAATGTGATACTTGGCAATTGTTGTGCTCATATAGATGTTGTTTAAGCTCTTGCATCATGTACCTTGTACTCATTAATGAATAACTACATAGAGCTTGTTAAAATTTGGTTTGCATGATTGATCTCTAGAGTCTAGATATTTTCTGGTTGAGGTGTTTGAACAACAAGGAGACAATATAAAGTCTTATAATAGTTACAATATGTTCATATGTGAGCTTTGCTGCACCTTTTATACTTGAGTTTGCTTCAAACAACCTTGCTAGCCTAGCCTTGTATTGAGAGGAATTCTTCTCGTGCATCCAAATCCTTGAGCCAATCACTATGCCATTTGTGTCCACCATACCTACCTACTACATGGTATTTCTCCGCCATTCCAAAGTAAATTACTTGAGTGCTACCTTTAAAATTTCTATTCTTTACCTTTGCAATATATAGCTTATGGGATAAAATAGCTTAAAAACTATCGTGGTGAAGAATATGTACTTATGTGTCTTATTTCTTAGTAAGTTGCTTGTTGAGCGGTAATCATGTTTTCTGGGGACGCCATCAAATCTTTTACCTTTGTTGAATATCATGTGAGTTTCTATGCATGTTCGTCTTGTCTGAAGTAAGGGCGGTTTTCACAATCAAATGGTTTGAGTACGCATACTGTTAGAGAAGAACATTGGGCCGCTAACTAAAGCCATGATTCGGCGGTGGGAACACAGGGACAGCAATATTGAATTGAACGCAGC
>NC_061509.1:92388497-92478453 GCF_022539505.1 Lolium rigidum
GGAGTGGTCCTAGTTGTCGTAGACGATCCTGCTTGTCCTTCTTCCGGTTCACGGTACTCCTCTTCATAGTCTGGCCATTTGAATAGCCAGGGACACAGCCACGAGTACTTTAAAGTACTCGCAAACTAATACTAAGGTAAAAGTTATCAACTATAGTAAGGGGGTTCTAAGCTCTAGTTTCATTTGCATAAAGCCAGTTTTATTTCATAAGCACTTTTAGTAAACAAAACCTCTTCATTTGCCTAACTTACTCAAGTGGGAACATTAGTGTCATTCCCACAACTCAGTTGTGATTCAAAGTCAAAGTCACCTTTCAATTCAAGTCACCATTCACCATTCATATTTTTAGAAAAGTTCGATGACGGAACAGTATGGCCTTTCCAATCGTCCATGACCGCGGGCAGCGGCCTATTCGAATAGGTTAAACTCTGCGAGAGGTTGTACACTTGTGCCACACCAATTGCAATAGTTCGTCGAGGAGTAGCTGGCCCTGATTTATCGTACGCAATGACGCGAACTACCAATCCTAACCTTTCATTTACATACCCTAGTATAGACACCTCTCCCCATGAGCTTGGCCTCCCGGTGAAGACAGAGCCGGTCAGCTGGGAACCGCACGAGGCTTGGGCCGGACATTCACCTCATTTAGGTCATTTCACATCATTCCTTTTGTTGTAGAGGCAGCCTCCGGCATAACCCCGATGACGCTTGTTTTAGAGGGAACCCATACTAAGACACATAAATTTCCGACTAAGCCTTACCCGATTCGGCGTATTGTGGGGGTACTTGTAAAATTGGAATGGTATCGCATCCGAACCCAACCATCAGTTTTGTAAAATTCACCAAGTCATTCACAAGTCATATTCACCTTCAAAATCTTTCAATAGAATGACTCATCATTCCAAGGTTTTCAAAGTCATTTCACTTCACAAGTTCCCAACTATAGTAGTCACTTTTAATATTTAGCACTAGCAACTAGTTATGAGATGTGCTAAGTATCTTGGAGCTTGCTAGGCTAAGTGTGATGCTCTTGTACTACTCCATAACTAAACCAAGTGAATCATAAATCAAAAAGTAACTTTGATAAATAAAATCCAATAAAGCTTGTAAAGTAAAAACTTGGGATAGGATCATAAGGCATAAAGTAAAATGTAATGGTGCCTTGCTCTTGTAGAGCTTTGCACTAATCTATCTTGCATTGGTAATAGCTTGCCTTGGTTGGGGTAGTGATCAAGGTTCCCTTCTTCTTCCTGGTAGAAATCCTCCTCCTCTTGATAGTCTCCGGTACTAGCGTCTATAAACGAATACGAGGATACAAACACCAAATCAATACTTAAAGAACCTAACTAGCCTTAATGGCTCACTCAAGATGATCTAGCATCATCATCTACCTTACTCAACATTTGATTAGGGTTTCTTCTTTAGTGTTTAGAAAACAACTCCTCTTAGTGACTTAGGGTTTTCTCTTTGGTTCTTTGGGGAAATAATTTCCTCTCATTGAATCTTGTTAAGATTTAATCTCCTCAAATAACAAGGTATGATCACATGTTGACCAAGGTCAACACTTCACACTTATTATTTGAGAAACATGATTTAAATGAGGTTCCATACCTCATGCAATTTAATACTAACATGGTAGTGATTTAATGTCACCAAATAACTCAATATGAGATTATATAGACCATGGTCACTACCTCATGTTGAACTACTTGAGACCAAGATTTAAATGAGAGGAATACCTCTCATATGATTTAACACATAGTTGTAACTAATTTAAATACTACTATTGAGGTGATTTAATATTCTCAAGAAGAATCCTATGGGGTCATGAAGACTAATGTCATCACCTCACATTGAATCACTTGGAATAATGATTTAAATGAGATGCTATACCTCATATAATTTAAATACTATTTTGAAATGGCTTAAATGGGCTAGTTATTGACCGCATAGCCAATATTTTGTTTCTAGCCCATGATCATACACAGTACCTATATCATATTTTTACATAAACAATTAGAGTTTGTGATATGTGATTTATAGGAGTTGGAATCAACTAAAAATCGTTTTTGGTTGATTTTTAATAATTGCTTGAAGTCACAAAAGTCCCTGCCTTGTTTATTTTGCTTTTTTAATTCTACAATAGATCTAGTTTTCAAACCAGTGTAGTTGGATAGAGCTTTTGATAAGCTTTCCAAATATATAAAATTTGTAAAATTTGGCCAAGTAGATTTGTCCCTATTGATTTTTGAATTGACACCGCAGTGCGAAATAAGCCTAAGCCTGAATTTAAGTTCATAGCGCAGTGCATGCGTGGGCAGCGGAGAGCGGGATCGGGATGGGACCGACGCAGGAACGGGTCTTCTGATACGGCTTTGGCGATTCCACCGTGTCTTGACGCGTTGAGCCGCGTTGTGAGCCCCGACTTCGGGCTGGGCACTAGCGATGCGCGATACAGTGCGGCGTTAGGCTGCTGCGGTGGTCGTGGAGCAGTCGACGGTCGGAGAGGTCATCCTCGGTCGAGGACGAGGCTGCGGCTGGAGACAAACCCTACCGGCGGCTCAGGAGGGAGGAGAGGCTATACGGCGCAGGTGCGAGCTGGGTACGCGCCGTGGTCAGGCGGTAGGTCAGTGGGCGGACGTCAGCGTTGGTGAAGACGGCGGTACAGGCGGCGAGGACAAAGCCGACGTCGGCGTCCTCGCGGGCGTCACGTCGTGACGTCCTTCTGGTGTGCGGGCAGGTCCAAGGGGCATGTCTGGCGTGTGTGTGGGAGTGAGAGGAAGTGGGTGGCGCAGGGAGAGAGGCTGGGATGGAGTGTGCACGCAGGGAGAGAGAGATGGCCTCGGGTTGGTGATCAAGTGCATGGCATGAGTGTTGTGGTCATCCACTTGCTCTCCTTGTCCCATGGTTGTGTCTAGCAGGTGTCTAGGGTCAATGTCACTTCAAAAGACATGGTGAGAGAGAGAAAAGAGCCAGGGCAGGTGGGTGCATGGTGGTGATCATGAGGAGTGGCATGGCATGGCATTGGTTCTTTGTGCATACTTTTCTTGTGTACCAAAGTGCTGCAAGCTTAAGTGAGGTGAGGTGAGTCTAGTAGACATGGTGGGCAAGGTTGGAGAGAGGTGTAGGGTGCTCATTTGATTTATGTCAAAGTGCATGTGACATAGTCATGTCCTTTGGCAAGGTTGGTGTCATAGTGGTCTTGTCTACTTGATGATGTCAAAGCTAAGTGATGTCATGGTGAGTGGGTAGAGATACTAAGCACTATAGATGAGCTCAAAGAGAGAGAGGGTGAGGTAGGAATAGTGGTTGAAATAGTGTTTGTACTCTATGTAGAAATTGGATTCTTATGTAAAAACCTCATGTGTGGGTAAATCTTGCTAGGTTTCTTCATGGAGGAGTTCTAAATGATATTTGGCAGCCATGAGTGGCATTGGTTTGGGATTTGGAAAAGATTTGTGAAGAAATCCAAAATTGGTGGGAATCTAGAATGGGTTTCAAAGTGGCAACTTGGCTTGACTAAATTAAGCAATGGTCAATGATCTGGTCAAAGTGGTCAACATCAAAGTTGCTCATCTTGATGAGGTATTGGATGAGGTGCAAAGAGTTGTTAGGGTTTGGTTTAAGAATCTCTTACTAAAAGGGCTCAAATTAAGTGGGTAAGATAATATAAAGTGACAATTTGACCAATATCACATGTATGTTGTATTTGAATTTTTCTTTGATTTGATTTGTGTTTCTTTGGTGCAAAAGGGTTTGTTTTTGATATATGAGTGTTTCACAAGAAATGGCACAAGCCATGGTGGCCTTGGTTAAAGATTTGCAAAGTGGGCCAAAGTGTATGTGAGTGAAAAATGGAATTTTCTCACCATTTCATTTCTTTCTATTTGATTTGATTTTTCTTGACTCCAAAGTGATTCTTATTAGTTTAGGAATAATTCCAAACCATTGAAACCATTCCAAAAGGTCTAGCTCAAATATTTGCAAAAATGGCCATAAACCCATAAGAGGCGATATTCCAATTTTTCTTATTTTCCTCTTTTGTTCATCTTGCTTTACTTGGGCAAGGTCTAGGGTCCATTTAGTGTGAGATTAGGTTTAGAGATGGTTACACCATTTGGGTAAGGTCGGAGGGCATAGGGCAAGATTTGGGTAAAATGGCCATGTGCCACATATGCATCTATGCATATGTTGCATTTGATTTTTGATTTGATTTGGCTTGACCCAATTGATGTTGTTGAGTGTTGAAATGGTATATATGAGTG
This sequence comes from Lolium rigidum, assembly GCF_022539505.1. Classification (NCBI taxonomy): domain Eukaryota; kingdom Viridiplantae; phylum Streptophyta; class Magnoliopsida; order Poales; family Poaceae; genus Lolium; species Lolium rigidum. The sequence continues at coordinate 92,392,763 of NC_061509.1, forward strand.
ATCCAACCATTCACAACAAGTCTTAGGGTCAAGATCCCCAAATTCACAAAGTTGCTATTTGCTCACATATGCCTCTATGGCATTTTAAATTTCTTTTTATCTTCTTTGGTTTCACCTTGGATTTGGCTTGATAAGCACTAGGTAAGGTTTATGAAGGTTTTCCAATCCTCTAAATAAAGTGGAAAGGCCTAGGGTAAAGTTTTACAAAAATAGCCATAGGCACATATGCCTTTTTCTTATTTAAATTCTTTTTATTTTATTTTAACTTGGATGGTAAAAAGGGATGTGAGGTTTAGGGTTTAAGAGTATTTCAAATACTAATTAAACAATCATGGAAAAAGCACAAGAATTAAGCAAGATCTCTATGTATCAAACTTAATTTAATAAAAGTTTTTGTTGGTTCCAAAATTTGGAACTAGGGAAATTCATTTTGTTTGTTTTGGAATTTTTGGGATGTTACAAACCCTCCCCCCTTAAACAAATCTTGTCCAGAGATTTTAAGAAAAGTTATGTTCCTAAGAGAGATTGAGCATTTTGATTAACAGGAAGACATACTTGGCATGGTCTAGGGTGCTTCCTGAGCTTCATTGGCAGTCATGTGGTAGAAACGGCCGTTGTTGTTGTTCTGGTTCCTTCTACCGGCGAAGCGGCACTGTTGCTGGGCAGGTGCATCGGTATTGGCGGCAATCTTGGCAAGCTTCTTGGGGCACTCATTGGAGTAGTGGCCCACAACTCCACATTCATATCAATTCACCGTTGACTTGTCCTTCGGGGTGACGGGGATGGCATTGCTTCCAGTCCTCGGGCCAGTGTTGGTGTTGTTGTTGTTCCCATTGTTGCTGTTGCTGTTGTGGTTGTTGTTGTTGGGGTGGCTGTTGTTGTTGTTGTTACCTCCGGGCTTCGGGGGTCCTCTGTTGTTGTTGGTGTAGTTGGGGCGATAACTCTGAGCCGGGGCTTGTTGTGTCTTGGGGTGAATCCTCTAGAGGAGTTGTTGCGGTACTTCTGGGTATGGTGGGGTCCACTCTGGTTCATCATCCTGCGCTTGCGGTTCTCATTGGCCTGATGCAGCTTTCCTTCCATCTGTATGGCGGAGTCTACGAGAGCTTCCAAGTCAGCGAACAGAATGTTTACTAACACCGTTTGCATCTCGTCATGCAGTCCATTTAGAAATCTTTCCTTCCTCTTCTCATTGGTATCGGTCTCGTCCGGGGCGTACCTTGACAGAGTGAGAAACCTGTCGCGGTATTCCACCACGGACATCCTTCCTTGCTTGAGTTCCCGGAACTCGTCTCTCATCTTCTTGATCAGTCCTTGGGGCACATGGTACTTGCTAAACTTCAGCTTGAAGTCTTCCCAGGTCATCATTTGTCCAACATTCATTGCGCGGGCACTTGTCCACCAGGCTCTGGCAGGTCCTGACAGGTAGTGGGTGGCAAACAGTACTTTTTCTGCGGCTTCTACTCCCGCAATTTCTAGGTTGTTCTCCATTGTCTGGAGCCAGTCATCAGCATCTAGGGGTTCTTCAGTCTTGTTGAACATCGGAGGGTTGGTGTTCTGAAAATTCTTCAGCTTCGATCCAGGGTGATCGTGGTTTCCATGGCCCTGATTGTTCTGAGCTATCTGTTGTAGTGCAGCTATGTTGGCTTGTCTTTCAGCTCTCTCGGCTTCGCGGTCTGCCATCATCATCTGCAGCATCTGCATCATGGCATCCTGGTTGGCGCTGCGGGTTGGTCTGGCCATCTGAACATTGAGGTAGATGATAAGATAAGAGGGAAATTTCTATGGTTTGTTTTGTTAAATTTTAAAAAGTTCATAACTTGAAAATTTGAGTAGTGTTGCGGGGGTAAAAACCAACAACACTTTTTCATTCATACCAAGCATCACACATTACAAAGTTAACACACCGTTGGTTTGAAGAACCATTCATTCGTTCTACGATACAAGGGGATCCTGATACAAACTCACACCTACGAAAGTGCTTTAATGATACTACTCTTCAGGGGGGGGGGATTCTTCGTCTTCATGGGTAATGTGCTTGGTGAAAGGCGAGGGCGTTGTCCAACTCCTTGCGGGTCTTGTATAGCATGTAGTCGAGGTAGGCAACATAGTGGTTCATCTCTGGGTGCGGGGGCATGGTCATCGGTCTTCCCATGAGGTCATGTCTTGGGTAGTAGATGAAGCGAGTGTTCTTGATCTTGTTCTCATTTTGCCCACCCAGACGGGAAATTGCTTCCTGCATGGCTTTGGCTATTTCATCCTTCCAAGTGTTCCCCGTTACAGAAAACCAGATGGTTTCCCATATTGGGGCTCCAAGCTTTCCTCTCAGATCTGCAGTAACTTCCCACCGAGGTGATCCTCCCGATGGATCGTTGAGGGGTATTCCGAAGAACTCGGGATACGGGCGTCCTAAATATTCCACTAGTTGCTTCAAATCCTTCTCGAACATCAGGTGACGTGGGCATTACCCCTCGGGTAACCAATGTTGCCTTACCCTATATTTCCTAGTTGGAGGCCCATGAAGGCACTCGACGGCAGGATGGGCCGCCAAGGGAGATACGGCGGAAGATTCCTTGAAGTGCAAGACACGGAAGGAGCCGAACAAGGAAAGTTTAGAGATAGATCTACTGTAAACCTAGTCGTACTCGATTAGACCTCTTGAGACCTGGCCTCCTATATAAAGGCCAGGAGAGGGGCTGTCGAGGGACACAATCAATCTTAGCGACTTTAGCCAACAAAAGCTTAGAGCTAGGTCTCCCTAGTGATTAGCCATCTCGACGAGATCTCAGCCGAATTATTTGGCACCCCATTGTAACCCATTATCATCATAATCAAGAACAGACAGGCAGGACGTAAGGGTTTTACCTCATCGAGGGCCCCGAACCTGGGTAAATCGCTCTCCCCGCTTGTCTGTGAACCGATGTCTCGTGTCGACCGCGGGATTCCACCAACCCTAAGCCCCTATCGGAGGGCATTGCCGAGGAGCACCCTCGACAATTGGCGCCGTTTGTGGGAAGCCTGTCGGCACAAGATCGGTCATCGGCAGATCCAATCATGACACCGGCGACTTCACCGGCCACCTCATCAGCAACTTCATCGACACCGTCATCGCCAAACCTGGGAAGCCCGATTCGGTTCGGCTCCTATGAGTTCACCCCACACAGCGAATCTTCTCGCTCGAATTTCTCAGATCTACAAGGAAACATGGAGATGACCTTCGGCAACGTCCACTACAACGTCAAAGCAGAAGGAATCCTTCGACTGCTGGAATCGCCCACTTCCAGATCGACGAGTCCAAGCGCGTCATCATCACTCGACCTTTCGGCTGGCCTGACAGGCTCAACGAGTTTACCCGCACCTTCGACTCCCCGTTTCGTGTCTTCTATGTCGGTAGGATCCGACGATCCCGCATCTTCGGAGTTAACTTCGTACTACTGCTTGAACTACGACACCAGGCACGGGCTGGGATCGAGCGACACGCCGTTCATCTGCAATGCCCAGTACTCATCGGGAGAGGACAGTATCGACAGCATCGTTCAAGGAACCACTCAAAGAACGGCGCACCATCAGGTCTGCGTCGCCAATAACACAGGAAACACAAGGCACAGAGGAAACGGAGACCGTACTCCTCGTTCTAGTAGGCGGGCGAGTTTCGACAACAGCACCAGCAACCACGACAGCGACTACACCGTCGCGGACGAGGAGTGGGCAGCCGCCAGGGCAGTAGTACTCAACAACACACCGCTCCCCGCAGGAACCTCAGTCGGAACCCTCAATTCTTACCGCTCTATACTAGAGAAAAACCGGGAGCACCTGTCGAAGGAACAAGCCTCCCTCGAGAGACGTCTGTCTGCGGCAGATCGATCCAGTGAACGACGAAGAGGCTCGCAGGCGAGCGCCTCTCGAAATACTCAAGGAGCAGGCAAACACCGGTCAAGGCTATCCAGACTTTCGGAAGATGACGCCAGAGAAATCACATCCAACCTAACCAAGTCCTTCATGACCACGGACACTGCAGGCATGCCACGGCCGAAAAACCGTTGCAGGAGCAACCGCCAACCTTGCTGCGTACCTCATCAACCAGCGCCCTGAAGGATCCATGGCTCAGGCTCATCGAGGCGCTTTGGAAAGTCTCACGAAACTAGGAAATAACCTAGTCCCACAAAAGGAAAAGACCACGCTGCAGGGTAGTGGTTCGAAGCATCATACGAGAGACGCTCGGGATGAAATCACCCAGAGCAGGATCGACAAAGCAAGGCGACGACGCGCCGCTAGGAATGAGGATGACAGTGATTCTTCGGACGAGGATCAGGAGTACGACGGCGAGCTCAGGGGAGCCGACTGTCTAAGTCACAGAATCCGCGAGGCGATGCCGCCCAGGAAGTTCAAGCCTACGCCTACCGATGCCGCCAAATACGATGGGCAGCAAGAGCCAAGATCTTGGATAGATGACTACCTGCAGACTGTAATACTACATAAGGGGAACCAAATAGCAGCAATGCAGTGCTTACAGCTCTATCTCAAAGATTCAGCGCGAGCCTGGCTAAGGGGGCTGCCGAAGGGTTCCATCAAATCATGGGACGATCTAGTAGACGCCTTTGTTGCCAATTTCCAAGTAACATACAAGAGACCCGTCGGGATTGAAGAGTTACGAAACTGCCAGCAGAAGCAGAAGGAGTCAATGCGCTCATACATCGGGAGATTCACCAAACTCCTAAACGCTGCCGAAGATGTGTCTATCGACAGAGCAATCGACGCTTTCAGCGACGGCGTCCGACGTGAGAGTTACATAGAAGAACTCGGGCGTAAAAAGCCTAAAACCATAACCAAGTTAATGGAAATCGCCAACATCTGGGCTGATGGCGAGGACAACGTGCAAAGGCCACGACAGCGCAGTGACGACGAAGACGATGACCAGCCGAAGCACGACTCGGGTGGTCGAAGGGATCGCCACAAGAGAAGGAAGAACCACAACTATGATGACACCAACCTGGTAGCCGCAAGGTACTCTGATCGCCAGGATGATCGCTATGACGACACAAGAGACGATCGAAAGGACGGTAATCGGAACAACTCCGGGAACCGTGGCAATTGTAAACCTCGGCAGCGGAGGGCCCCTGAACTGCCTTACGTTGAGCAGATTAACGCTCCCTGTTACCTGCACTCGTATACCGATTCTAAGGACGGAAAATCAAAGTCGAGTAACCTACTCAGGGACTGCCGGCAGTTCATTGACATGCATAAACTCATCCAGCAGGGAGGTCAGCAACCGCTACCACCACCACCACCCCCACCTCCACCGCAGCACCAAGTCCAGCAGGCTCAACCTCATCAACCCAACGAAGCGTTTCCACCACCACGGGGGCAGATGAGCATGATCCATAGGATAGGTGTCTCAAGAAGAGAGATGAAGAAGCTCACCCGAGAGATTAACCTGGCAGAAAGTATCATGGCAAACATCCCCGAGTATGTCGAGTAGTCCTCTCAGAACATTACGTCCAGTCGAGCAGATCACCCGATGACCATACCAAAACCGGGACACGCTGCCTTAGTAGTCGAGGCACAAATCGGGGGGTTCAAGATGAGCAAAGTTTTCATGGATGGTGGAAGCGGATTAAACCTGATATTCGTCGACACAATCAAAAGTATGGGGATCACCATGAAGATGCTAGAGGAAACATATACCTGCTTCCATGGGATTCTCCCAACTGCACCGGGCTACTCTGTTGGCAAAGTTTACCTGAACGTCGTCTTTGGTAAAACCGACAACTTCAGGAAGGAGAAGATCGAGTTTGAGGTAGTGAACTGGGAGTCACAGTATCACGCCATACTCGGGAGACCAGCTTATGCCAAGTTCATGGCTGTGCTGCACTATGCATACCTCAAGCTGAAAATGCCTGGGAACAACGGGACGAACATCACAGTCTATGGAAGTTTCTCACGCTCGGACAATTGTGATCGCCACTTTCAAAGGATTGCTGCAAAGTTTGGGCCACAACGAGAAATTATGGACCCTCTGCCCAAGCTGTCCATACAAGAAATCAAGGAGGAAAAATATGTCAGGGAAACCAAGAAGAAGCCAGCCGACCTTGTCGCCGAAGCCTCGGCAGCGAAGCGCTCGGCAGCGAAGCTTCAAGAGCTTCGGCAGCAAAAGCTTCGGCAGCGGACGGCATAGAAGGCACAGGAGACAGCAAGACGCTGGGAATCATCGCCCAGACCCCTGGTGAAGTCAACAACGCCGCGGCAACCACTAACGTGGTGAAAAAGGCAGAAGATGAGAAGAACCCCTTCCTTGCTTAAGCAATTTATTAGCGTTTAATTTTTTCCTTTATATCAACAGGGCCTTCCTTTTCGCCCTCTAGTCTCGTGCTTACCTTATTAATGAGAACTTAAGTTTCGATCCTTTGTTAAGCATTGAAGTATTTCAAAAACATCTAAGCCGCATCACTATGCAAACATAGTACGAGGCAGAAGATCGTGCTAAAAAAAATCCTCTACGAGTGCTAAAAGATACAAAACAAACAAAGGTGTTAACCTTTCCCTTTGTTATAGATGCCTCTATGAGTGCCGAAAATAGCAAGAGTTTTGGAAATACACAGAACCCACGTTCGATATTCTACTCATGGAAATATCAAAGAACAACGGGTTCATCGGCAGAATCATTGCACCCGAAAAATTCGGGAGTGACTGTCGCAACATACATCGGTTGAAAGCAAAGTTGCACATACAACGGGCTTAGCAAGGCCTGAAACACGAGCTGATCACTCAAATGTTTGCTGACCAACGAATACGAAAAATTCTTAAGCGGACAATTAAGATTTGCTCCCTCAAAAATCGCCGACGGCATCACTTCGGTAAAAGTACATATACATGTATTTACCGAGTAAAAATTCTTGGCTCAACAATCCTAACACTTGGATAAGGCAGTCAAACTAACCTATTTACAAAAACAACCCTAATCCACGAGATCACCCGTGTGGAGCTTCTCTTTCTTCAGGTACCCTTGAATGCCCTTCAAGCTTGTCGACGATTATATTGGCAGGAAGCAATACTTTCGGATACAAAGTATCAAAGTCACCAACAACGTTGGCAATAGCAAGCAGATCCGCCGAGGGGTACCGTGCAAGCACAAGGGCAAGCGTCAACCTGGCCCCTGTGAAAACCTGAGCTCGTACCAAGTTGTGAATCTTCTTGGCATTCCCAAACTCAGACATCAAAGACAGCAGCGTAGGGGGAACCGCGTTTAAAGGGAACATCGTCTTCCAAACCACCCTCATAGCTTTGTAGCACATGTCAAAGAAATGGTGAACTTGCTGAACCCGATCCTGAAATTTTGGGACAGCCGAAGCCTTCGAGTGTTCCCGCCAGAAAATCTCTTCGGATGAGGATAGCTGGGTTAAAGCGTGCACTCGCTCGTGTATCCGCTTGTTCTCTTCCGCACGGTTCAAAGCTATGACTGGCAAAGGAATCAATAAAGGATCAGACAAGGCGTTGTCGACAAAAGGGCAAAGGAATCAGGAAGCTTACAGTTCAAACTCTCGGTAGCTTTATGCAGCTCAGTAAGAGCGTATCGCTCCACTTCGGCTGCAATCTCGCTCTTCTTATTGACAATAGCAGCTAAAGCATAAGTGCTGCGCAGGTCCTTTTCCATCTGAGTGATCCGATCCTTCATACGCTGGATCCGATCACCCTCAGGAAGAACACCCGAAGAGTCTTCGACAAATGAGGGCACTGGGAAAACCTGCAGGAAACAACGTTAAAAAGGATGACGGATATGGCCAAGTTGAGCATCCGAAGTAACTCCCATCGGGAGAAGTGCAAGTAGAAATATCATAACAAAGGTATGCTAGCAACATTGCTAGCACGGAGTTTATTACAAGCACAAGTTTTGCAGCAGAACAATGTTTCGTATCAGCTCAAGCATAAGTTTGTTACAAAAATCAAGGGGCTTGGGTCTGAGTCGATAAACTGGGTCCAGCCGACGACTTTCTTGACGAAACTAGCTCAAGGAGCTGGCGAGCACAAGTAAGGGCAGACGATTTAAAGGTGCTTAAGTCAACAAACTGCCCGTCTTTCTCTTTCGGCAGCTTCTTAGTCATTTCTTCGATGTCACCCTTAAAGCCGTAACCCATCATAAGCTGGAAGGCAAGAAGGGCACCAAAGGTGCGCGAAGTACGCTTGAATACCTCGATAACCTCCTTGGTGTCAACCGCGAAGGCATCGATCAACTGCCACAGGGTTTTGTCCTGCTTGATCTTGGGGAAAATCATCAGGTGCATCCGCGCCAGGGCACCTTTTCCTTTTTCAAGAAGCTCCCGCGTAAGCTGGTGGGAAGCGAGAGCCATCGACACACCATTTGCCGGAGAATTGTTTGGAACTTTGTCCAAGGCGGCAGCAGGAATGTTGGCGGCCTCTGCAAGAAAGTGAATTGGAAAAGATCATTGATAAAGGAACAAATCCATAAGAATAATAATCGACAGAGATGTATGAAAAAGCTTACCAAGTAGAGCCAAAGAAGATTGGCGAAGGAGTTCATCCCTTTCGGCTGCTTGAGCTTCGGCAGCCAACCTTGACGCCTCCTCCTCCTTCAGCTTTTCCTTCAGCTTACCCAGTTCCTCCTTCAGGGAATCAATTTCTTGCCGGGCCTTAGCAGCTATCTTGACTGCGCCTTCGAGCTTCGAGGAAGAGGATTCGACTTCCTTCTGCAGTCGAACCTTGTCTGCTTCCAGAGAAGTGAACTGGGAAGCGAAGGCCTCCAAAGAGGAAATAACACTTCGAAGGTCCTTAAGGGAAAAGAATGTTTTGCAAAGAATCGTTAGAAAATGCACATTTCAGGAAATCCACGACGTATTTAAAAAGGACCTACAGAAGGAGGAGGAGTGGTGGCGGCAGGAGCATCTTTTCCCTTGGAAAGGGAAGAAGCAGTCGATGCCTGAGCCGTGGGAACCGCTTTAGGAGCTGAAGCTTCGGAAGCAGCAGCGGCTGGCGGCGTAGCATCAGATCTCGCCTTCTTAGGCGGAGGCTCGGCGAAACCTTCATCACTGTAAAAAGGGAATGGTTGACAGAAGTTACAAAAAGAATGCGAGGAATAAAGGGACAAGCTATGGCATCAGGGAAGAAAGTGGTTACATATCGAAGAGATCGTCTTCGTCGGCAAAGCCGCCGGTTGATCTCTTCGCAGGCGAAGCCCTGGTCGCCTCCACAGCTGCATTAACAAAGGCATCTTGATCAGCGTCATCATTGCGCACTGATCCCTCTGTATCGCAAGCATCGTCGGCTGAAGGAGGAAGGTCGGTGTGAACAGTTTCGGAATCTATCGGATCATCACGCTCACTCTCTGGGCCTGCGTGCTCGACAGTGGGAAAATCAACAGGAACTAAGGAGCCTCTTCCCTCCGAAGTATCATTCGGCAAATCATGTAAGTCTCCAGAGGTTATGGGGGCCTGTTAAAAGGAAGAACAAGTAAGAATAAAAAGCAATCATATTGGCTAAAGTAAAAAATAGCATAGTAAGGACATCAGAAAAAGAGTTACCTCCGGCGGCGGATGATCAGCATCAAGAGGAGTGTAAGAAGATATCAACGGGATCGAGTCTTCCTGAGTAAAGGAAGTAAGGCGATGGACTTCGTCAAGCAACTCCTTTTCCGATAGCTCGGCAGCATTAATCCTGGTTTCATCCTTTGGGCCTGAATACAACCACATCGGGAGCGCTCTGGCCATGACTGGTTGGACTCGACGTTTCAAGAACACCGCTGCCACCTCAGTGCCAACCATAGTTTGGCCATCGGCCTCTTTGATTCGAAGAAATCTGGCAAATAATTCATCGGCTGCTACTTTTTCGTCGGGTAAGAGAATGTTCTTCCAGGAACTCTTGGGCTTGGCTTCGAAGACATCGGCAAAGCAAGGAAGTTGAGATTCGGGTGACAGGGAGTCCTTAACGTAAAACCATTTCAGCCTCCACCCTTGCACAGATTCTCGCATTGGGAAATTGAAGTAATTAACCTCTGAACGGGCCACAAACCCCACTCCTCCGGTGACGAAGAATCCATTACTACTGCTGTATCTCTTCACATAAAAGATCTTTTTCCACAGCCCGAAATGAGGTTTGATACCCAGAAACGCCTCGCAAAGGGTGATGAACACAACAACGTGGAGGATCGAGTTGGGAGTGAGTTGCCATAATTGGATTTCGTAAGTTCGCAAGAGATGGAGGAGGAATTCATGAGCGGGAAGCGAAAGACCTCGATATAGAAACGATAAGAACATCACGGTAAAGCCAGCAGGGGGATTAGGCCGAGAAATCGCACCTGGGAAGATCACATTCCCCTCGACGGAGGAGATTAATCCTAGGCTTCGGGATCTCTTTTCGTCACGCTTGGTGACGGTCGACGCTACCCAATCTCCGGGCTTGGCCGCCGAGCTTGGCGGCGCTGGCGGCGCCAGAGTTGGGAGAGAAGCGCTCGGGGCGTTTTCCTTCGGAAGAGTCGCGGAAGATTTGGCGGCGGCACCTCCGCTAGTGGAACTGGCGGTGGTGGTAACGCCCTTCTTCTTCACCATTGTGAGATCCGGGGAAAATCGGAAAAGGGAGGAAGAAGGAGGAGAACGAAGAGATGCTACGGAAAATGCGGAAGAGGATTAGGGATTTTTTCGCCCTCCGGAGATTTTAAGGGGGACTTGAGAACTGAGTGGGGCACGTGTCGTTGCCTCCGGTCCATTCAGTAATCTTTTCTATTGGAGGTTGCAGGAATCGAGGAGGCGCCTTGGTGACTGTGCGAAAAGGGCCGGACAGAGAAAGAATAGGCCCAGCAGGTTACGTCCTGTCAGTCAGGATCAAGATATCAGTAGAGCGTCATCGATGATGTCATAAAAAATGATCAAAGCATTCGAAGGAATGAAAAGGTATCGGATGGTCAACTTGAGTCTGCGCACGGATTGCCAGAATCCGCACCTAGACTCGGGGGCTACTCCCATCGGGAGCGCTGGACGCGCACCCGAAAGAATGAAGACTCGAAGAAAAAAAGGACTTGAAGGAAGGGATAATTGTTCGACTCGAGTCTGCACCCGGTTACAAGCACCCGTGCCCAGACTCGGGGGCTACTCCCATCGGGAGCGCTGGACGCGCACCCGACAAAACTTTTTCGCACTCCAGGATCATGCCCGGGGACTTGATTCTGTGTAGGGTAACATTGTTTTGCCATCAGCAGTTAACCATCAAAAGTTGGGCATGTTACTCATTATCCCTTGCATGAGGAAAGTATATCGGATGAATTTCGAAGACTTATGAGGAAGCTTCGGCAGAGCAAAATGTTCGAGTGGTACAACTTGAGTCTATGCACGGATTCCAGCATCCGTACCTAGACTCGGGGGCTACTCCCATCAGGAGCGCTGACGCGCACCCGACAGAAGAAGATGATGCAGATTCAAGAAGAAAAAGAACAATCAAGGAGAAGAACCTTGAGAAGAAGCGTGCTTTAGTCTCAACCCGAACTAACTTCGGCTAGACACTCGGGGGCTACTGACGTGGGCATTACCCCTCGGGTAACCAATGTTGCCTTACCCTATATTTCCTAGTTGGCGGCCCATGAAGGCACTCGACGGCAGGATGGGACGCCAAGGGAGATACGGCGGAAGATTCCTTGAAGTGCAAAACACGGAAGGAGCCGAACAAGGAAAGTTTAGAGATAGATCTACTGTAAACCCAGTCGTACTCGATTAGACCTCTTGAGACCTGGCCTCCTATATAAAGGCCGGAGAGGGGCTGTCGAGGGACACAATCAATCTTAGCGACTTTAGCCAACAAAAGCTTAGAGCTAGGTCTCCCTAGCGATTAGCCATCTCGACGAGATCTCAGCCGAACTATTCGGCACCCCATTGTAACCCATTATCATCATAATCAAGAACGACAGAGCAGGACGTAAGGGTTTTACCTCATCGAGGGCCCCGAACCTGGGTAAATCGCTCTCCCCGCTTGTCTGTGAACCGATGTCTCGTGTCAGCCTGCAGGATTCCACCAACCCTAAGCCCCTATCGGAGGGCATTGCCGAGGAGCACCCTGATACGTCTCAAACGTATCTATAATTTCTTATGTTCCATGCTACTTTTATGATGATACTCACATGTTTTATACACATTATATGTCATATTTATGCATTTTCCAGCACTAACCTATTGACGAGATGCCGAAGAGCCGCTTGTCGTTTTCTCGCTGTTTTTGGTTTCGTAAATCCTAGTAAGGAAATATTCTCGGAATTGGACGAAATCAACGCCCAGGGGCCTATTTTTACACGAAGCTTCCAGAAGACCGGAGGGGAGACAAAGTGGGGCCACGGGGCGCCGCCACACTAGGGCGGCGCGACCTAGAGGGGGCCCGCGCGGCCCTAGCGTGTGGGGCCCCCGTGACTCTCCCGACTCCGCCCTTCCGCCTACTTAAAGCCTCCGTCGCGAAACCCCCAGTACCGAGAGCCACGATACGGAAAACCTTCTAGAGACGCCGCCGCCACCAATCCCATCTCGGGGATTCAGAGATTGCCTCCCGCACCCTGCCGGAGAGGGGAATCATCTCCCGGAGGTCTCTTCATCGCCATGATCGCCTCCGGATCGATGTGTGAGTAGTTCACCCCCGGACTATGGGTCCATAGCAGTAGCTAGATGGTCGTCTTCTCCCCATTGTGCTATCATGTTAGATCTTGTGAGCTGCCTATCATGATCAAGATCATCTATTTGTAATCCTTCATGTTGTGTTTGTTGGGATCCGATGAATATTGAATACTATGTCAAGTTGATTATCAATCTATCATATATGTTATTTATGTTCTTGCATGCTCTCCGTTGCTAGTAGAGGCTCCGGCCAAGTTGATACTTGTGACTCCAAGAGGGGGTATTTATGCTCGATAGTGGGTTCATGCCTCCATTAAATCTGGGACAGTGACAGAAAGTTCTAAGGTTGTGGATGTACTGTTGCCACTAGGGATAAAACATCGATGCTTTGCCTAAGGATATTTGTGTTGATTACATTACGCACCATACTTAATGCAATTGTCGGTTGTTTACAACTTAATACTGGAGGGGGTTCGGATGATAACCTGAAGGTGGACTTTTTAGGCATAGATGCATGCTGGATAGCGGTCTATGTACTTTGTCGTAATGCCCCGATTAAATCTCATAGTACTCATCATGATATATGTATGTGCATTGTTATGCCTTCTTTATTTGTCAATTGCCCAACCGTAATTTGTTCACCCAACATCTGCTATCTTATGGGAGAGACACCGCTAGTGAACTGTGGACCCCGGTCCTATTCTTTACATCCGAAATACAAACCGCTGCAATTGTTCTTTACTCGTTCTTCGCAAACAACCATCATCATCCACACTATACATCTAATCCTTTGTTTACAGCAAGCCGGTGAGATTGACAACCTCGCTGTTACGTTGGGGAAAAGTTCTGTGATTGTGTTGTGCAGGTTCCACGTTGGCGCCGGAATCCCTGGTGTTGCGCCGCACTACACTCCTCCGCCATCAACCTTCAACGTGCTTCTTGGCTCCTACCGGTTCGATAAACCTTGGTTTCTTACCGAGGAAAACTTGCTGCTGTGCGCATCACACCTTCCTCTTGGGGTTCCCAACGGACGTGTGCATCTACGCGTCATCAAGCTAGATTTCCGGCGCCGTTGCCGGGGAGATCAAGACACGCCGCAAGGGGAGTCTCCACTTCCAATCTCTTTACTTTGTTTTTGTCTTGCTTTGTTTTATTTTATTTACTCGCTTTGTTTGCTGCATTATATCAAAACACAAAAAAAATTAGTTGCTAGTTTTACTTTATTTACTCTCTTGTTCTCTATATCAAAAACACAAAAAAATTAGTTACTTGCATTTACTTTATTTAGTTTGCTTTATTTACTACTGCTAAAATGGGTACCGTTGAGAATACTAAGTTGTGTGACTTCACTAGCACAAATAATAATGATTTCCTATGCACACCTATTGCTCCACCTGCTACTACAGCAGAATTCTTTGAAATTAAACCTCGCTTTACTCGAATCTTGTTATGAGAGAGCAATTTTCTCGGTGTTAGTTCCGATGATGCTCGCTGCCCATCTTAATAATTTTGTTGAACTATGTGAAATGCAAAAGTATAAGGATGTAGATGGTGACATTATAAAATTAAAATTGTTTCCTTTCTCCTTAAGAGGAAGAGCTAAAGATTGGTTGCTATCTCTCGCCTAGAAATAGTATTGATTCTTGGACTAAATGTAAGGATGCTTTTATTGGTAGATATTATCCTCCCGCTAAAATTATATCTTTGAGAAGTAGCATAATGAATTTCAAGCAATTAGATAATGAACATGTTGCTCAAGCATGGGAGAGAATGAAATCTTTGGTAAAGAATTGCCCAACCCATGGACCGACTACTTGGATGATCATCCAAACCTTTTATGCAGGATTGAATTTTTCTTCGCGGAACCTATTGGATTCAGCTGCTGGAGGTACCTTTATGTCCATCACTTTGGGGGCGGCAACAAAGCTTCTTGATGATATGATGACAAATTACTCTGAATGGCACACGGAAAGAGCTCCACAAGGTAAGAAGGTAAATTCGTTGAAGAAACCTCCTCCTTGAGTGATAAGATTGATGCTATTATGTCTATGCTTGTGAATGGTAGATCTAATGTTGATCCTAATAATGTTCCTTTAGCTTCATTGGTTGCCCAAGAAGAACATGTTGATGTGAACTTCATTAAAAATAATAATTTCAACAACAATGCTTATAGGAACAATTCTGGTAACAACTATAGGCCATATCCCGTCGCTAATGGTAATAGTTATGGTAATTCTTATGGGAATTCTTACAACAATAATAGGAGTGTACCCCCTGGTCTTGAAGCCATGCTTAAAGAATTTATTAGTACACAAACTGCTTTTAACAAATCTGTTGAGGAAAAGCTCGATAAAATTGATATTCTCGCTTCTAAGGTTGATAGTCTTGCCTCCGATGTTGATCTTTTAAAATTGAAAGTTATGCCTAATAAGGATATTGATAATAAGATTGTTACTACAGCAAATGCCATCCAAGTTCGAATTAATGAGAATATTAGATTGATGGCCGAATTGCATGCTAGGTGGGAAAGAGAAGAAAATGAAAAACTTGCTAAAGAGAATAATGTAGCTAAAGTTTGGACTATTACCACCACTAGTAATGTTAATGATTCACATGTTGCTACACCTCCTACTATCAATGGTAAAATAATTGGTGTTGGCAATGTTACTACTCCTAGTGCAAAGCGTGCAAAATTGCCCGAAACTCGCTAAAACTCGCTGAAATTGATAAAACTGCTGAAATTTTTCAAAATATTGGGGATAATGATCCCATTGCTGTAGATCATAATGGTTTAGACTTTGATGATTGTCACATCTCTGAAGTTATAAAGTTCTTACAAAAGCTTGCTAAAAGTCCCAACGCTAGTGCTATAAATTTGGCCTTTACAAAACATATTACAAATGCTCTCATAAAAGCTAGAGAGGAGAAACTAAAACTTGAAACTTCTATTCCTAGAAAGTTAGAAGATGGTTGGGAGCCTATCATTAAGATGAGGGTCAATGATTTTGATTGTAATGCCTTATGTGATCTTGGTGCAAGTATTTCCGTTATGCCTAAGAAAATTTATGATATGCTTGACTTGCCACCATTGAAGAATTGTTATTTGGATGTTAATCTTGTTGATAATGCTATAAAGAAACCTTTGGGGAGGATTGATAATGTTCGTATTATGGTTAACAATAACCTTGTCCCCGTTGATTTTGTTGTCTTGGATATTGAATGCAATGCATCTTGTCCCATTATATTGGGAAGACCTTTTCTTCGAACTCGTTGGTGCTACCATTGATATGAAGGAAGGTAATATTAAATATCAATTTCCTCTCAAGAAAGGTATGGAACACTTCCCTAGAAAGAGAATGAAGTTACCTTATGATTCTATTATTAGAACAAATTGTGATGTTGATGCTTCGTCTCTTGATGTTACTTGATACACACTTTCGCGCCTAGCCGAAAGGCGTTAAAGAAAAGCGCTTATGGGAGACAACCCATTATTTTACTTCTGCACTTTATTTTATATTTGAGTCTTGGAAGTTGTTTACTACTGTAGCAACCTCTCCTTATCTTTATTTTATTGCATTGTTGTGCCAAGTAAAGTCTTTGATAGTAAAGCCAATACTAGATTTGGATTACTGCGCAGGAACAGATTTCTTGCTGTCACGAATTTGGGCAGTAGTCCCTGTAGGATAAATCAAAAAAATCTGCCAATTTACGTGCGTGATCCTCACATATGTACGCAACTTTCATTCAATTTGGGAATTTTCATCCGAGCAAGTCTGGTGCCACTTTAAAATTCGTCTTTACGAACTGTTCTGTTTTGACAGATTCTGCCTTTTATTTCGCATTGCCTGTTTTGCTATGTTAGATGGATTTCTTTGTTCCATTAACTTTCAGTAGCTTTGTGCAATGTCCGAAGTGTTAAGAATGATTATGTCACCTCTGAATATATGAATTATGCACTGACCCTCTAATGAGTTTGTTTCGAGTTTGGTGTGGAGGAAGTTTTCAAGGGTCAAGAGAGGAGGATGATACAATATGATCAAGAAGAGTGAAAAGTCAAACTTGGGGATGCCCCCGTGGTTCATCCCTGCATATTTTAAGAAGACTCAAGCGTCTAAGCTTGGGGATGCCCAAGGCATCCCTTCTTCATCGACAACTTATCAGGTTCCTCTAGTGAAACTATATTTTTATTCCGTCACATCTTATGTGCTTTACTTGGAGCGTATGTTTGTTTTTGTTTTTGTTTTTGTTTGAATAAATCGGATCCTAGCATTCTTTGTTTGGGAGAGAGACACGCTCCGCTGTTTCGTATGAACACATATGTTCTTAGCTTTATCTTTAATGTTCATTGCGAAAGTTGAACTACTTCATTCATTGTTATATGGTTGGAAATGGAAAATGCCGCATGTGGTAAATGGTTTAATGTCTTGAATAATGTGATACTTGGCAATTGTTGTGCTCATATAGATCTTGTTTAAGCTCTTGCATCATGTACCTTGTACTCATGAATGAATAACTACATAGAGCTTGTTAAAATTTGGTTTGCATGATTGATCTCTAGAGTCTAGATATTTTCTGGTTGAGGTGTTTGAACAACAAGGAGACAATGTAAAGTCTTATAATAGTTACAATATGTTCATATGTGAGCTTTGCTGCACCTTTTATACTTGAGTTTGCTTCAAACAACCTTGCTAGCCTAGCCTTGTATTGAGAGGAATTCTTCTCATGCATCCAAATCCTTGAGCCAATAACCATGCCATTTGTGTCCACCATACCTACCTACTACATGATATTTCTCCGCCATTCCAAAGTAAATTACTTGAGTGCTACCTTTAAAATTTCTATTCTTTACCTTTGCAATATATAGCTCATGGGACAAAATAGCTTAAAAACTATCGTGGTGAAGAATATGTACTTATGTGTCTTATTTCTTAATAAGTTGCTTGTTGAGCGGTAACCATGTTTTCGGGGACGCCATCAACTCTTTTACCTTTGTTGAATATCATGTGAGTTGCTATGCATGTTCATCTTGTCTCGAAGTAAGGGCGGTTCTCACAATCAAATGGTTTGAGTATGCATACCGTTAGAGAAGAACATTGGGCCGCTAACTAAAGCCATGATTCATGGTGGAAGTTTCAAGTGTGGACAGCTAATCCTCAATCTCTTATGAGAATATTAATCGTTGTTGAATGCTTATGCATTAAAGAGGAGTCCATTATCTGTTGTCTATGTTGTCCCGGTATGGATGTCTAAGTTGAGAATAATCAAAAGCGAGAAATCCAATGCGAGCTTTCTCCTTAGACCTTTGTACAGAGCGGCATAGAGGTACCCCTTTGTGACACTTGGTTGAAACATATGCTATGCAATGATAATCCGTGTTAACCCAAGCTAATTAGGACAAGGTGCGAGCACTATTAGTATGCTATGCATGAGGCTTGCAACTTATAAGATGTCTTATACATAACTCATATGCTTTATTACTACCGTTGACAAAATTGTTTCTTGTTTTCAAAATGAAAAGCTCTAGCACAAATATAGTAATCAATGCTTCCTCTCGCGAAGGGCCTATCTTCTACTTTATTGTTGAGTCAGTTTGCCTATTCTTTCTATCTTAGAAGCAAACACTTGTATCAACTGTGTGCATTGATTCTTACATGTTTACTTATTGTACTTGTTATATTGCTTTGTGTTGAAAATTATCCATGAGATATACATGTTGAAGTTGAAAGCAACCGCTGAAACTTTATCTTCCTTTGTGTTGCTTCAATGCTTTTACTTCGAATTTATTGCTTTATGAGTAACTCTTATGCAAGTCTTATTGATGCTTGTCTTGAAAGTATTATTCATGAAAAGTCTTTGCTATATGATTCATTAGTTTACTCATTATCTTCATCATTGCTTCGAATCGCTGCATTCATCTCATATGCTTTACAATAGTATGATCAAGATTATGATAGCATGTCACTTCAGAAATTATCTTTGTTATCGTTTACCTACTCGAGGGCGAGTAGGAACTAAGCTTGGGGATGCTTGATACATCCCAAACGTATCTATAATTTCTTATGTTCCATGCTACTTTTATGATGATACTCACATGTTTTATACATATTAATATGTCATTATTATGCATTTTCCGGCACTAACCTATTGACGAGATGCCGAAGAGCCAGTTTCTGTTTTCTGCTGTTTTTGGTTTCAGAAATCCTAGTAAGGAAATATTCTCGGAATTGGACGAAATCAACGCCCAGGGTCCTATTTTTGCACGAAGCTTTCAGAAGACCGAAGGAGTCACGAAGTGGGGCCACGAGGCGCCGCCACAACCGGGCGGCGCGGCCAGCAAGGGGCCCACGCGGCCCTGTTGTGTGGGGCCCCCGTAGCGCCTCTTGACCTGCCCTTCCGCCTACTTAAAGCCTCCGTCGCGAAACCCCCGCATCGAGAGCCACGATACGGAAAACCTTCCGCAGACGCCACCGCCGCCAATCCCATCTCGGGGGATTCGAGAGATCGCCTCCCGCACCCCCGCCGGAGAGGGGAATCATCTCCCGGAGGTCTCTTCATCGCCATGATCGCCTCCGGATCGATGTGTGAGTAGTTCACCCCTGGACTATGGGTCCATAGCAGTAGCTAGATGGTCGTCTTCTCCCCATTGTGCTATCATGTTAGATCTTCTAAGCTGCCTATCATGATCAAGATCATCTATTTGTAATCCTTCATGTTGTGTTTGTTGGGATCCGATGAATATTGAATACTATGTCAAGTTGATTATCAATCTATCATATATGTTATTTATGTTCTTGCATGCTCTCCGTTGCTAGTAGAGGCTCTGGCAAAGTTGATACTTGTGACTCCAAGAGGGAGTATTTATGCTCGATAGTGGGTTCATGCCTCCATTAAATCTGGGACAGTGACAGAAAGTTCTAAGGTTGTGGATGTGTTGTTGCCACTAGGGATAAAACATCGATGCTTTGTCCAAGGATATATGTGTTGATTACATTACGCACCATACTTAATGCAATTGTCTCGTTGTTTACAACTTAATACCGGAGGGGGTTCGGATGATAACTCTGAAGGTGGAATTTTTAGGCATAGATGCATGCTCGGATAGCGGTCTATGTACTTTGTCGTAATGCCCTGATTAAATCTCATAGTACTCATCATGATATATGTATGTGCATTGTTATGCCTTCTTTATTTGTCAATTGCCCAACCGTAATTTGTTCACCCAACATCTGCTATCTTATGGGAGAGACACCGCTAGTGAACCGTGGACCCCGGTCCTATTCTTTACATCCGAAATACAAACCGCTGCAATTGTTCTTTACTCGTTCTTCGCAAACAACCATCATCATCCACACTATACATCTAATCCTTTGTTTACGGCAAGCCGGTGAGATTGACAACCTCGCCGTTACGTTGGGGCAAAGTTCTGTGATTGTGTTGTGCAGGTTCCACGTTGGCGCCGGAATCCCCGGTGTTGCGCCGCACTACACTCCTCCGCCATCAACCTTCAACGTGCTTCTTGACTCCTACTCGGTTCGATAAACCTTGGTTTCTTACTGAGGGAAACTTGCTGATGTACGCATCACACCTTCCACTTGGGGTTCCCAACGGGCGTGTGCTTTACGCGTCATCGTCTGCTGTCTGATTGTGGCACCATCAAGATCTTCTACGCGCTTTCGAAAGCGGCAAGTGATCGATTACACCAACAACGAGATCTAATCTCGTAGGCTTTGGAAATCTTCGAGGGTTAGTCTCATGATCTTCTCGTTGCTACCATCTTCTAGATTGGATCTTGGCTTGTTATTCGTTATTGCGGTAGGAAATTTTTTGTTTTCTATGCTACGAATCCCAACAGTGGTATTAGAGCCGTGTCTATGCATAGATTGGTTGCACGAGTAGAACACAATGGTTTTGTGGGCGTTGATGCTTTTGTTGTCTTTAGTTAGTGTACTTTGCATCTTGCGGGATGGTGGGATGAAGCGGCCCGGGCTAACTTTACATGACCGCGTTCATGAGACTTGCTCCACGCTCGACATGCAACTTGTATTGCATAAGTGGCTTTGCGGGTGTCTGTCTCTCTCACCATAGTGAAGATTCAATCTACTCTTTCTATTGACAACACTAGTATCACCGTTGTGGTTCATGTTCGTAGGTAGATTAGATCTTACTCGAAAACCCTAAACCACGTAAAAAATGCAAACCAAATTAGAGGCGTCTAACTTGTTTTTGCAGGGTTTTGGTGATGTGATATGGCCATGATGTGATGATGAATATGTATGAGATGATCATTATTGTATTGTGGCAACCGGCAGGAGCCTTATGGTTGTATTTATATTTCATGTAGTATTATTATTTGAAAGTAGTTGTAATAGTTGCTACATGTGGTGAACAACCATGAAGATGGCGCCATGGACCTTGACGCTATGCCGAAGATGATGGAGATCATGCCCGTTGATGATGGAGATCATGTCCGTGCTTTGGAGATGAAGATCAAAGGCGCAAAGACTAAAGGGCCATATCATATCACATATGAATTCCATGTGATGTTAATCCTTTATGCATCTTATCTTGCTTAGATCGCGACGGTAGCATTATAAGATGATCCCTCACATTAATATCAAGATAATAAAGTGTTCTCCCCTCGTATGCACCGTTGCTACAGTTCGTCGTTTTGAAGCATCTCGTGATGATCGGATGTGATAGATTCTACGTTCACATACAACAGGTGTAAGCCATGTTGCACACGCGGAAATACTTGTGTTTGCTTGACGAGCCTAGCATGTACAGACATGGCCTCGGAACACGAGAAACCGAAAGGTTGAACACGAGTCATATGGATGATATGATCAACATGTTGATGTTCACCATTGAAGCTACATCATCTCACGTGATGATCGGTTTTGGTGTCGTGGATATGGATCGTGTGCCACTAAACAACTATGAGGGATGTTGTATTAAGTGGGAGTTCATTAGTAATTAGATTAAAACATGAACTAATTATCATGAACATAGTCTGAATAGTATTTTGAATTAAATTTGTAGAATTGGCATCCGCTATCTACCATGCGCTAGTCTTGTAATTGAGATAGAAATTCTGTTAAGTCTGACAAGAAACTTTACGGACTGATACCGTATTGTTAAAGAATCAAGAAATGATGAAGTCCTATTGCAAAATTTTAGTAAACCTCACATTGTTGATTCAAAGAGCAATGGTTTCAATTAGTACCTAAAGTCATCTTGTCTCCGTGAAACTTGAAGTTCAAATCTGTTTGAAGAGTAAGGAGCTGGAAATTTTGTTTTCAGAAATAAGCAAGGTATGAGATATATGTGATATCTAAGACCGTATTGCAAGATGATAGAATATAATCTAGTGAGACTACATAAATTCATAAGTTTTACGGGAATGTACCTCCAACTATTTGGGCACTAACGATATTCGCATATCCATGAAGTGGTCGTGCTTAGTATGCACCGTTGCTAAGACTCATCGTTTCGAAGCATCACGTGATGATCGGGTGTTATAGATTCTATGTGTGCATACAACGGGTGCAAGCCAGGTTTGCACATGCAAATACTGAGGTTAAACTTTATGTTCCTAGCATGTACAGACATGGTCTCGGAAAGTCGTCATGATTTAATGGATAAAATTATGAGTGAAATTGTTCATCACATTAGAAAGTTACTAATAGTGAAATCTGGAACACTTGTCATATGATGATCAACTTCAAAGTAAGAACCTCAAGGTTATTGGTATTTGACCAATGGACCTAGAAGTTATTGAAGGTGAAGTGTTTTCTGAAAATGAGGAAAGCTAAAAGAGAAACTACAAAAGATTTTGGCAGAAAGAAAGTAAAGACTAGAAAGTCTAGCTCAGGTGTATATAGATGATATACATGTTATGAATGTATTCCTTGTTTGGTCACACAATTAAATTCTTGGGTATAAGTACCAGATTGGTTGGTATGAGATGTCATACAATACAACGCAATACAAGAATGTGATGGCCTAAGTGACTGATAAGGAATATGGTAATAATTCACGTCTGGAACATAATAAAGTGTTATTATGTTTGTCGTTGGCATTCTACCTAGCCCTTAGGATTTATAATAAAGAACTTAATAATTGTTAGTTTGCTCTGGTCAAATGAAAACAATGAGTTGTTCAAATTATGACCTTACTCCATGTATGATGGATAAGTTATTATAAATCATTATGGTGAAACACACATACATAACACTGACGCTAATATGCCATAAGGCAAATGATTTGAATTCCACTTATTTGTGGAACCGTCATTTAGGTCATGTTAGAAAGGAATGCATGAAGGAACTCCATGCAAATGGATTTTTGGAGTCATTTGATTTTTGAATCGTTTGACGCTTACAAATCTCTTCTAAAAGAAAATGACTAAAATACCATTCATAGGCCAAGAGTTGAACGGGCAACTAACTTAGTGGAAACATACATGAAGATGTATGTGGTTCACTGGGCATAGTTGTGTGCGGGAGATTCTTCTACATCATGAAAACTTCCAACAATGAATTGAGTATATATGTGTGGATATATTTATTCGATAAGGAAGAAGTTTGAAACATTTGAATGGATTCAAATAAATTTCAGCATGAAGTGGAAATTATCGTAATAGAAAAGTCAAATATCTATGATTGGATCATGGTGGAAATATTTGAATTACGAGTTTTAGCGAACATCTAAGAGAGTTATGAAATTGTTCAACAACTCACGTTTCTTGGAGTATCATAGTGATGATAGAGTATCCGAGAGACGTATCCAAACCTTGTTGGATTAATGATGAGATAAAATAAAATAACGCCATTATACTTTTGTGGATTATGCTTTAGAGACTACCGCTTTTACACTAAATAGAGCATCATCATAATCCGTTGAAATGACACCATACGAGTTATGGTATGGGTATAAATCCTAATAGTCCTTTCTTAAATTTTGGTATGCATAGCATAAGTAAATAAGTTTACAACCAAAATTGGATGAATGTCTTTGTTGGTTATCCCGGAAAACAAATTGGGAATTCTTTCCACTGTGAAGTAAAAGACAAAAGTGTTTGTTAATGTTACTTGCTTATTTCCAACAAATTTTTTCTAGCGAAGTATTTGAGTGGGAGGACAATGGAACTTGATAAGGTTTATGAACCTGAGCATAATGATCAGAGTAGCGCAGCATCGGAAATGGTTCCGGAAGCGGCCACGACGATCATGGCTCTCATGTCTACAAAGTGTTATGGAGATCGAAGTACCTATTGAACCTTGTAGGTATGATTTACTTTGTGATCAAATAAATGATTTCTGGACAAATGATTGATTTTGAGCAATGATAAACCAACTACATACAAAGAAGTTATGATGGGCCCTGACTCCGTTAAAATGGCTAAGAGCCATGAAATCCAAGATAGGTGAATACTTTTTGAAATTAAATGGATCTATTAAATTGATGGACTTGGATGCAATATCCTTGAAAAAGCTCGACTTGTCGAAAAGTAGTTTACGACAAAGTTCAAAGAGTTGACTACGATAAGATTAGATCTTCCGTAGCAATGCTTATAGTCTATATGGATTATTCTAGTAGCCACTACATATTTCTTTTATGAGATATGTTAGTAGGATGGCAGAAATACATACCTTCCAGAAGTGTGTATTAAGGATGTATACTAGATACAACCAAGAGTTTTGCTGGTCCGTGGAATACTAGATAGGTATACAAACTTCAATTAGATGAAGTGGGTATCGCGGAGTTGGAATCTTCACCGGATGAAATAGTCAAAGAGTTTTTGATTTCATCAAAAACGATGAAGATGCTTGCATTTGCAAGAAATTAAGTGGGAGCGCTGAGACATAATTATAATATTATATGTGGATGACATATCATTGATTATAAATGATGTAATTATATATTTGATTAAAGGGATTTCTATTTTCGTGCCCTCAGGTCGTTAGTTGTACTCAGTTTTCCCCAGCCCCTTAGTTTTTCCTCAGTTTTCTCCAAGCCTATGTCTGAAACCCGCAGAAGGAGCTCAGACGGAAGGAATCTGTTTATTTGGACGTTTTGTGCTGACGTGTTGCGCCGCGTCGTTTGTGGGGCCGCGTCGTGTGGGGCCGCATCATGTGGGGCCGCGTCGCGTGGGGCTGGTAGAAAGGGACCGCCTGGGACAGGACGAGAAGCGTTTGGTTGCACGTGAGCAGGAGCTGGGTTTTGTCTCTCTCGGCCCAAATTGGCATTTTTAAGAGCACCTTTTCCCCTCTTTCTCTCTCTGTCTTTTTCACCAAATTAGTATCAAATCTAGAGAAGCTTCTATTTCTGTCTTTCTTCAATATGGCAAGCAAATCTAGTAGCAAATCTAGTAGCAAATCTCTCGGGGTTATTTATGCCTTTTGGCCCTCGTTTTTTGCCCAATATGGCAGCAAATCTAGTAGCAAATCTAGAAGCTAGTATATGATAAATTCACAACAAGCATAATCACACAACTAAGTATAATACATAAACCGCATACAAGCAGCCAAAAGCAGGCAATAACGTTGTTAATGTTCACGACAAACTAAGCTGAAAAATATACAAGACGCACGCAATGTATGGACAACAAGAAGATTAGGATGAATGAATTTGTTCTTCATTCCTCCTCATATATTTCTTCGTCGCTCCATTCGTGCATTTCCCCAAGGAAATATTCATTGAACTCCTTCCGTCTGCAGTGTGCGGCCAATACATCCTCCAAACGGTATGGCTTGTGTTCATTTCTCATACCGTAGCTTCCTATTCTGTCCACACGTACTGGCCACTCATCCCAGGCCTTTGTATCATGAGAGTACTCTCTGATATAACCCAAATCCGCGTAGTAGATGCTGCCAGGTCGAAGTGTCGGGTACACTCTGGTGTCGACGGATATACACCGGATATAATTCACGAAGAAGGCATTACTGCCAATGTTACTGACCGGATGGAGAGAGCGGCTCTGAGTGTCCACACGGTACACCAATGGTTTGCCCGCCAAAGCCTCGCTAACCAACAACACAAGCAGCAGATCACCATCCGACTTCACAAGGTAGAACTTCTGACGTCCAAGTTCTGGAAATGAAATTAGTGTCTCCATCTTGACAGTGCTCGCGCGCTGCCGCAACTGTACATTGGTGCACACTATTCTTCCGATCTCAAAATTGTCCACAGCTACTGCATACAGTTCACCATTGAACGGGGTAATGCAACGTAGACAATGGTTCTTGATCGAAAATCTTCCTTCTCCCCAATCTTCATTTATATCCTTAGTTGGAGTGCTCTCATCGACCCAACCAATTTCCGACGAGTAATGTGCGGCAACGAAGACCATAGTCGGGGATTTGATAACAGCGACTGATTTCAGAAAAACAGATGGCATCTGCGCCTCAAACATAGTATTCGATTTATTTGTGAGTGGGTTCAGCAGCCGTATCTTGTGCGGCGGGTTCTTCTGGGCAAGCACGATGACACCACGGAAAAAGCCGACGAAGTAGTATCTAAAATATATTGATGAAGATAACATTCAGCACTAAGATGTGTTTAAGATTGAAAATAAAAAGGTAGATATGGAGGAATTTGAACCTTGTATGAACTTCCGATAGATCTATGGTGACGTAGCGTGATGTGCCGAGTTGGAGGAAGGTGAACTCAGCGACGCGTGGAAGGGCGTGGTGTAGCATGATCCATTCGTCCGAGTGCACGTCGGGCTCGAGGCAAACCCGAGCGCCAATTTCTACAGACTTGCCTCATAGCAGAGTAGGTGTCGGCGTACTCCTCGTTCACCAGTAAGCATTGGCCGATCTTGTGAAGTGGTCCATCAGCCGAGAGAGAGGCCCAGTTCACGGAGGCGCCGCGCTTGGATGCGCCGCCCTCGGAGGCGACGCGCTCGGCGGCGACGGGCTTGGCGGCAATGGGCGCGGAGGCGACGGGCTCGGAGGCGACGGGCTCGGAGGCGACGGGCTCGGAGGCGACGGCCGCCGGCGCATTCTTCTTCTCCATCGCCGGCAGGGTAGAGTGCGTACGGCGGTTGGGGTTTTTTCGATTTGGAGAAGTTGATGGGACGTGAGAGGGGTGGTTTCGTGCGTGAGCGAGAATGAGACGACTCGTGTGCGAGAGGGAGGGAGGGGCTTACGCGTCCTAAATGCGACCCGCGTCCTACGCGTCCACTATTTGCACGTCTGCACCGCGACACGCGTCAACAATGGCACGTCTTCCACTTCTGCACCGCAACACGCGTCCTCGGGTCTAACCCTGGAAATTTAGATATACTCAGGTATACCCCCGAGTCATATACTAGCATTTTTTGTGTGCTCAGTTTTCTCCTTGAGTGCTAATACTGGCTAGTGTAATATACTCAGTTTTACCCTCAAGTTGTTGGTCAACAGAGAGTCAACAAATGGGATTAACTAGTTAAATGAGTTATTTAATGTGCAAAAAATTCCGAAAAAGAGTGGCACTTACTCATGGAGTCTTTACCACAAATTGCCACTTCTCAAATCATAAATAAATCATAGATAAATCAAGTTTCACCACAAATTGCCACTTCTCAAATCACCTAGTAGCTATGAAGGTGCATGGTTTTCCATAATAAGCCCTACCCAAAACAGCTTTCCCCAAAACATATTTTGTCTGAATGAGGCCATAATTTTCACACTCATGTAGATTTGTATTGCAAATAGTTTGAGGTAGGCCAAGATGGGTTTCAGTGTACAAAACACGCATTTTCCATTTTTTAAATCTCATATTTGAATCCCTTAGTCTGTTTACTACTCACTTGCCCTTGGTTTCTTGATACTACTCAGTTTTGCCCTCTCCCTTCACAAACTCTCACGTACGCCCAACATTGCCCTGATTGGTCTAGCCCATGTCACGCGGATCGTGCCCGCCGACCGTTGATCGTATGATCTAACGGGCAGGATAACCCCCATCTCTCTCTGGTCGGGGCCACCACCCTCTCTCTCTCTGTCGTCGGTTAGCTTCACGCAAAGTTTGGTTTTCTCGCATTATTTTTCACGAGCTAAATTATAAACTCTTTTTAGGCATTACTTTTCACGCAAAAAATGATAAACCATCACCGATTTGTTGTAGCCATTACTTTTCACGCACAAAAATGATACACCATCACCCATTTCTTGTACCCATTACTTTTCACGCAAAAAATGATAAATCATCACCGATTTTGTTGTAGCCATTACTTTTCACGCAAAAAATGATACACCATCACCCATTTCTTGTAGCCATTACTTTTCACGCAAAAACGATAAACCATCACCGATTTGTTGTAGCCATTACTTTTCACGCACAAAAATGATACACCATCACCCATTTCTTGTACCCATTACTTTTCACGCAAAAAATGATAAATCATCACCGATTTTGTTGTAGCCATTACTTTTCACGCAAAAAATGATACACCATCACCCATTTCTTGTAGCCATTACTTTTCACGCAAAAAACGATAAACCATCACCGATTTTGTTGTAGCCATTACTTTGCACGCAAAAAATGATACACCATCACCCATTTCTTGTACCCATTACTTTTCACGCAAAAAATGATAAAGCATCAACGATTTGTTGTAGCCATTACGATAAATGATAAACTATCACGAATTACCATTTCTTTTAGGCATTACTTTTCACGGTAAAATGATAAACTATATCACGAAGTTCCATTTCCGTCAAGGTAGTCCGCATTACTTTTTTGTTGAGATATATACCCCCACAACGGTCGTCTCCTCCTTAATTTATTGTGTAAACCCCCACAATGGTCATCTCCTCCTTAATTTATTGTGTAAACCCCCACCAACGTTCACCTCCTCCTTATTTTATTGTGTAAACCCCTACAACGGTCATCTCTCCCTAATAAACACCCACACGGCCATCCCTTGTGTCAATAGGTTCTCGCCTCTCTCTTCTTCGGTCACATACACTTGATCATCCATTGCCATGGCTTCCACGTCTCTGACGCGGACCGGAAGGGGAAGGGAAGGGGAAGGGGAAGGGGAAGTGGATCATCATCATTGCCACCACCACCGTCAACACCGCCATTGATCATAGAGGAGTTCTTCATCGTCGTCTATGAAGACCCTTTGGTCAAGAAGGTACGTACGCGTTCCCACATATATGATGCATGTGATTAATTATGGGCATGTTCTAAAAAACGTTTAATTTCAAAACGATCGGCGCTCGATCTCTTTGCAGGAACTCCCAAAAAAGTTTGCGGACTATCTTGACGGCCAGGAGCCAGCCTAAGGTGTATCTCGCGAGCAGCTGACCGCGGTCCTCATCTCTCGGACCGTGGAGGTCCTATTTGACGGACAAGGCCGGATGTACCTCGACAAGGGCTGGGAGAAATTCGCCATCGCGCACGGTGTGGATTTCGGCTGACACGTACACTTCAAATATGAAGGCGACGATGTGCTCACAGTGAAGGTGTTCGACGGAACAATGTGCAGGAGGTACTACTACTCAGACGACGAAGATACTAACGATGAAAGCGACGACGACATGAAGCCATGCATCCATCCCCTTTAGATAAGGGGATTATGACCAAGAATATATATGTAGCTTCATATGCATCGATTTAGAGATCTAGCTATTTTCTATATATTATGTGAAAAATAATATCGCATTTCCACTATTATTCGAGCACCACATCCTCCAAACGATGCCGATGCCGATGCCAATATCGGCATGGTCCGAACGGCTATGCTCGCCGCCATTGCTAGGTCAACGTCGGGATGCACAATGTTTAGCATAAGAGTCACTTTAGATTAAGCTGCGAAAATAGTCACCTGCCACAGCGGTCATTGGTCGCGGAGGCCCCACAGAGCGGCAATATATAATTTTCTATAAATAAATAGACGACCCAGTCATTGGCTGCGGCAGCCCCATAGAGCGGCCCCATTTGTCATTGGCAGCACCACGTATACAATCAGGAAATAAAACGGCCCACGCGTCAGCGGTAGATGGATGGCTACCCGTCAGCACGAGACGGTCGAGAGGAACCGACCCGACGGTAACGGTAAGGCCTCCGACCCGACGGCAACCCGCGTCTTCGAGGGGTTTCAAACTAGAGGGAGGGGAAAACTGAGGAAAAACTAAGGGGCTGGGGAAAACTGAGTACAACTAACGAAGCAGGGGCACGAAAATAGAAATCCCTTGATTAAAAGGTTTCATTGAGAATTAACTTCAATGAAAGGATATGGACTGAAACATATTTAGTGTCAAGATCTATGAAAATAGATTGAAACACATAATAAGTTTAAGTCAAAGTACATAGAATGGATATTGAAATAGTTCAATATAAAAATATTAAGAAGGTGTTCTTTTCCATGTGAAGGTTTAACAAGACTTGAGTGTATTTGACACTCGATGAGTAAAAACACATGAGTGATTTTAGATCACGAATAATATGTACAAAATCATATGTCATGTGCTCTAAAGTGTTAAGAGCATATACCAGAATGATTCATGTAAATGATCATTGGACAACAGTAAGAATATCCCTGAGTGTTTTAGAAGAACCAAGGATTTTTTTTTTGTATGGGTAATGACAAACAAATCGCTGTAAGGTGTTGCACCGATATTAGTTTGGTCACATATAAAAATAAAATTTTAACCTTAATTAGGCTAAGTGTTGTTTAAAAGGTAGCACAATGAGCTAGAAGAAGTCTATGCTAGATTTAGATGAGTTCTAAATATTGTGACGGATTCTACAAACGAAGGCAGAGTATGTCATTGTTTTGACAATGACTGAGGATGTTTTAAGCCGAGGAGTTCTTTGAGAACTTGGTGTAGTTCCGATAGTGTCAGAACTTTAAAGATATATTGTGTGTGACAATATTAGTGACATATTTCAGACCGCGGAATTATGGTTCCACCAGAAGACTCAACATATATGATTAATGCCGACTCATTTGGAAAAGGAGTGATGCTTGAAGACGCAAATGAATTGCAAAATACATACGTTTATAAGCATGTCAGATCCGTTGACTGAAACCTCTCCCGTGAGCAAAACATGATAAAGCACCAGAAGGCCAAGTTGTTATATCTTTACAAATGTAAACTAGATTATTGACTCTAGTACAACTGGGATACTGTTGGAGATATGCCCGAGAGGCAATAATAAAATAGTTATTGTTATATCTTAGTGTTCATGATAAATGTTTACACCCCATGCTATAATTGTATTAAACGGAAACATTAATACATGTGTGTTGTGTGAACAACCGTAGTCCCTAGTAAGCCTCTCGTTTAACTAGCTTGTTGATTAATAGATGATCATGGTTTCCTGATCATGAACATTGGATGTTATTAATAACAAGGTCATATCATTAGGTGAATGATGTGATGGACATACACCCATAGTAAGCGTAGCATATGATCAAGTCATTTAGTTCTTTATGCTTCAAGCTTTGATATGCATAGTAACTTAATCCTTTGACCATGAGATCATGTTAATCACTTATACCGGAAGGGTACTTTGATTACATCAAGCGCCACTGCGTAAATGGGTGGTTATAGAGATGGGATTAAGTATTCCTAAAGTATGAGTTGAGGCATATGGATCAATAGTGGGATTTGTCCATCCTAATGACGGATAGATATACTCTGGGCCCTCTCGATGTAATGATATCCAATTATCTTGCAAGCATGTGAATGGTTCACAAGGGATATCATATCACGGTACGAGTAAAGAATACTTATCGGTAACGAGGTTGAACTAGGTATGGAGATACCAACGATCAAACTTCGGATAAGTAAAATATCGCGAGACAAAGGAAATTGTTATTTTATGTGAATGGTTCTTTCGATCACGAAGTTATCGTTGAATATGTGGGAGCTATTATGGATCTCCAGGTCCCTCTATTAGTTATTGATCGGAGAGGAGTCTCGATCATGTCCGCATAGTTCTCGAACCGTAGGGTGACACACTTAGTGTTTGATGTCGTTTTAAGTAGATATGGAATATGGAATGGAGTTCGAATATTTGTTCGGAGTCTCGGATGGGATCCAGGACATCACAAGGAGGTCCAGAATGGTCCGGAGAATAAGATTCATATATAGGAAGTCACTTTCCAAGTTTGGAAATGATCCGGTGCATTTATGGAAGGCGCTATAATGTTCTAGAACTTTTCGGAAGAAATCACCATGGAAGGTGGAGTCCCGGTTGGACTCCACCAACCCTAACCAGCCAACCAAGTGGGAGGGTGGAGTCCATGGTGGATTCCACCTCCTTGGCCGGCCAACAAGGGGGGAAAGGGAGGAGTCCCTGTCCCCCCTAGGTTTCGTCCATATGGAAGGTTTTGAATTGGGGTCTTATTCGAACCTTTGGGCAAGCCTTAGGGATTCCACCTATATAATGAGGAGAAGAGGGAGGGGGAAGCCTACCCTTGGCCGCACCACCAAAGGGCACCCCCTCTCTCCCAAACCCTAGCCTCTCCCCTCCTCCATCTTCTCCCACGGTGCTTAGGCGAAGCCCTGCCGGAGATCTCCACCACCACCGTCACCACGCCGTCGTGCTGGCGAGATTCCGAGGAGGATCTAGTACATCCGCTTCCCGCTGGAACGGGGAGAAGGACGTCGTCATCAACACCGTACGTGTGACCGAGTGCGGAGGTGCTGCCCGATTGTGGCACCGTCAAGATCTTCTACGCGCTTTTGAAAGCGGCAAGTGATCGACTACAGCAACAACGAGATCTAATCTCGTAGGATTTGGAAATCTTCGAGGGTTAGTCTCATGATCTTCTCGTTGCTACCATCTTCTAGATTGGATCTTGGCTTGTTATTCGTTATTGCGGTAGGAAATTTTTTGTTTTCTATGCTACGAATCCCAACAATAATATGCCTAGAAAAGAGCACCATTTCTTACATGGCAACTCTCCAGAGTGGATTTAGCCACTAATCTAGCTATAGCTACGGCGTATGTGTATCTCGTTATGTGTTAGGTGTTCAGTGACTTGCAGCAGCATCCACGGAAAGAGGGGTGAAAGCAAAGGATGACTAAAATTTTCGTGGTGCTTATCGAGTACCGAATTGCGATATACCCAAGGTCTCTCCTTTATTGGTTGTACCTAGCAATAACCTCGCTGAAGGAATTGTTTTGTGAACTTGTACTTTCTCTAGGGTGAAAATCTAAGATCTTTGATCGGACGATGATAACCCTTGTGCATTGTTTCCTTCCTGGAAGTGTTGCTTTTGGAGAGTCCCTTTTGTAATTCGATTTTGTCTTTGGTAGTTAGACGGATGTTGTTGGGACTATTTCATCACCGCGATGAGGCTTTTGTTTGATGTTTCTCTTTTTTTATTTTTCTTGGATATTTGCATCATTGTTGTTGGAGAACCTCAGTGTAATTGGCATCTTCACGATATTAATATATTCCCTTTATCGAAAAACAATATATTTTATGCATGTCGGGTGGTGAACTTAATTTGAGTAGGTTAAACATCACTTTTAGTTTGATGCATTCACCAAATTATTTTTTCTCCTTGGTTGATCCTCCAAAACTGTGTTTGCGAACAAGAGTCTGTGCCACATCTTTTGCTCCTCTTCGCATTTGGGGACGTATTACACATTCCCTTTGATTGGTGGACTTTGAGACTTTCTAATGAAGTGGTCATGGGTGCAAGGGTCTCACAACCCTCGTCTTGCTCACTTTTTGGAGATTTGGAACTAGCGGAACAAAGAGTTTTTGGGAACTTCTCTTTTTGCCTTCAATATCATCTAGACCAATGTTGATCCTAAACTCTTCGTAATTAGTATGATGAGGAAAAACTTTTGCCTTTGTTTCAAAAAGAAAGTAATTTGTGTGCTACTCGGCATGGGTAATCATACGTGGACCAAGTTCCTTCTTCTCGAGCATAATTTTAGAAAAAGAATATGGAAAATCTACGCTGATCGCTGCTGCTTTGTACTAGTATGTGCAAAATATTTCTCTATTTAAGCATTTTAAGCATTTAAATTCAAATTTCTTTGACTTCCTTTTGAACTGTATCAACTTTTCTTGGAGGGGAGCGAGATTTCCGATAACCAGTTACCGAGAACATCGTCCCAAAAGAAACCCTGATGTGGACTTGCACGTAGTGGTGATTCATTGCCGCATGTGTTTCATGAAATCAAGAGTCCCTTTCGAGAGGGGTAGGCCTTCTTGTAATCAACTCTAGGATTTTCACAATCAATAAACCATCAAGCTCAGTTAGCAACATCTAAATTATCATCGGTAATCAACCAACAACAAATTTGGAATAGTCATGCAAAGTAGTTCTTGGCTAAAATTAGAAAGACTCGTTTAGCTAGCAAATGAATTACTAGTATTCTGGAGGTTAGGCAAAAGTTAACGCAACTGAATTATTGCTAGGAAGGTCTACAGTAAATTACTTCCTCCGATCTAAATTAGTTGTTGCAAATAACTTTGTTGTTTTTTTGGAAGGAAGCTCAATAATAAGTTTGTAGGTCGTTTCTTCAGCTATTTAATTTTTTTTTCTTATATCGTGGATCAAGGAGACGAAGAGCTATGGTGTATGTTTTTTTTTTTTTTGAGGAAAAGCTATGGTGTATGTGTATGTAGCTCGATCTATACTGTTCTGGCTCCGGGCAGGCACCAAAGTCCAGTTGCTCAGGTAGTAGCTGCCAGTCCATTTAAGTTGGAGAAACCCGTACCAAACGACTCGGTAACGCCCGAGCGCTTTACACTTCGAAAATAAATGATGGACTCGGTGCCTTAGTAGTAGTACGTCGTGTGCGACAGGTTATACTGTACCGCCCAAATGCGGCCAATCCTATACACCGACCAGGTCTGTGCCAACCAGGCACCACACACCCTGGTCAGTATTGGGCCTGGCCCGATTTGGTTTCTTTACTTTTTTTTCCTTTTTTCCTTTTTTCGTTTTCTGTTTTTTTTTGTTACCCTTTCTTTTTTGTTTATTTTTATTTTCTTCACATTTGAAAATTTTAAAATTTTAAACAGTTCAAATTCGAAAATAGTTCAAATGTAAAAAATGTTCAAATCTGAGAAGTGTTAAAATATGAAAATTGTTCGAATGTAAAAATTATTCGTATTCAAAAAATGTTCATATTCGAAAAATATTCAAATTTAAAATATTTTCATATTTTTGAAAATTGTTTGAATGTAAATTGCTCGTATGCAAAAAAATTGTTCATATTCCAAAAATGTTCAAATTTAACGTATGTTCATATTCAAAAAATGTTCAAATTTCGAAAAAATGTATAATCTAAAAAATGTTCAAGTTTTGAAAAAAATTATATTAATAAATCAATTTTTGAAAATTTTGGATTTTTTTTCAAAAAGTTAAGCTTTCAGATTAAAAAATCGGATTTAAAAATATTTCAGCTTTTAAAAAACATAAAAGAAACATAAAAGGAGGAAGAAAAATAAAAAGAACTGACCTGATGCGATGGACCACGGCTCACTGAGCCGCCCTAGGTCACGGGGTTGTGCGGTGCTATTGCACCTACGGTTAGTGTACATCTGCCCCCACCGCAAATGTGCCTTGTGTGATTATCTGATAGTGTACCAGCTATTAGCCCACCTGTTTTCATATGGGCCAGAATGACCAGAAATAGGCGACAACAAACTAACTCTTAATCACACCAACGAATTTTGGGGAGCCACTTTACACCCATCTGGTCGGTCCTGGCAAACCCTATATGCCGACCAATTTGGCAATTACCCTGCGCACACCCCCGCGTGTGCGATACGGGTTGGCCTGTTCGGCCCAGTTCACGTTTTTTTTTGCTTTTTTCTCTGTTCTCTGTTTTCCTTTTTTCCTGTTTCTTTTCCTTTTTCGTTTCTTTTAACTTTTTTGAAAAAATGTGCATTTTTTTAAAGGAAATAAATATAAATTTTCAAATCTAAAAATGTTGAATATAAAAATTGTTCAAATACGAAAATATTCAAATTTAGGAATAAAAAATAAAAATGTTCAATCTCGAAAAATGTTCAATTTTTTTAATTTGTTCAATTTTAAAAGTGTTCATTTTAAAAAATGTTCATTTTGAAAATGGTCAGATTTTAAATTTGTTCAGATTTTAAATTCATTCAAATTTTAAATTTGTTCAGATTTAGATTTTTAAAATATTTTCGAACTTTACAAAACTAATACATCAAGAAAAAGAAAAGGCCAAAAGAGGAAGTACCTGTTTTGGGCCCGGCCCAAGAACACTCCAGCGCAGGCGCAGGGGCGTGCGGCACCTCGTCCCGCACCGACTTGGTCGGGGTATAGGCGCTCCCCTTGCCGCAGGCAGCAGCAGCACACTCCTAATGATCAGCTATGATTCTTTTTTTTACTGTTTCTTTACCGTTAATATCTATCTTATTAAAACTAGTTGAATACCCGTGTGTTGCTACGGTCTAATAAAGTTGCCATCATCATCCGACATATCCTTGCCCGAAGAATATCACGTCACACTTTTCAAATTTCTTTCCTCTCCACACATTTAAATTAATGCACATGAAAATTGCATACTCATGTTTGTGTAGGTTTTGCTGATTGCGACCTCAATTTATGTCACTTATGTTTAAATATATCAGTGAAATATAGGCATTTTACTTGTGAATATATATAGGGTGTCCTTATTCACCTATAACTTTCCACATTCTTTATAGCA
Source organism: Lolium rigidum (assembly GCF_022539505.1). Taxonomy (NCBI): domain Eukaryota; kingdom Viridiplantae; phylum Streptophyta; class Magnoliopsida; order Poales; family Poaceae; genus Lolium; species Lolium rigidum. Next base: position 92,429,008 of record NC_061509.1, read on the forward strand.
GATAATTTGTCTGGTAAAAATGCAAGAGACGGGGAAATCCATGTATGAACCGAATTTCAGGAAAATCCATGAATGGAACAAATTTCGATGGTATAAGTGTATATGTTGAGTGATCAAAAAAAAATTCAGGGCACACCAAAGATTAAACTCGTTGCTGCTATAAGATATATATGCTACCATACAGGGCTAACAAAGAGAAACCTTGTCCATGTGCACATGTTAAGCTAGGTTATGAAATCTCTTTTTTTTTTTTGCTGCCGACTCCCAACTATTGCGATGAAAACACGAAGGTTTGCACTAAAAAATATGAAGTAAAAAAATAGAAAAGAAAAATTCCAGAGTCCTCATACAGTCATATGTAAATGATATTTATGCAAACCCGTAGCCTCGCACTTATAAAGATGTGGCGCTTTCCTCTTCCAAGGTTGCAAACATAGTTCAGTTTTATTGTTCTTTCATCATTAATGATGTTTAAAACTTGACTTTTTCATGATGAGATCAAAAAAAAAAGAATAAGATGATGACACATATAAGTTCTGAAATAAATTAGATAGTACCCATTAATTACATTACTTTAGGCATGGGCGGAGTTTGACCTCCAGATCCCTCCCCTGGCTCTAGCCCTTTTCGAGTCCGCCACGGCGGCAGTGGTGGGCAACGGAAACGAGCTTTGTTCTGGAAGGACCGCTGGCTGCAGGACGCCAGGGTGGCAGACCACACGCCCAACTTGGTGGCCATGGTCTCGGCCCGGAAGGCCAAGGTTCGCTCGGTCAAGGATGGCCTCGCCGAAGAGTGACTGCGAGATCGTGGACCGGACCTGAGCTCCGCTGCGGTGGTAGAGTTCTTCCACCTGTGGGGCATCCTTGCTGGTTACACGCTGGTACCAGAGCAAGAGGACACCTTTGTGAGGCGTTGTTGGCGGATCGGAAGTTCTCCGCGAAGTCGGCATACGCTGCGTTCTTTGCTGGGACCGTGGTGGCGCCGGTTGCTTCAGAGATTTGGCACTCAAGGGCGCCGTATATATAGCTGCAAGTTCTTCGCTTGGCTGGTGTCCCGGAACAGGTGCTGGACGGCTGATAGACTTCAGCAGCGCGGCCTGCCGAGGCCGGCTGCTTGCACCCTTTGTGACCAGGAGCAGTGAGGTATGGGCTTTCGCACTAGCACGATGGGGCAAGCTGGAGTGGATGCCCGACGTGGGCACGGAGGTTGTGCCCTGCTGGACCTCGCTCATCTGCACCAGAGCCGTGAGGAGGGATATGTGGATGGCGATCTTCTTGGTTTTCTGGTGTATCTGGAGGCATCGGAATGGTGTGGTGTTCAATGGTGCCACCCGGTAGCGGCGGCCATTAGGCATAGGATTAGGGAGGAGTACCAGAGATGGCGAGTAGCTAGGCTTTTCTGCTTGGAGTCCTTTGGATTTCCTGAGCCTTTTCCTTTTTCGTGGAGGGATGGAGATTAGGCTTTTGTGCAGTAGGGGGAGCTGCCACCCCATGTCGGTAGTAATACCTGTGGCTCGGGCTTTCTAGCCCTTTCTTACATATGATTAGTACACCTTCCTGAGTGTATTCTCGAAAAAAAATATTATATTACTTCAGCAAAATTCATTGTTACTAATCTGTGAGGAACTTTGATAGTCAACCACAAACAGAGTCTATTGAACATTTAAGTTCAAAGCGTGGTACAAGAAAGGGATGGCACATAAGAGCATCATTGCTGCCACACAATCTCCACTGCCCTGCCAGGGAAAAATCCCATCAAATTTAGTCCACTCATATCCAGATACAACAATCTGAACGATCATACATGTCAACAACTTTGATGTGGTGAACACGACAACACCAATGATCTGAACAAGAACTACGACGTGGTGTAACCTCCCACATCTGCGGATCTCTTCTTCGCCGGCCTGTTGAACTACATCTTTAGCTTGGACATCTGCTGATGCGCGCGAGCCACGTAGAACCGGATATTTTGCTTCGCGTTCTTGCGGCACTCCACCTCCAGGCCTCAACAAAAATTGAGTGTGCATTACAGCCTTGTGACATGCGCAAGTACCGATCCTTGTGACATGATGGGGTCACCAATGGTGTATTGATCTGTGTACTCTCCCACATCCTGTCTGGCTGCACCAGTACTTGGTGGCGCTCCGGTCCACCGCGCCGATCTCCAAAGCACCACCCTGATCGTTGGCGACTCGAACGCATGGTTGCCAAGGCTGACGCCACCGCTGCCGCTCGCCACCATCATAAAAGCGTTGCATTTTACAGATTGTTTGCGCCGATCAAGAAAGATCCTTTTGTATATATAGCAACATCGTATTTTGTGGGATTTTTTGTTTGGCGTGAGAAAAGAGACCAGCGGGGAGGAAGGACGGGATCTCGCTCCCTTTATTTGGCAATAATAATTTGGTTAGCGGAAATAAGGGGATCACATGCCAATTTTTATTTGACGACATGCTCCTTGTGTAAAACGGAAAAATACGAGCGGGGAGAAAGGACGGAATCTTGGGTGTATTTGGTTTGAGCCCCAATAAGCCATACCAATTTTTTGGTATGACCAAACCAGGGGGCATGACCAAAATTTTGGTAAGGTCTTATTGTTTTGTTTATAGCCGCTGTTCTTCCAAAATTTTGGTATAAATAGTGGCTACGCTTTGGTTTGCAACCAAACTGATTTGGCATTAGGGCTGGACAAAAAGCTCGAAGCTCGGCGAGTTAAATGAGTGCTCGTTTGCTCGACTCGCTTGAGCTCGCCTCGTTTTGTTAACGAGCCGAGCTGAGCATCATTTTTTGCTCGTTAAGGTTAACGAGCTAAACAATCGAGCTGACTATGTTCATGAGCTACTCGTTAAGATCGGTAACAAGCTAAGCTTCACCAGTTTTGACTGCGAGTCACTTTAGTTATCTCAAATATTTGGCAGGAATAGTGTTCTTTAACCATGCTTGAAACTCCTACATTAGGATCTAAAAAACTATGTTTCCTCTCTTCCTCACCAAGGAATGCACACATGTTTGTTTTTCATTGCCTCCTTAACGATCCTTAACGAGCTGCTCGCGAGCGCTTGCATGAACATAATGAGTCGAGCCGAACAATGATCTCAGCTCGTTATTCTTAACGAGCTTAACGGTCCGAGCCTTAACGATCACGAGCTTAATGAGCCGAGCCTTAACGATCCGAGCAGCTCGTTAGTCCACCCCTATTTGGCATGCATTCACAACTCAAATTGGCTAGTGCTCTAATTTATTCCAATTCAATCAGTATAAAAGTTAATGAAGTGTTTTTTTAAGAATGCATGCAAGAAGAAAACAATCTTTAGCAAGGAGAATCATAAGCTGCACTATGTATAGAACACCTAAGATATAAAAAAAAAACACACGTTTCCTACTGGAGTATTCCTCTTCTATTTACGGGATGTATTCCTTGCAATTAGCACGATGCTAGATTTACAGAAGAAAAGTAATTGAAGATATATCGTTGTTGGCCTAGAGTAGTAAGTACCCACCATGGAGAACGGGCAGGTGGGGCTGCCAATATTTTGGCGAAGGAATCCCGCACCGTGAGTTCGCCCTTGCGTGGGCACAAATTGCACAGGTAGGCTCCGGCGCACTTTGGCCAGCTAAAATATTGGTGTCATTCTAAACAGCTACCAAATCTCGTGGGCGAGCCAATTTTTTGGTATGGTACCTTTTGGCTGTAAATTTGTAATCCAAACAGATTGCTCGCTCCCTTTTATTTGGCAGTAATGATTTGGTTAGCGGAAACAAGGGATCACATGCCAATATTTATTTGAAGACACCTTATGTAAAAAAGGAAAGAGCTGATCGCATTCTGATTTTGTTTTGGTGCACGGTAGGATAGACAATGGAAAAATCGGACGGGCCAGATGCTTCTAATGACGACCATCAAATGCGTTGAGTGTCAAATGACCAACTCCAATTTAATAATAGTAAAGAAACATCAAAAATTTCAGAAATAAATCATGAGTTTTTTTAAATAGGTACATCTCTAAATTTGAACAAAATTTTAAAAATCTGAACATCATTATACTTTGATTTTTTTAAAAAAAATGAATATTTTTTAGATTTAAACTTTTTTTTAATATTGAACCTTTTTAAATTTGGAAAAATCTAGAGTTTGAACAATTTTTGAATTTGAACAATTTTCGAGTTCGAACATTTTGTAAGTTGATTCGTCTCTAAATTTAAAAATTAAAAAAAATCAAACATTTTAAAAATATGCATAGTTTTTAAATCTTAAAAAAGAAAATAGAAAGGAAAGAAGAAAAGAGAAATCGAAATAGAAAAGAATCAGGAAAAAAGGAAAAAAAACAAAGAAACGGAAAAATGCAAAAGCCTAGTGCCTAACCAGGCCGAACGACACCGCGCGTGGGGGTGTGTGGTGCGGTGTAAGAGCATCTCCAACATGCACCCTATATAGGCCGCGCTGTATAAAAACCGCCGGTATGCAGCGCGCGGGGGAAAATCGGCGCTCCAGCAGGCGCGGCAAACGGCGCGGCGCCGTAATTTTTTTTTGGGCGCGGGCGGGTTTGCGCTATCGCGTGCGCTATACTTTGTGCGCCGGCTACAGCGCGCGGCATCGCTCGACCACGCGCGAAGAAACCCCTGCACTGAAACTTCCCCTTCCGCCTCGCCGCCCGACCGCCCAATCCCTCGCCCCGCACGGCCGCCCGCGCAATCCCGACGATGGACGGGACCTCCGGCAACCCAGCAACCCCTCCCTACTCCGTCCCACCCGCCGCCGCAGCCGCCGCGTCCGCAGCGCCACCGCCTAATGCGGCAAACCCTAGCGGTGGCGCCGACGCCGGAAACACAACCGCCGCAGCCCGTGCGCTCTTCGTTCCGCCGCGTGGGACGTCGCACACAGGCGCCGCAGCCGCGCAGATGGCAGCCGCGCAGGCCGCCGGCAAGGCGCGGGCGGCGCCGAGGAGGAAGGCGCCGTCGACCAAACGGCCATACATCGGTGTCGCCTCCGTCGCGCCGCCGAAGAAAGCGAAGGCGCCCACCTCCTGCACCGATGAACCAGACACCGCCGGCGCCTCCGTCCGGCAACCCCGCGGGTACACATACGGTGCATGATGAAATACCGGAGAGGTAAAAAGCACTACTTTTCCTCCAAATTTTAGTTTAGATGCATACATAGCCAGAGAATAATGAAGTTCATTGCAATGTAGAGTCGATGATGATACATTCATGGAGACAATGAATGTTGGATCTTCGTTTATGCATGATGAAGCCGTTGAAGGATATGAAGAATATGAGGATGTCGATGAGGAAAGCGAAGGGTTGATTGAACCTCGCCATCCCGGTCGGTATGGGAAGCATGCCCATGCCCGCCATAGGAGGCATGGCCGGCATGGGAAGCATGCCCATGCCCGCCATGAGAGGCATGGCCGGCATGGGAGGCTATGGAGGCATGGCCGGCATGGGAGGACAAAACTATGGAGGAGTGTTTGGAGGGACTATGGGAGGCTCGGTGAGTGGTGTGTATGGGTCTATGAGAGCACCACCCGGAGGATTCGTGTCTTCCATGAATGCTACTATTCTTCCTTCAACCCAAGATGACGAGGAAGAAGAAGAAGGTGTTGACTTGGAAAATGCGGAAGTGTGATATGCATTTGTGTTGTGCGTTCCACTTTATGTCCATTTTAACTATATATTGTGTGTCGTTGTTGAACTACGTCATTTGGTGTGTCGTTCTTGAACTATGTGATGTGTGTTGCACTTTGTTTCATGATAATATGTGGAGTATTTGATCTTGTTGAACGCATAGTAGTGTAGAAACCTGTTTTCCGGGCCCGTGCGCGCTATATTTTGGCACACCCGGCGGAGGACCATTTTTACCGCCCGCGCATGCGCTGCATTTTGGCGCGTCCGGCGGAGCAAAATTCGGCCCAGCATGCGCCATCCGTTTAGCGCGCGGCGGGATGGAGGTTTAGCGCACCGACTTTTTGTGCGCCTGTTGGAGATGCTCTAAGTGTCGTGGTCGGCACATAGGATTTGCCTGAATTTTGGGCCTCTACGGTTGTAAAAATGAAAGTAGCTGCATTTGGTTTGTAATAGGAATCAAAGCTGATTAAATCACCCCTAAGACCGTCTTTTTTTTTAGAATCAGGCTGTGACGAGAACCAATCTGAGGTTGGGTGGTTAGGAGGGTGGTTGTACCCCCAGTCCACCAGAGTTCAAACCACAGGTCTGACATCTTTGTGTCTCATAAAGGCAGAATATTCATTAAGTGGGAGGCGACGTTCCCGTCGACAGCGAGGCGCCTGTGGTGACTTCGTCAATTTCAAGATACAATCTGCTGGCTCAGTCATCTGGAGGTGCTCATAGGGGTAGGGTGTGCGTGTGTGCGTTCATAGGGGTGAGTGTACACTCTTGTATATGAGCGCCTGCGTTTGTATTGTGTTTCTCAAACAAAAAAAAATCAGGCTGTGACTTTATTAAGAAGGGGCACACTCCGATGGCAACAAGTCTACATGGTATCCGGTGTAACCTCTAACCAGGTTTTACAAATTTTATTGTGTTGGCTATCTTTCGCTAATAAATGTGCTACACCATTACACGAACGTCGAACATGCTTGATCGCATCGATCATCAAGGCTCCGAAGAAGCATTGAGGCATGATGCCTAAAGCCAACTCTTTGTCATACACTTTGCCAAACCAGTCCAGCATCCTGAAGGGGGAGAACGCAAACTATAGTTTATGCGCATACCATAAATGATGGAGGTCGAGGGGACGAACGCTGGTTTTGATTGGTGCCATTAACTCAGTCGAGGCTTCGACGGCGGACTCCAATCGCCTCGCTCCATCGCGTCCCTTCGCCCCTCCAGATTGAGTCGCTTTGACCCGTGGGCCAGTTGAAGACACCAGCGGATCCTGTCCACCCATTTCTGATCGAACGATTTCATGTAAGATTGACGACAGGCCACCCAAGCAGGTCTTCAGAGTAGCAGCCCTCGAGACGTTGGGTCGGCCCATTACAGCGCACAGGTGAACCAAAATGGCCCAAAACGCTGTGGTGGCTCCTAGATGGTTAAGTTTTACTGTTACTCAATTATGTAACTACTCAAGAAATTTATTTACATGTTACATCTCCAACGAAATAAATATTTTCTCGCTCACGTATAAGTAATAGATACCGCTCTCCCACGGGGAAAGGATTTTCCTGAAATTGTTTAAGCAATTCCCTTATTCGTCGACCCCTTAGTTGGTCACGGCTTGTTTTATCGAGAGAAAAGGTGAATTGTGCAAAGGATTGTAACTAAATTCGCAATAAAAGAAGTAATGATGGTTAAGCATGCAAGGTGAAGTAATTAAAGGGTGATGCAACTATAAAACTAGCAAGATCTTCCGTAAAGCAAGAATAAAAGAAAGCAAGATCAGTAACATACTACTCCCTCTACCTTGAAAATGATGTGTAGATTTATCTAAATTCGGATGCGACATCTTTATCTGAGCGGAGGGAGTATTTTTGTTTATTTCATATCGTCTACGTGACTGTTTTTAGGGTTGTTCCCAACCCAAGTTCATGGATCCATTCTGACCTAAATGGATGAATGAAGACGGGGGTGAGCAGATAAGATGGCCATGTCAATATACGAGATTAGAAGATCGGTGATGGTAATTTGTTGAATTCTCTTGCTGCACTGGTAGGTGGAGGATAAATACAAGTTTCTGTTAGTATTTTGCAGATTGTGGTAGAAGAATTCTTTATGATAATTAGTAGTTGATAAATTTCTCTATGCTCGTAGCTCTACGATTGAATCGTTTTGGGGAAATAGCTAGTTATGTATCACACATCCAAGATTTCCAAGATAGTTCTCATTAAAAGTGATGTCTTGTACAAGCTTAATTACAAAGCATATTTGATTTTAACGAATACCAGAAGGGTGATGCTTACAGTAGAAAATGAGGCCAATTTATTGATTAATGCTACATTTACAATTTAAGCATTAATTACAGTTTCTAAAAATGGTACCGAATAACAGATATTGAAAGATTATATGCTTAAGTAAAAGTATGCATTGGTATATTAGCTGTACGAATTTAAAAAAATTTAAGGCCTCATTTTTCTCTTTCCCTTTGGGCTCAAATTTTAGGAGACGGCCCTCGCAATGCCCAACATCAAATTAGACAAAGAACATAGTAGCAATGATTTTTTTTAGTACTAACTGAACACTAAGAATACAAGTGGCTACAGATCAAAATACAAATGTCGTCAGGGTGGAGGAAGACGCGTTTGAGGGACCGGGCCTTCGTCAGGGTGAGCATGGTCGCCAGCACGGCGGCCGGAGAGAGGCAGGAGGGAGGGATGGCGACGACGACGGCGAAGCTGGTGGCCGTGGAGGCGGGAGTCGCAGGGTCACCAGGGACCTGTCGTGGCGACGTGGTGTTCCGGACGTGAGACGCGGGCCAGGAGGAGTGCAGCATGATCAAGTCGAGCTCAGGCCAGCGGCGCTGCCGGTGCCGGAGAAGAGATGGACGTTGCCAGGGGTTGCCAGCCCCGCGCCACTGGTTCAAACGGGCCGGTCAAACCTGCTGGAGCTGGGTCAGCAAAGTGGGCTGCCGTTGGTCTCTCCTGACAAAGATAAAGCATGTGGAGTGGAAAGAGATAAGGAAAAGGCGGCGCCAGCATAGAAGAAAGAGGAGCTGGGCGGTGCTTTTTTGCATCCAGACAACGTGGTGCTGGGCCATGCAGAGCAGGTGCAGCCTGGGATGACCACGGTGCTGTGCAACGTGGCGGTAGGGGCTTCGCGCTTGGGTGGATCAGACCATGTGGAGTGGGAAGATGCTGAGGATTCGCTGCCAGGTGCGGATCCCGAGGAGCTGGGGCCAGGTGCGCCGCTGCATGCGGACAAGCCTCTGCAGGGCTACAGGAGTCCCTGTCCCCGACAGGATCAGGTGGGACCAGCGCTGGGTCCTCTGCAGCGGATCCTAGGGCAGGGGGCGAATGGGAGAGCGGCGCGCGCATCGGAGCTGAGGCGGGCCATTTCATCTGTGTCCCTGTGCCTGGAGACGCGTGCCAGGAGACCGCAGGTGGCGACGTGTCGGCTGCGCTGGAGCCCTCTGTCTCTGGGCTGTGGGCCGAGTCTGGCAGCAAGGTTGGAGGGAGCCGGACCGAGACGGAATGGACTGGGCCCAATAGTCAGATGCAGATGGTTCCAAGGAAGATGGGCTGACAGCTGGATGGAGAGCTAGGGGCCTGTGCTGAATCGGCCAGGGCCGCTGAGGAGGTCTTGGGGCAGCCCATGGATGACCGTTCGAGGGAGGAGGCTCGGCAGCCTGAGAGCCTGGAGCTGGCTAGGGTTAGGAGCTTTTGCTCCTCAATCCTTAAAACGCTTGCGCCTCCGCTGCTGAGCGAGTTCGAGAGGACCACGGGTCTTAGGGCCGACGCAGAGCCCTTTACGCCAAAGAGAGTGACACGTAGATCGGCTGCGGCGATCGCTGGTACACAGGTCAAGATGGCGTCAGCGGCGGAGAGCTCTTTGCTCAAAGCACTTGGTTTCTGCCCGGAGAACCTACAGGTGCAGGAGGAGGACTTGACACGGTTCAAGGAGTTTTTCGACTCACCGATCCAGGATGCACACGTTCGTGTACTGGCGGCCATCTTTGGCAAGGAGCTACCCGCGAGCTTTGAGAGGGAGGCACACTGCATGAGGGCGGTGCCGGCGCACTGAGATGCTGTGGAGCGCCGGAGTCTAGAGTCTGTATTTTTCCTTATGGATTGTACCTTCGAGATTATTTGCTGGAACGTTCGAGGTTTAAACGAACCAGCAAAACGAGATGCGGTGCGTGAGTTCATAGCTAGTCTTAGAGTTAGTGTGGTGTGCCTCCAGGAGACGAGGCTAGATGTAATTGATGATTTCCTTGTTATGCAATGCCTAGGGCCATCGTTTGATGGTTATGTGTACTTGCCTGCGGTTGAGACACGATGAGGTATCCTCCTAGCCTGGAATAAGTCCATGGTGGACATAGAGCGAGTGAGCTTTGATGACTATGCGGTCACTGGAGAAGTCATTCCTAGAGATAACATTAGATGGTGGATCACCACCGTCTACGGGCCACAAACGGACGAGGACAAGGTGACTTTCCTACGCGAGCTTACTGAGAGGCGGAGTTTATGCCCGGGGCCGTGGCTGCTCCTGGGGGACTTTAACATGATCATGTATGCGGAGGAGAAGAACAACGACCGGCTAAACAGAACCATGATGGCGAGGTTCAGGAGTTTTGCCCAGGAGCATGAGATCGGATCTCTACCTCCATGGGAGGAGGTTCACTTGGAGTAGCGAGAGAGAGGTACCCACGCTCACTCGCATCGACAGGGCGCTGGCATTGGTGGATTGGGACCTCATGCACCCTGATTCCATCCTGCAAGCGCTATCATCCTCTGTATCCGATCATGCACCGATCCACCTTTCGTTGAGCGCGGCTTTCCGGCCAAAGAGGAGGTTTAAATTTGAAGCCTTTTGGCTAAATCTAGAGGGGTTCGAGGAGGCCCTGAGAGAGGCTTGGGTCTGCGATCCTAACATTGTCGACCCTTTCAAACGCCTGGATGCACTGTTCCGCAATGCGGCGGAGTTCTTCCAGGCGTGGGGAGAAAAGAAAGTTGGGAACATCAAGCTCAAAATCGCGATGGCTAATACCTTGATCCTAAGGTTTGATGTGGCGCAAGATTCGAGAGCGCTCACGTTGGCGGAGGCATGGCTTAGGAGAACGCTCAAGCAGGTGGTGCTGGGGTTAGCATCCCTGGAGCGCACGATCGCGAGACAGAGATCGAGAATCAGATGGTTGCGTGAGGGTGATGCTAACACCAAATTGTTTCATGCGGTGGCCAACGGGAGGAGAACCAAGAACTACATTGCTTCGGTGAGGGTTGATGACGAGATGATCACAACACAGGAGAGGAAGAATGAGGTGTTCACCGAGGCATATGATAGGCTGATTGGGAGCATTCGAGATAGAGAGCTTATGCTAAACCTGGAGGCCTTAAACATCCCGGTGGCGGATTTGAGCGACTTGGATTCCATGTTCACAGAGGAGGAGATCTGGAACACGATACGTGAGATGCCAGGGGATAGGGCGCCGGGGCCAGATGGGTTCACCGGCGCTTTCTACCAGCGAGCGTGGTCGGTCATCAAGCCGGACATCCTGGCGGGCCTCATGAAATTATGTGTGGGAGATGGTCGAGGCTTCGCCCGGCTAAACCGAGCGCTCATCACCTTGATACCCAAAAAACCGGATGCTATGGAGACAAAGGATTTTAGGCCAATAAGCCTAGTGCATAGCTTTGCAAAATTGTTCTCCAAAATCATTGCGAATCGGCTACGGCCGAGGCTCGGGGAGATTGTTAGCATGAACCAATCAGCATTCATCAAACACCGGAGTTTGCACGATAACTTCGTGCTTGTGAGGCAAGTGGCCAGGAAGATCAACATGAGGAGGCATACAGGAGTGCTTTTAAAGCTAGACCTGGCACGTGCCTTTGATTCCATTTCTTGGAGCTTCCTGTTTGAGGTGCTGAGAAAGATGGGATTCGGAGAGAGGTTTCTGAAGTGGATAGCTTTGCTGTTGTATACGGCAAACACGAGAGTCATGGTGAATGGTGTTCCGGGCGGCCGTATATACCATGCTAGAGGCTTGAGACAAGGGGATCCCACGTCGCCCATGCTGTTTGTGGCGGCCATGGAGACTCTTTCTGCCATGATCACCAAGGCGGCACAGGAGGGGCTGCTTGGGAACTTGGCGTACATCTCCCCATTACAGAGAGTCTCGGTGTACGCTGATGATGTTGTCATCTTCATCAAGCCGGAGAATATGGAGTTGTGGGCAGTGAGAGACATGCTTAGCATGTTTGGCGAGGCTTCGGGCCTGAGAGTAAACTTTAGGAAGACGACGGCCACGCTGATTCGAGGTACACACGAGGAGGAGGAGAGGACTACGCGGATCTTGGGATGTGAGCTGGCGAGATTCCCCATCCGGTACCTAGGACTCCAGTTGGCGCTTAGACCCCTGTCCAAAGCGGAGTGGCAACCGCTATTGGACCAGGTCATCAAGAGCGTGCCTACATGGCAACGAGGGCTCATAAGGAGAGAGGGACGGCTAGTCCTTATTAACTCAGTGGTCGCGGCCAGAGCAGTACACCAAATGGTCGTAGCGGAGGCCCCAGTATGGTTGCTGGAGGACATAGAAAGGTGGATGAGAGCTTTCTTTTGGGCTGGTAAGGATGAAGTTCGAGGTGGCCAGTGCTTAGTGGCTTGGAAAAGCATATGTAAGCCAAAGGAGTTCGGCGGGTTGGGAGTAAAGGACTTGAGGTTGCAGGGCCTTGCCTTGAGAGTGAGATGGATGTGGCTCAGGCGCACGGATCCGGAGAGACCTTGGCAGGGCCTACCCGGACTGAACGATCCACTTGTAGCAGGAGTGTTCCAGAGTCTGGCAAATTTCAGTGTTGGGGATGGGCGGTTGACCTACTTCTGGAGAGATAGATGGATCAGTGGGTACACAGCCGAAGAGCTGGCACCGGAAATCTTCGCCAAGGTAACCACGAGGCGAAAGAACACCCGATTGGTGGCGGAGGCATTACTTGAGGATGCTTGGATAGACGAAATACCAGGAGAGATGACGGCTGACTTATGGAGACAATGCCTGACCCTGTGGGAAGCGGTCGAGACTGTCGAGAGAGATGTTTCGAGACCTGATCATATCAGCTGGAAAGGTGCGGAGTCTGGGGCGTACTCGGCAAAGTCCACTTACGAGATGCTCTGTCATGGGAGTATTAGATGGAGTATGAGCAGGCCAGTCTGGGGATCCTTTTCTCCCATGAAATGCAAGATCTTCGCATGGCTGGCTCTGAGATACCGACTGTGGACCTCCGACAGGAGAGCCAGGCACGGGCTGCAGGAGCACCCGGACGTCTGCTACACGTGCCTGCAAGGCGAGGACAGTGTTGACCACGTCTTCGTCTTATGCCCTTATGCGAGACAGGTTTGGTGCAGGATTCTGCACAGCACAGGGTTACGGATGGCCGATCCAGGAGGCACGGGCAACCTACAGAGATGGTGGACGGAGGCCCGGAAGCGAGTGAGGAGGATCGACAGGAAGCGTTTCGACTCCATGGTCATCAGCACGGCATGGACGATCTGGAAGCAGCGCAATGCGAGGGCGTTCGCAAATGAGAGGGGGCAGAAGACAGTGGACCAAATGGTGATCCAGATTAGAGACGATTTCCACATGTGGGAGAAGGCCAAGAGAGGAGGGAGGCTAGAAATAGCGAGAGAGTAGGCCTAGGCGGAGGGAGGGTGGTGTGTGTGGGTGTTCGCAGTACCTTGGTGCTGCTCTTGTAAATTGTTTTGTTCTTCCTTCTATAAAGATAAGGCACGTTTTGCGCGTGCTCTCGAAAAAAAAATACAAATGTCCCATGAATATCAAGGTGTGTATTTCAATACCCGGAGTCCAAATAAAAGTGTGAACGAAACTCAATTTAGATTGAAGCATGTGTTATTTCCTTTTAAGCAAATCTAAACTAACGAAAAACTCCAATCAAGCTACGATGCTTGTCCTGTGGCCAATTGTCATCTCTGTGCCCAAGGGAACAGAACCGTGGCAGAGATTTCTTACAATTGGAGAAGATGTCGAATGGAGAGGAAAAGAATATATAGAGAAATTGACTGACTTGCCTTATTAAAGTTGGGTGTAGAAGGGATAAATTGCATATAGACAAATAAAACCATCATTGTGTGCAATGGTTGTCGTTGTTCCGTACCCGAATACGGAATCCTAGCTCCGGCTTTGCTCATTACCATCCCTGAGTAAAGCTCGAACTGCTAGTCCAGTCGTAGGATTGTGGCACGACGATCGTAGTGCATTTTTCTTGTCAGCTTGTGGTTTTAGACGTCCATGACTTTTGAATGGAGATAGCTAAATACTTTCGGTTCGAAGTTTTGGGACACATTCCTTCCTGTAGATCAAGACGAAGACTGAAGGAGAAAGAGGAGGACCAGAGCAGCATGCAACTTTAGGACGATCCTTTTATCTCTCAGAGAGAAACAGAAAAGACGGAAAAAGATGCTTGGAGAGTGCTGTATGCCTGTATGTCACCATATCATCATCTAGGGAATCAGACGACTCGCGCATTCGTACAGCTTGCGACATTCACTTCCTCAAAAATAGCTTAACCTGTCGTTTCCAGTTCTTGCGATACATATCCTCCGAACTGAGCATCTCATCGACTTGTATAGTCTCTCTCAATCGGGCGCTGGTGAATATAAACAAGCACGTGTACAGAGGAATATTAGTTTGTCTATATGTGAATGAATCTCTGACCGCCGCATCGATGTCAGATTAGGGCCGGTTAGACCAAGAATATTTTTTTTGGATTTTTTTCTGTGTGTCCTGTAGTGCTACGTTCACAATTTTAGCATTAATACAATTCCTAATTATCGTATCAAATAATACATATTAATATTAAGTATGCATCGATTATACGAAAAACTTAAAACGAAGGTTGAGCTGCACGTAGCCGTTTATTTGTAAGCATAGAATTTTAATTATATTAGTTGTGTGACCTTTTTTACATTTAGGACCTCATTTTGATTTAACCTCCGGGGGGGCAAATTTTTGGAACCGACTCCCACAATGCAGAACATAAAAGTTAGATAAACAAAGGAAAAGCAATGATTTTTTTATAGAAAATAACTATACAGAATTCTTGTAGTGTATATCCTATAGGAAAAAACATTAGATCATAACTTATGAAAAGTTCCTTTACTATAGTAAAATATACTTCAGGTTTCTTTGAATCGTAGGATTTTTATAAGAATTATGTAGGATTTAAATCATACGCAAAAAAATTACACAACTTTTTTGATTTACAGGAACATATTCTATAGAAACAAACCTACAGAATCTTGTAGTGTAAATCTTATGAAAAAATATTATGTCATACCTTATGAAAAATTCTTTTGCTACAATTAAACACACTTCATCTTACATAGGATTAAAATAAGCATGACATCTCAATCTTATGCTTTGCTTTTTTCTATTCCTGTACTTATCCTATCATATAAATCAAAGAAGCCCTTCATGTTCTCATATAATTGAAGTAGATATGACATCTTGTTTCTATACTTTTCCTAATCCTATGCTTTTACTATTCTATGAAATTAAGAAAGCCCTTATTTTTTATTTTGTGTTGCATATGTCGTTAGAGTACCGTCGCTCATCGGGTCTTGCCTGCTAAATGGCCCGTGATGCAGTAAAAGCGGTGCTCTACAATGTGTTGAATAAAGCAACCCATTTAGCAATTCTAGATGTACTTTCAACGACTAGTAATTTATTCTTGATTATGTTTTTGGATAAATATTTCTAAATATATAAATATTACCCTAATTGCACAACGACATGTGAGGAGACAAGGAATGAAATCACATAAGGATGAAACGCTATGGTACATGTATTATTTTATATTAATATACTCAACAGGAATTTTTTTAAATGCATATAACTTCACATGAAGAAAAAATGAATAGAATGTTATCGTTCTTTTGTTTGTCACATGCCGTGGTCAATGGAGGTTTATTTTGGCTACAAAATTTCAACAAATTTAAATATCTACCTAATATCTACATAATGTTATCGCTCTTCTTTTCCCATTTTTTATTTATTTTGCTCGCATGTTGCCTTCAAAATTAGGAGCACCCCTAGAAAATCCCGTAAAATCTCGTAGTTCAGCTTGTTTTTTCCCTTCTCTCCCGTTCCCCTTCTTCTTCCTCTGGCTGCTTAACCCACCCTCCCATCTCTGTGCAATTTTGCCACCACCGAGAACCCCGAGGTTTCCACCGCCGCATGCATGTGCGACTTCATCATAGTTGAGGCCCCGAGCATGGTTGTCATGGGTATCCCAATACGTATCGCAGTATCTTACAGTTCTACGATACCAGTACTATGAATCGATACGTATTGCGGTGCTATCTAAATCTGGTAGTATTCCACATGTACCGTGATACGTATCATGGTATCGTTAGTATCCTGGTACACATTCGATACCATACGATCTCATGCTTATACAAAAAATTAAGGGCACAACGGCGTAGCGAGCTGAAGAGTATATTTACATATATTTTTATTTAAAATAGAATCTATAGTATCATAATACTACGATATATACGATACAAGTGATAAGTAAATGATACTTCCTAGTATCACGATAATGAAAACCTTGGTCTGGGTGGCCTCCGGCGTCGTTCCCCCGTGTGATTCTGCTGCCAACACTTTCTACTGGTGGCGCGGGAGGCTGCATACTTCCAACCCACGACCTTTGTTCTTATCTCGGTTAGCTAGAAGATGAGGAAGAGGCCTCCAGCATCGGTCGTAGGTCACACCGCCCAGGTATCATATCGAGGATCAGGTAGAAGAGAGGGTAGTGGTGTCCATGCCAGCTCCGGTGTAGCATAAGGCCGAGGCAGGGGTCATGTGGGGCTGCCAGATCAGGTATCTAGAGTGTGTCGCAGAATTTGTGGCGGAGTGGCAAAATTTGGTTGGACTCCTGCGAGTTCCACGGTTGAAGGCGATGGAGGGAGCTAAAACTTCCCTCATGCCAACCGTTTTCCGGTTCGCATTGCACTAAAAATTTGTCATAGAACTGAGGATATAGGGTACTGGGGATCGAGAGTGGATGTTTTTTCGTCAAAAATTGTAAGAATTTTTTTTTCAAAAAGAATACGGTAGTGGAAGCCCCTACAGTAATTTTTTTATTTTTTATAATAAGAAACTGAATTCGAATCGCTGGAGAGTTGAACCTAGGTGGCTAGGTTGTACATCCACTTCCCTAACCAGGTGAGCTAGGCTCAATTCTTGTAAGAATTATTTTACAAGTTTCAATGTTTTAAGGGGTGTGCTAGAGATTGAAAGATCGAGATGTCGCCTAGAGGGGGGGGGGGGTGAATAGGCAATTACAAACTCTTGCGGATTTGTCTTGTAAGAATGCGGAATTAAACTATCGTTTAGTTTACAAGCACAAACCCTAAATATGCTAAGCTTAACTAAGTGAAACTATAGCAACTAGAGCTAAGCAAGATAGGCACAAGATATATGTAGCACAAGTGATAGCAAGATATATGTACTTCAAGCACGATGGCTATCACAAGGAAAGAGAGCTCGGGTATAGAAATAACCAAGGCACGCGAAGACGAGGATGTATTCCCGTGTTCCCTTCCTTTGCAAGAAGGTATGTCACGTTTGGAGGAGTGGAGGTCCCACGAAGGATTCCCCGCGCCACGAAGGCTCACCCTATTCTCCGAACCACACCCACGAAGGATAATGGCCCTTTCCTTATGGTTAGCTTTTCCTCCACTCCGGAGATGGCAAGCTCCACAACCACTTCACAAGCTCCACGAATGAGAAGCCCGGGCCTCTTCACAATCTTCTTGAAGAGATCACCAGAGCACCAACCGCCAAGCCAACTAGGAGGTCTTCCTCCAAGAGTAACAAGCTCACGGTCTCTCACTCGAACTAATCGTGGTGGAGAGCTCAACACTATGCAATGATGCAAAGCAAGAACACTAGAGGTGTTCAAATCCTTCACTCTCAAATCCCACCCAAGCAACAAATGCTAAGATGAGATTGAAGAGGAAGAACAATGGGGAAAGTCAACAAAAGACTCCAAGATCTAGATCCCAAGAGTTTCCCTCACTTAGAGGAGAAAAGGATTGGTGGAAGTGTAGATCTAGATCTCCTCTCTTAGATCCCTCAAGAAATAGCAAGAATTATGGGAGGAATCAAAGGGGGGAAGCAAGTTCTTCAAATGCAACAATGGAGGAGAGAGAATGGGAAGAACTAACTTGCTCAAGGTGGAAGAAGAAGCTATTTATAGCTAGGGAGCAAAAATACCCGTTGGGGAAAAAGACAGAAACGCGCAGTAAAAAAACAGGCAGAAACCGGCCACCAGGTCGGCCGACCGGAGCAGCAGCCGGACAGGCCAGCGTGCAGCCCGGCCGGACCGGTTCCCAGGCCGGATGGGGCGGGTGGGCCGCGTGGAGGAAGGCAGCCCAGGCGGAGCAGCGCCCGGTGGGCCGCGCGCGGGGCAAGTGAAGCCCAGCCGGCGGGGAGGCCGGTCCGGCCGGGGCCTGCACCGGGCGGGCCGGTCGGTGGCCGGCACCTGGGCCGGAGGAAGCGGCCAGGCCGGTTTCAACCGGGTGGGCCGGCGCCTGGCCCGGTCCGGTTGGCGCCCGGTTGTGGACCGGGTGGGCCGGTGGCTAGGCCGGTCGGCCGGCTGGCCCCTGCCCTTTTCTTTTTTTCTTCTTTTACCTTTTCTTTAATAACAAATGCTCCCGAACTACGATTCGAATGAAACCAATTTTGTTTGAGAGATAAGAACAAATGCTATCCTATGGAAAGTGAAAACACAAGAATCTGTAGGAGGGGATTTTATCATGAATATAAAAGGTAGAACCTTATATCATGAATAACTAGATAAAATCACCCAACCTCGAAAACGCAATAGGAGATGCATGCGAACTCCGTTTTCGATGAACTTGGGCTTGTTGTAAAGCTAGCAACAAGCTCAAGAACCTTACACATAGAAACACCAAGAAGAAATAAGGATATGCAAATTATGCAAAGGATTGAGCTCCCTAAGACGATGTGATCAAGTTACCCAACCGAAAGCCCCTCTTGATAGTGCGGCTATTTATCCTATAATCCGGTCTCCCATCAACCACCTTGAGACCGGTAAAAGGAAAACCTATCAAGGTCATACCTTTGCCTTGCGCATCCCGCTTGATCTTGATGATAACTCTTCAAGCTCTACACAAGCCGGAATGCCTCACTTGATCAATGTTGCTTCGTGAAGACTCACAAATACTCCCCCATACACTATGATGGGAAAGCTCCATTGATGCACATCTTCACATGTCCATTATCACCAAATGGACGACAAGCTTCAAGCATGTGATCCACTCAAGATGCTCATCTTGAACTTGCCCAACTCAACCTTGTATCTTCTCATACTCACATAAGATAGAGCATGGCTAATATTGAGTTCCATCTAAGAACTCCATCTTCATTTCTTATTCTTGATCATATCACATATATGTCTTTAAAACGATGATCTTGATGCCAATACACAAGGTGTATCTTTATCTTCATGGCATCCATACTTTAATCCAACACATGGAATACAAGTAGTTCCTAAGGAATATTCATTCATATAAACTCAATGAAAACATTAGTCCATAGGGGTTGTCATTAATTAACAAAACCACACATAGGGGCAATATACCCTTACAATCTCCCCCATTTTGGTAATTGATGACAATCACAGTAAGAGGGTTTATATAATGAATATTAGAAACAAGTACGCAACTTATCCGAGAATAAGTTGTATACAAGAGGTTGTATTTGATAGAGTCAAGTAACACAAAGCTACTAGCCCATATCAAAACCGGCTCTACTCACACAACTACAACAAATGCAAGGGATGTGAGTAGAACCAATATATATAGAGAAAACTCCCCCACAATGTATGCACGTGTGATGAACATGAATTCATTGCATACATTGTCAAGATTAACCTTTAGGACAATTTCCACTATATATATACAACCATGCAAGACATATAAATATGGAATGCATGAGAGGCAAAACACTTAAGCACAAACCAAACTTAAGTATAAAACCATTCCCTTAAAACCTCTAAACTTCTCCCCCATTGGCATCGAGTGCCAAAATGGGTGAAAAATTTAGAAAGCCAATATAATGTGAGTTCCTCCCCAAGGTGTGCACTTCTCATAATTTGAGTGGAATCAAATGCACATATCCAATGATGAATACTTGAAGGAAGTCAAACTATATTGAGGATCAAAGATTGCATAAAGATAACATGGTGAAGTGGGCTTCCACAAATAAAGCAAGCAATCTAAGATCCAATTGGACAAACAAAGATATCATGATAAGAGAGATATAGTGCTCTAAATAAAATAAGAAAGCTCCCCAAGATTTGTGCACAATTTATAATGTTTACATTTGAATACAATATGCACAAACATGGAATCCTCACTCCCTATATATCATTTAGAACACAACTAAGATAAAGAGAATATGCTTATCAAGAACAACTTTAGTCCAACAATTACGAGATATGAGTGCATGAAGAAAATAAATAAACCAAGCACTCATAAATCTTCTTTACCAACCCACTAAAAACAAAGGGGTAAAAGATGGTCGGCAAAGAACAAGGATATCAAGGTGATGGATTAACGCTCTTATGTATATGAGTTTCTAAAGTGGACAAAGTGATCCATAAAGAAACATGCACACACAAGAGGTTAACACAATAGATAAGACAAGATATCCAAGATGAAGTCATAGAATATACCAAAGGATGTTTGCTTAAGAAGCATATATAGCCTATGGCTCCAATTTTCACTTATGGTATATGAATGAACTTCAACCAAGTTAAATCTCAAAACATCACAACTAACAATAAGGGAAGTAAAGCTAGTTGGAGTGTTTTGAGAAAGGCAACAAGTATCACAAAAACGGATTTATTTCACAAATTCATCAATATTGCACACAAGAGCTCTTTGAGGAATTGATATGCAATAAATTGCTAGAGGGCATATTTGTGATAGGTGAATCATAAAATATGATATATATATATATATATAGGACATATTCATACTACACCCGGGTGTAGTTACACCCACGTGTGTTTCTCATAATCTAGAGAGTATCTATCATACCGGATAGTATGTACATGTAGTATGAAGTATATAAAACTATTTTGGAAGTATATATACTACTTTGTAGGTAGTATGTATATTTTTTTACGTAGACTCATTTTTTACGTATACATATGCATGTATTTCGGATATATAGTGCAAATTATGGGTTTACTTGCATTTTTTTCACCAAACTTGGTTTGGAGTATCTTAGATATAGTATACGAACATACTCAAACCGATAATGTATTGTATATACTTTCGTACGGAAGTATATAGATATGGGTGTAACTACACCCAGGGGTAGGAAGTATTTATCCTATATATATATATATATATATATATATATATATATATATATATATATATATAGGATAAATACTTCTTACCCCTGGTGTAGTTACACCCATATCTAATATACTACCATACGGAAGTATATACGATACTTTATCAGTTTGAGTATGTTCCTACACTATATCTAAGATATTACAAACCAAGTTTGATGAAAAAAATGTAAGTGAGCATGTAGTTTACACTATATATACGAAATACATGCATATGTATACGTACAAAATGAGTCTACGTAAAAAAATGTGCATACTGCGTACAAAGTATTATATATACTACCAAAATAGTTTTATATACTTCATACTACATGTACATACTCTTAGGTATGATAGATACTCTCCAGATTATGAGAAACACGCGTGGGTGTAACTACACCCGGGTGTAGTATGAATATATATATATATATATATATATATATATATAACCTATCATATGCATCTTCTCAAGTTACTCAAATGTTCAATAAGAAGTTTTACTTTAAAAGGGTTTTTCAAGAACCGCAATATTTTCGAAATAAATAATTTCATGCCAAGATACAACTTTACAAGAGGTTGAATGCTATATGAGAGTGCATGAATAAGATACTTGTTACCGAGATAGCAATGGCATGATGTAGTAGATAAGATTTCATCGATCATCCTAGCTTGACTCCAATTATCATATGGTGACAACACCTTCCTTATAGATGAGCCAAGCCTCCATTGCATCTCCAATGTACCTAAAACATCATTCAAGTACATCTTGGTCCCCAAACTCATTGGGTCCAATATGGTTAGACTAACCACAATAGATAGGACACACTCCATATAAACATGTGCATATTTAGATGAAATTTGAATTTCATGCACATTTTAGCCATTTAGGATTTGATGGAGTATATCCTACATAATGGATCAAAAGAAAGCAAGCATGCTACAAGTATAAACAAATTACATATAAGCATGCACCAAAACTTTTAAAGATCCAAGAAAGATATACTTTGGACAAAACACCAAAAGAATTAATTAAGGCATAGAGGTGTCACAAAAACAAATTTGTTGTCCAAATTATATCTAAGAAGCAAATCTCAAAAGATTTGTTCAACAAAGTTCAACAAATGAACTAAGAAGAAACCATTGAGCATAAAGGATGAAATAAAGCAAACATGTTCAAAGATTTATCTCATTCACCAAATAACGCATAGAAGAAGGAATGAGATAGCAAAACTCCCAAAGGAGCAAGGTTCGAACAAATAAACCAAACCCACTACACTTTTCACAATGGCACAATGTACCGTAAGGAAAAGGTATGTATTTCAAAACAAACACTTGATATGAATCAAGGGGATTTATCAAAAGATTTTTCAAAGGGACAAGGAAGACATATGGGAGCTACAAAGATTTCTTGGAAATAAAATAAGGAAGTAAGAAACAATCCAAGGTGAAGATGATCCAAAAATTCAACCACATACAAGGTTATCAATTGTCAAAGACAATGAGTATATTGGAAATAATTTCCGGTGGAGTATTGACAATCATAGTAAGGATCAACTTCACAATAAAAGGCATATGATAAGTATATAGAATTAAGCACTATGCACGGATGAAGATTCTTGATAACTTCAACTAGTCAAACAATCACGCACGGCAATGATTAGAATAACTTGAAGCAAACAGTGTCCCAAATAAGATATAGAGATATGTATTTGAGGAAAAACCGCACCAAGAATTTCTTATTCAAACAAGAACCCACAAGATGAGTAATAAAAGATTTTTATTAGGAATGGAGCTTGTTTGAGCAAACATGCCACCTAGGAACAAGATAATTAAGAGCATCAACTCTAAGTGGCATAACCTCATATGTTCACATTTCTAGGCTTGTGATATGTACAAAACATATTACTCCCCCATAATGTGATAAACCATTTCTTCTAAACAAGAGGCAACTAGAATTCAACTAGAGATGATTAATGGATATTTAGAATTTGAATTTCTCATGAGTATGACACACCACATAGTGACTAGATAATCTTGAACTATCAATACTAAGTGGTGGTACCCATGTACACACATTTTAAAGAAAGAGGGATGCACAAAGCATATCACTCCCTGATGACCCACAAGTATAGGGGATCGCAGCAGTCTTCGCGGGTAGTAAAACCCAATTTATTGATTCGACACAAGGGGAGACAAAGAATACTTGAAAGCCTTAACGACGGAATTGTCAATTCAGTTGCACTCGAAACGAGACTTGCTCGCAAGAGTTTATCGGTAATAACAGTTTTATAGCAGTAGTAGTAGTGAAATAACAGCAACAGAGTAACGAAACAACGGTAGTGATTATAGTAAACAGCAGGATTAAAATACCGTAGGCACGGGGACGGATAACGGGCGTTGCATGGATGAGAGAAACTCATGTAACAATCAAGCAGGGCATTTGCAGATAATAATAAAATGGTGTCCAAGTACAAAGCAATCAATAGGCATGTGTTCCATTATAGTCGTACATGCTCGCTATGAGAAACTTGCACAACATCTTTTGTCCTACCAGCCGGTGGCAGCCGGGCCTCAAGGGAATCTACTGGATATTAAGGTACTCCTTTTAATAGAGTACCGGAGCAAAGCATTAACACTCCGTGAACACATGTGATCCTCACATCACTACCATCCCCTCCGGTTGTCCCGATTTCTGTCACTTCGGGGCCATTGGTTCCGGACAGCGAGATGTGTATACAACTTGCAGGTAAGACCATAAACAATGAATATCATGATGAAACAATAACATGTTCAGATCTGAGATCATGGCACTCGGGCCCTAGTGACAAGCATTAAGCATAACAAGTTGCAACAATATCATCAAAGTACCAATTACGGACACTAGGCACTATGCCCTAACAATCTTACACTATTACATGACCAATCTCATCCAATCCCTACCATCCCCTTCGGCCTACAGCGGGGGAATTACTCACACATGGATGGGGGAAACATGGCTGGTTGATGAAGAGGCGTCGGTGGTGATGATGGCGATGATCTCCTCCAATTCCCCGTCCCGGCGGAGTGCCAGAACGGAGACTTCTGGCTCCCGAGACGGAGTTTCGCGATGTGGCGGCGTTACGGAGGGTTTACGGAGACTTCGACTTCTCCCCGTGCGTTTTTAGGTCGAGGGCGATAAGTAGTCCGAAGGAGGGCGTCGGAGGCCTGCCGAGGGGCCACACGCTAGGGCCGCCCGCCCCCTCCCGGGCCGCGCCGCCTAGGGTGTGGGGCCCTCGGGCCTCCACCGACTTGCCCTTACGGCTCCGTGAGTTTTACGGGAAAATAGGGCCTTCTCGTCAAAATCCCGAGGTTTTTCCTGAAAGTTGGATTTCTGCACAAAAACGAGACACCAGAACAGTTCTGCTGAAAACAGCGTTAGTCCGTGTTAGTTGCATCCAAAATACACAAATTAGAGGCAAAACAATAACAAAAGTGTTCGGGAAAGTAGATATGTTTTGGACGTATCAACTCCCCCCAAGCTTAGCTTATTGCTTGTCCTCAAGCAATTCAGTTAACAA
Organism: Lolium rigidum; assembly: GCF_022539505.1. Taxonomy (NCBI): domain Eukaryota; kingdom Viridiplantae; phylum Streptophyta; class Magnoliopsida; order Poales; family Poaceae; genus Lolium; species Lolium rigidum. The sequence goes on from NC_061509.1 coordinate 92,453,623, forward strand.
CTGAGCGATAAAAGAACTTTCACGAACACATTTGTTCATATGATGTAAATATTCTCATGCTATGGCTAACACTTAGGCAGTTCATAATAAGATACATGCAAATAAGATAATCCAATAGCTATGTCAATCATGGAAAGGTACCAACAATTAATAATAAGCATCATGAATCATGTATATAAGCAGGATTGCAATGTTCATAAATGAGTATGATAGAGTGGTATCTCGCTTGCCCATATTTGACCAGACAAAACATAAATGCTCGAGGCACCTCCGAAGTTCATAGAAAGACTAGAAATAGTGATTGTCAAAGATAAAAGCATCAAAGTTATACCACAATCAATCATATTTTGAGACAAGCATATTACACTAAGAATGACAGTTGTGCTCTCAAGAAAGTGCTCAAAGAAAGGATGGAGACACAACATAAAAGTAAAAGATTGACCCTTCGCGAGAGGGAAGCGAGGATTAACATGCGCTAGAGCTTTTCATTTGTAAAGCAGGAGTAAAATTATTTTGAGAGGTGTTTGTTGTTGTCAACGAATGGTAATGGGTACACCAACTACCTCGCCAACCGGACTTTCAAGAGCGGCTCCCATGAAGGACGTTATCTCTACCAGCAAGGTAGATCATCCCTCTTCTACACACGTATTTTAGTTTTATTATGGGTGACACTCCCCCAACCTTTGCTTACACAAGCCATGGCTAACCGAATCCTCGGGTGCCTTCCATCAATCACATACCATGGAGGAGTGTCTATTTGCAAAATTAAGTTGCTTACTGATGAATCAGAGCAAAACATGTGAAGAGAATTATTAGTGAAAGTTGATTAATTGGGGCTGGGAACCCCATTGCCAGCTCTTTTTGCAAAATTATTGGATAAGTGGATGTGCCACTAGTCCATATGAAAGTCCGTCAAGAGTAAATGACAAGGTTGAAAGTTAAACACCACATACTTCCTCATGAGCTATGAAACATTAACACAAATTGAGAAGCATTTTGAAGGTTTAAAGGTAGCGCATGAGAGTTTACTTGGAATGGTTTGAAATACCATGCATAGGTATTTATGGTGGACACTCTGGAATAACTTGGTTTTCATGTGTTTGGAAGCACGAGCAGCGTTCCCGCTCAGTACAAGTGAAGGCTAGCAAAAGACTAGGGAGCGACAAATCAAGAGAGCAGTACTCGTCATAATCATGCTTGCGGCAAAATAAATTAACTAAGGCATAAAAGTGATACCGGAACTCGAAGCAATGTAAATCATTGAGGCTTAATTGACTCTTGTTCAGTCATATGCATGCGTGAGCATGTGCCAAGTTAATTCAAACGAATTATTCGGAGGAGGATACCACAATATCATACCTATCTATGAATAAAACAATGCAAGCAAACATCCATGACATGCTACTCATATTAATAAATTGGAGCTAAACATGAGAGATCATGAACTACTAGACTTTCTTAAATGACATATACCTCACATGAACCAACTAAGCATGCTCACATGGATGAGTATATGTACAAAAATGAAAACAAATAGAGTTCATACCAGCCTCTCACCACAATCAGATTGTCGAATATCGTCATTATTGCCTTTTCACTTGTGTAGCTTGGATAATATGAAATGAAAACCACGCTCCAGCCACCGAAGACCATTGAACTCATAAAGAACTTTACAAAACCAAAGAAGAACAGCAACTATTTTTGGTGTTTTCGAATTTGAGAACAAGAATAAAAGGAAACAAGCAAACAAAGTAAAATCTTTTTGGATTTTCTTATAGCAAACTAGCAATAGCAAAATAAAGCGAAAAAAATGCAAGAAACCAAAATAAACAAATGGTGAAGAGAAACAACAGAAATATTTTTGGTCTTTTTGTGTTTTAGGAAAGAAACAAAGCAAGAACAAGAAAATGAAAACTAAAAGAAACACAGAAAAGCGAGATGACAGAAATCTGCCAAAACTTGACAGCAGTACAGAAATCGATTTTTACAAAAATCTTCCGTTGCTCAGATCGAAAAGTGTTCAACTAATGAAAGTTAGATAACAACCTGGGGAACATGCACAAAAATTGGCAGCTCAAAATAACGTTCTGGCTGTGCGCACGAATGTTTCTAGTAACAGTCCAGAATCTGTTTTTCAGGCAGCACTTCCCCAAATATCATCTCCCTCTCATTAGAAAACCACTCAAAGAAACCAAAAAAGTATGTACAAGTATCCAGCAACCATAATATGCAAAGAATGAGTGATGCCGGTATACCTCCCCCCAAGCTTAGGCTTTTGGCCTAAGTGGAGATCAACCCCAACGAGGATCTGGGTTTCATGCCGATGGATCGTACATGGAGTAGTCATAATAAGGTACCGATGCAGAAGAATGATTGTGTCACCTCTGAACATGTGAATTTTTATTGTGCACTAACCCTCTAATGAGTTGTTTCGAGTTTGGTGTGGAGGAAGTTTTCAAGGATCAAGAGAGGAGTATGATGCAATATGATCAAGGAGAGTGAAAGCTCTAAGCTTGGGGATGCCCCGGTGGTTCACCCCTGCATATTCTAAGAAGACTCAAGCGTCTAAGCTTGGGGATGCCCAAGGCATCCCCTTCTTCATCGACAACATTATCGAGTTCCTCCCCTGAAACTATATTTTTATTCCGTCACATCTTATGTACTTTGCTTGGAGCGTCGGTTTGTTTTTGTTTTTTGTTTTCTTTGAATAAAATGGATCCTAGCATTCACTTTATGGGAGAGAGACACGCTCCGCTGTAGCATATGGACAAATATGTCCTTAGGCTCTACTCATAGTATTCATGGCGAAGTTTCTTCTTCGTTAAATTGTTATATGGTTGGAATTGGAAAATACTACATGTAGTAACTCTAAAATGTCTTGGATAATTTGATACTTGGCAATTGTTGTGCTCATGTTTAAGCTCTTGCATCATATACTTTGCACCCATTAATGAAGAAATACTTAGAGCTTGCTAATTTGGTTTGCATATTTAGTTTCTCTAGAGTCTAGATAATATCTAGTATTGAGTTTTGAACAACAAGGAAGACGGTGTAGAGTCTTATAATGTTTACAATATGTCTTTTATGTGAGTTTTGCTGCACCGTTCATCCTTGTGTTTGTTTCAAATAACCTTGCTAGCCTAAACCTTGTATCGAGAGGGAATACTTCTCATGCATCCAAAATCCTTGAGCCAACCACTATGCCATTTGTGTCCACCATACCTACCTACTACATGGTATTTATCCGCCATTCCAAAGTAAATTGCTTGAGTGCTACCTTTAAAATTCCATCATTCACCTTTGCAATATATAGCTCATGGGACAAATAGCTTAAAAACCATTGTGGTATTGAATATGTACTTATGCACTTTATCTCTTATTAAGTTGCTTGTTGTGCGATAACCATGTTTCCGGGGACGCCATCAACTATTCTTTGTTGAATATCATGTGAGTTGCTATGCATGTCCGTCTTGTCTGAAGTAAGAGAGATCTACCACCTTAATGGTTGGAGCATGCGTATTGTTAGAGAAGAACATTGGGCCGCTAACTAAAGCCATGAATCATGGTGGAAGTTTCAGTTTTGGACACATATCCTCAATCTCATATGAGAATAATAATTGTTGCCACATGCTTATGCATTAAAGAGGAGTCCATTATCTGTTGTCCATGTTGTCCCGGTATGGATGTCTAAGTTGAGAATAATCAAAAGCGAGAAATCCAAAATGCGAGCTTTCTCCTTAGACCTTTGTACATGCGACATGGAGGTACCCCATTGTGACACTTGGTTAAAACATGTGCATTGCAAAGATCCGGTTGTCCAAGCTAATTAGGACAAGGTGCGGGCACTATTAGCATACTATGCATGAGGCTTGCAACTTGTAAGATATAATTTACATAACTCATATGCTTTATTACTACCGTTGACAAAATTGTTTCATGTTTTCAAAATAAAAGCTCTAGCACAAATATAGCAATCAATGCTTTCCTCTTTGAAGGACCATTCTCTTTACTTTTATGTTGAGTCAGTTCACCTATCTCTCTCCACCTCAAGAAGCAAACACTTGTGTGAACTATGCATTGATTCCTACATATTTGCATATTGCACTTGTTATATTACTCTATGTTGACAATTATCCATGAGATATACATGTTACAAGTTGAAAGCAACCGCTGAAACTTAATCTTCCTTTGTGTTGCTGATGTCTACGGGTGCTTCTATTCTTGTAGACAGTGTTGGGCCTCCAAGAGCAGAGGTTTGTAGAACAGCAGCAAGTTTCCCTTAAGTGGATCACCCAAGGTTTATCGAACTCAGGGAGGAAGAGGTCAAAGATATCCCTCTCATGCAACCCTGCAACCACAAAGCAAGAAGTCTCTTGTGTCCCCAACACACCTAAGAGGTGCACTAGTTCGGCGAAGAGATAGTGAAATACGAGGTGGTATGAATATATATGAGCAGTAGCAACGGCACCGGAACGGTGCTTTGCCCGGGACAGTAAACAAGCGGTAGTAACGCAGCAGTAGTAACGCAGCGAGAACGGTAAACAAGCAGCGATAGCGATATTTAGGAACAAGGCCTAGGGATTAGACTTTTACTAGTGGACACTCTCAACATTGATCACATAACGGAATAGATAAATGCATACTCTACACTCTTGTTGGATGATGAACACATTGCGTAGGATTACACGAACCCTCAATGCCGGAGTTAACAAGCTCCACAATAATGCTCATATTTTAGTAACCTTTAGTGTAAGATAGATCAAAAGACTAAACCAAGTACTAACATAGCATGCACACCTGTCACCTTCATGCATATGTAGGAGGAATAGATCACATCAATATTATCATAGCAATAGTTAACTTCGCAATCTACAAGAGATCATGATCATAGCATAAACCAAGTACTAACACGGTGCACACACTGTCACCTTTACACACGTGCAGGAGGAATAAAACTACTTTAATAACACATTGCTAGAGTAGCATATAGATAAATTGTGATACAAACATATTGCAATCATAAAGAGATATAAATAAGCACCTCACTATGCCATTCAACAGTGAATAAGTATTACGTGAAATATAGCCTAAGAGACCCACACGGTGCACACACTCGTCACCTTTACACTCGTGGGACAAGGAGTCTCCAGGAGATCACATAAGTAAAACTCACTTGACTAGCATAGTGACATCTAGATTACAAGCATCATCATATGAATCTCAATCATGTAAGGCAGCTCATGAGATTATTGTATTGAAGTACATAGGAGAGAGATGAACCACATAGCTACCGGTACAGCCCCGAGCCTCGATGGAGAACTACTCCCTCCTCATGGGAGCAGCAGCGGTGATGAAGATGGCGGTGGAGATGGCAGCGGTGTCGATGGAGAAGCCTTCGGGGGCACTTCCCCGCTCCGGCGGGTGCTCGGAACAGAGACTCCTGTCCCCCGGATCTTGGCTTCGCGATGGCGGCAGCTCCGGAAGGTTTTCCGTATCGTGGTTTTTCGCCTCGGGGTTTTCGCGACGGAGGCTTTATATAGGCGAAGAGGCGGCGCAGGAGGGTCGAAGGGGTGGCCACACCATATGGCGGCGCGGCCGGGGCCCGGGCCGCGCCGGCCTATGGTGCAGGGGCCCGGTGCCCCCTCACGGTCCTTCCCGGGTGTTCGGATGCTTCCGGTGAAAATAGGAACACTGGGTCTTCGTTTCGTCCAATTCCGAGAATATTTCGTTACTAGGATTTACGAAACCAAAAACAGCAGAAAACAGAAGCGGCACTTCGGCATCTTGTTAATAGGTTAGTTCCGGAAAATGCACGAATATGACATAAAGTGTGCATAAAACATGTAGGTATCATCAATAATATGGCATAGAACATAAGAAATTATCGATACGTCGGAGACGTATCAAGCATCCCCAAGCTTAGTTCTCGCTCGTCCCGAGCAGGTAAAAACGATAACAAAGATAATTTCTGAAGTGATATGCCATCATAACCTTGATCATACTATTTGTAAACATATGTAGTGGATGCAGCGATCAAAACAATGGTAATGTCATGAGTAAACAAGTGAATCATAAGGCAAAGACTTTTCATGAATAGTACTTCAAGACAAGTATTAATAAGTCTTGCATAAGAGTTAACTCATAAAGCAACAAATCAAAGTAAAGGTATTGAAGCAACACAAAGGAAGATTAAGTTTCAGCGGTTGCTTTCAACTTGTAACATGTATATCTCATGGATAATTGTCAACATAGAGTAATATAACAAATACAATATGCAAGTATGTAGGAATCAATGCACAGTTCACACAAGTGTTTGCTTCTTGAGGTGGAGAGAGATAGGTGAACTGACTCAACATAAAAGTAAAAGAGAATGGTCCTTCAAAGAGGAAAGCATCGATTGCTATATTTGTGCTAGAGCTTTTATTTTGAAAACATGAAACAATTTTGTCAACGGTAGTAATAAAGCATATGAGTTATGTACATTATATCTTACAAGTTGCAAGTCTCATGCATAGTATACTAATAGTGCCCGCACCTTGTCCTAATTAACTTGGACTACCGGATCTTTGCAATGCACATGTTTTAACCAAGTGTCACAATGGGGTACCTCCATGCCGCCTTGTACAAAGGTCTAAGGAGAAAGCTCGCATTTTGGATTTCTCGCTTTTGATTATTCTCAACTTAGACATCCATACCGGGACAACATGGACAACGAGATAATGGACTCCTCTTTAATGCATAAGCATGTGGCAACAATTATTATTCTCATATGAGATTGAGGATATGTGTCCAAAACTGAAACTTCCACCATGAATCATGGCTTTAGTTAGCGGCCCAATGCTCTTCTCTAACAATATGCATGCTCCAACCATAAAGGTGGTAGATCTCTCTTACTTCGGACAAGACGGACATGCATAGCAACTCTCATGATATTCAACAAAGAATAGTTGATGGCGTCCCCGAAGCATGGTTATCGCACAACAAGCAACTTAATAAGAGATAAAGTGCATAAGTACATATTCAATACCACAATAGTTTTTAAGCTATTTGTCCCATGAGCTATATATTGCAAAGGTGAATGATGGAATTTTAAAGGTAGCATTCAAGCAATTTACTTTGGAATGGCGGATAAATACCATGTAGTAGGTAGGTATGGTGGACACAAATGGCATAGTGGTTGGCTCAAGTATTTTGGATGCATGAGAAGTATTCCCTCTCGATACAAGGTTTAGGCTAGCAAGGTTATTTGAAACAAACACAAGGATGAACGGTACAGCAAAACTCACATAAAAGACATATGGTAAACATTATAAGACTCCATACCGTCTTCCTTGTTGTTCAAAACTCAATACTAGATGTTATCTAGACTCTAGAGAAACCAAATATGCAAACCAAATTAGCAAGCTCTAAGTATTTCTTCATTAATGGGTGCAAAGTATATGATGCAAGAGCTTAAACATGAGCACAACAATTGCCAAGTATCACATTATCCAAGACATTATAGCAATTTACTACATGTATCATTTTCCAATTCCAACCATATAACAAATTAACGAAGAAGAAACTTCGCCATGAAAATTAAAAGCTAAGAACACATGTGTTCATATGAACCAGCGGAGCGTGTCTCTCTCCCACACAAGCATTTATTCAAACAAAAACAAAAACAAAAGCACACAGACGCTCCAAGTAAAGTACATAAGATGTGACCGAATAAAAATATAGTTTCAAGAGAAGGAACCCGATAATTTGTCGATGAAGAAGGGGATGCCTTGGGCATCCCCAAGCTTAGATGCTTGAGTCTTCTTGAAATATGCAGGGGTGAACCACCGGGGCATCCCCAAGCTTAGAGCTTTCACTCTTCTTGATCATAGTATATCATCCTCCTCTCTTGACCCTTGAAAACTTCCTCCACACCAAACTCGAAACAACTCATTAGAGGGTTAGTGGACAATAAAAATTAACATGTTCAGAGGTGACACAATCATTCTTAACACTTCTGGACATTGCATAAAGCTACTGGACATTAATGGATCAAAGAAATTCATCCAACATAGCAAAAGAGGCAATGCGAAATAAAAGGCAGAATCTGTCAAAACAGAACAATCCGTAAAGATGGATTTTATTAGGCCACCAGACTTGCTCAAATGAAAATGCTCAAATTGAATGAAAGTTGCGTACATATCTGAGGATCATGCACGTAAATTGGCTTAATTTTCTGAGCTACCTACGGGGAGGTAGACCCAGATTCGTGACAGCAAAGAAATCTGTAACTGCGCAGTAATCCAAATCTAGTACTTACTTTACTATCAAAGACTTTACTTGGCACAACAAAACTCAAAACTAAGATAAGGAGAGGTTGCTACAGTAGTAAACAACTTCCAAGACACAAATATAAAACAAAGTACTGTAGCAAAATAACACATGGGTTATCTCCCAAGAAGTTCTTTTCTTTATAGCCATTAAGATGGGCTCAGCAGTTTTAATGATGCACTCGCAAGAAATAGTATTTGAAGCAAAAGAGAGCATCGAGGGGCAAATTCAAAACACATTTAAGTCTAACATGCTTCCTATGCATAGGAATCTTGTAAATAAACAAGTTCATGAAGAGCAAAGTAACAAGCATAGGAAGATAAAACAAGTGTAGCTTCAAAAATTTCAGCACATAGAGAGGCATTTTAGTAACATGAAAATTTCTACAACCATATTTTCCTCTCTCATAATAACTTTCAGTAGCATCATGAGCAAACTCAACAATATAACAATCACATAAAGCATTCTTATCATGAGTCTCATGCATAAAATTATTACTCTCCACATAAGCATAATCAATTTTATTAGTTGTAGTGGGAGCAAATTCAACAAAGTAGCTATCATTATTATTCTCATCAAGTGTAGGAGGCATAGTATAATCACAACAAAATTTACTCTCCATAGTAGGTGGCACCAAAAGACCACTATCATTATCATCATAAATAGGAGGCAAAGTATCATCAAAGAAAATTTTCTCCTCAATGCTTGGGGGACTAAAAATATCATGCTCATCAAAACCAGCTTCCCCAAGCTTAGAATTTTCCATATCATTATCAACAATGGTGTTCAAAGCGTTCATACTAATATTACTACCGACATGCAAATAAGATTTCATAGGTTTTTTAATTTTCGCATCAAACAATCCATGTTTTAAATCAGGAAATAGAATAAGAAGCTCATTGTTGTCCATTATGACAAACTAGTGTAAACAAGAAACAAAAAGATGCAATTGCAGGATCTAAAGGAAATAGCTTCGAGCACAAACACAATGGCGCCAGAAAAATGCTTGTTACACGGAACCGGAGTATGAGAGCCTTTTTACCTTTCCTCCCGAGCAACGGCGCCGGAAAAGTGCTTGATGTCTACGGGTGCTTCTATTCTTGTAGGCAGTGTTGGGCCTCCAAGAGCGAGAGGTTTGTAGAACGGCAGCAAGTTTCCCTTAAGTGGATCACCCAAGGTTTATCGAACTCGGGGAGGAAGAGGTCAAAGATATCCCTCTCATGCAACCACTGCAACCACAAAGCAAGAAGTCTCTTGTGTTCCCAACACACCTAATAGGTGCACTAGTTCGGCGAAGAGATAGTGAAATACAGGTGGTATGAATATATATGAGCAGTAGTAACGGCGCCAGAAAAGTGCTTGCTGGCGTGCAGTTGATGGTAGTAATATTGCGGACAGTAGAGATGCAGTAAAACAGTAAACAAGCAGCGATAGAAGTATTTGGAAACAAGGCCTAGGGATTACACTTTCACTAGTGGACACTCTCAACTTTGATCACATAACAGAATAGATAAATGCATACTCTACACTCTCTTGTTGGATGATGAACACCACTAATTGCGTAGGATTACACGAACCCTCAATGTCGGAGTTAACAAGCTCCACAATATTCAATGTTCATATTTAAATAACCTTAGAGTGCATGAAAGATCAACACAACTAAACCAAGTACTAACATAGCATGCACACTGTCACCTTCACACTATGTAGGAGGAATAGATCACATCAATACCATCATAGAAATAGTTAACTTCATAATCTACAAGAGATCATAATCATAGCCTACGCCAAGTACTAACACGGATGCACACACTGTCACTATTACACCGTGCAGGAGGAATAAAACTACACAATGAATGGTGTTTGTCATCCAACAAGAGAGTGTAGAGAAAGTAGTATTTGTTTATTCAGTTATGTGATCAATGTTGAGAGTGTCCACTAGTGAAAGTATGATCCCTAGGCCTTGTTTTCGAATATCGAAACTCCGTTTATTTACTGTTCTACTGCATGTTTACTTGCTGCCATATTCATTTCAGATTGTTATTACCACTCATATTCATCCTTATCACTTGCATCTTACTATCTCTTCGCCGAACTAGTGTACCTATACATCTGACAAGTGTATTAGGTGTGTTGGGGACACAAGAGACTTCTTGTATCGTGATTGCAGGGTTGCTTGAGAGGGATATCTTTGACCTCTACCTCCCTGAGTTCGATAAACCTTGGGTGATTCACTTAAGGGAAACTTGCTGCTGTTCTACAAACCTCTGCTCTTGGAGGCCCAACACTCGTCTACGAGGAATAGAAGCGTGCGTAGACATCAAGCTATTTTCACAGCGCAGTTGCCGGGAGGTAAGGTAAAAGGTATTCACATCCTCCGACTACTAAGCTATTTCCTAGAACTGTTGCCGGTGTGTGAGTGCTCGAAGCTATTTCCTTTAGATCCTGCAATTGCATCTTTTTGTTTCTTGTTTTTATTTTTCACTAGTTAGGCATAATGGAAAACAACAGTGAGCTTTTTAATCTATTTCCTGAGTTAAGACATGAATGGTTTGATGAGAAAATTAAAAAACCTATGGAACCTTATTTTCATGATAGTAGCTGACGTCTACGGGTGCTTCTATTCTTGTAGACAGTGTTGGGCCTCCAAGAGCAGAGGTTTGTAGAACAGCAGCAAGTTTCCCTTAAGTGGATCACCCAAGGTTTATCGAACTCAGGGAGGAAGAGGTCAAAGATATCCCTCTCATGCAACCCTGCAACCACAAAGCAAGAAGTCTCTTGTGTCCCCAACACACCTAAGAGGTGCACTAGTTCGGCGAAGAGATAGTGAAATACAGGTGGTATGAATATATATGAGCAGTAGCAACGGCACCCGGAACGGTGCTTTGCCCAGGACAAGTAAACAAGCGGTAGTAACGCAGCGGTAGTAACGCAGCAGTAACGGTAAACAAGCAGCGATAGCGATATTTAGGAACAAGGCCTAGGGATTAGACTTTCACTAGTGGACACTCTCAACATTGATCACATAACGAGAATAGATAAATGCATACTCTACACTCTTGTTGGATGATGAACACATTGCGTAGGATTACACGAACCCTCAATGCCGGAGTTAACAAGCTCCACAATAATGCTCATATTTTAGTAACCTTTAGTGTAAGATAGATCAAAAGACTAAACCAAGTACTAACATAGCATGCACACTTGTCACCTTCATGCATATGTAGGAGGAATAGATCACATCAATATTATCATAGCAATAGTTAACTTCGCAATCTACAAGAGATCATGATCATAGCATAAACCAAGTACTAACACGGTGCACACACTGTCACCTTTACACACGTGCAGGAGGAATAAAACTACTTTAATAACACATTGCTAGAGTAGCACATAGATAAATTGTGATACAAACATATTGCAATCATAAAGAGATATAAATAAGCACCTCACTATGCCATTCAACAGTGAATAAGTATTCTGTGAAATATAGCCTAAGAGACCCACATGGTGCACACACTGTCACCTTTACACTCGTGGGACAAGGAGTCTCCGGAGATCACATAAGTAAAACTCACTTGACTAGCATAGTGACATCTAGATTACAAGCATCATCATATGAATCTCAATCATGTAAGGCAGCTCATGAGATTATTGTATTGAAGTACATAGGAGAGAGATGAACCACATAGCTACCGGTACGGTCCCGAGCCTCGATGGAGAACTACTCCCTCCTCATGGGAGCAGCAGCGGTGATGAAGATGGCGGTGGAGATGGCAGCGGTGTCGATGGAGAAGCCTTCCGGGGGCACTTCCCCGCTCCGGCAGGGTGCCGGAACGGAGACTCCTGTTCCCCGGATCTTGGCTTCGCGATGGCGGCGGCTCCGGAAGGTTTTCCGTATCGTGGTTTTTCGCCTCGGGGTTTTCGCGACGGAGGCTTTATATAGGCGAAGAGGCGGCGCAGGAGGGTCGAAGGGGTGGCCACACCATATGGCGGCGCGGCCGGGGCCTGGGCCGCGCCGGCCTATGGTCCGGGGGCCCGAGTGCCCCCCTCCGGTCCTTCCGGGTGTTCCGGATGCTTCCGGTGAAAATAGGAACCCGGGTCTTCGTTTCGTCCAATTCGAGAATATTTCGTTACTAGGATTTCTGAAACCAAAAACAGCGAGAACAGGAGACCGGCACTTCGGCATCTTGTTAATAGGTTAGTTCCAGAAAATGCACGAATATGACATAAAGTGTGCATAAAACATGTAGGTATCATCAATAATATGGCATAGAACATAAGAAATTATCGATACGTCGGAGACGTATCAGTTGCTTCAATACCTTTACTTTGATTTATTGCTTTATGAGTTAACTCTTATGCAAGACTTATTAATACTTGTCTTGAAGTACTATTCATGAAAAGTCTTTGCTTTATGATTCACTTGTTTACTCATGTCATTACCATTGTTTTGATCGCTGCATTCACTACATATGTTTACAAATAGTATGATCAAGGTTATGATGGCATGTCACTTTAGAAATTATCTTTGTTATCGTTTTACCCGCTCGGGACGAGCAGTAACTAAGCTTGGGGATGCTTGATACGTCTCCGACGTATCGATAATTTCTTATGTTCTATGCCATATTATTGATGATACCTACATGTTTTATGCACACTTTATGTCATATTCGTGCATTTTCTGGAACTAACCTATTAACAAGATGCCGAAGTGCCGGTTCTCGTTTTCTGCTGTTTTTGGTTTCGGAAATCCTAGTAACGAAATATTCTCGGAATTGGACGAAACGAAGACCCAGGGGCCTATTTCGCCACGAACCTTCCGGAAGACCGAAGAGCATACGAAGTGGGGCCACGAGGTGGCCAAACCACATGGCGGCGCGGGCAAGGGGGCCCGCGCCGCCCGTGGTGTGGGCCCCTCGTCGACCCCCGACTCTGCCTTCCGCCTACTTAAAGCCTCCGTCGCGAAACCCCCGATACGAAAAACCATGATACGGAAAACCTTATCGAGACGCCGCCGCCGCCGATCCCATCTCGGGGGATTACGGAGATCTCCTCCGGCACCCTGCCGGAGAAGGGATTCATATCCCGGAGGACTCTACACCGCCATGGTCGCCTCCGGAGTGATGAGTGAGTAGTTCACCCCTGGACTATGGGTCCATAGCAGTAGCTAGATGGTTGTCTTCTCCTCATTGTGCTTCATTGTTGGATCTTGTGAGCTGCCTAACATGATCAAGATCATCTATCTGTAATACTCTATGTTGTGTTTGTCGGGATCCGATGGATAGAGAATACCATGTTATGTTAATTATCAAGTTATTACATATGTGTTGTTTATGATCTTGCATGCTCTCCGTTACTAGTAGAGGCTCTGGCCAAGTTTTTGCTTTTAACTCCAAGAGGGAGTATTTATGCTTGATAGTGGGTTCATGCCTGCATTGACACCTGGGACAGTGACAGAAAGTTCTAAGGTTGTGCTGTGTTGTTGCCACTAGGGATAAAACATTGGCGCTATGTCCGAGGATGTAGTTGTTGATTACATTACGCACCATACTTAATGCAATTGTCTCGTTGCTTTGCAACTTAATACCTGGAAGGGGTTCGGACGATAACCTCGAAGGTGGACTTTTTAGGCATAGATGCGGTTGGATGGCGGTCTATGTACTTTGTCATAATGCCCAATTAAATCTCACTATACTTATCATGCCATGTATGTGCATTGTTATGCCCTCTCTATTTGTCAATTGCCCGACTGTAATTTGTTCACCCAACATGCTTTTATCTTATGGGAGAGACACCTCTAGTGAACTGTGGACCCCGGTCCATTCTTTAATACTGAAATACAAATCTGCTGCAATACCTGTTCTACTGTTTTCTCTGCAAACAATCATCTTCCACACAATTCGGTTAATCCTTTGTTACAGCAAGCCGGTGAGATTGACAACCTCACTGTTTCGTTGGGGCAAAGTACTTTGGTTGTGTTGTGCAGGTTCCACGTTGGCGCCGGAATCCCCGGTGTTGCGCCGCACTACATCCCGCCGCCATCAACCTTCAACGTGCTTCTTGGCTCCTCCTGGTTCGATAAACCTTGGTTTCTTTCCGAGGGAAACTTGCTGCCGTGCGCATCATACCTTCCTCTTGGGGTTGCCCAACGAACGTGTGAAATACACGCCATCAAGCTCTTTTCTCGGCGCCGTTGCTCGGGAGATCAAGACACGCTGCAAGGGAGTCTCCACTTCTCAATCTCTTTACTTTGTTTTTGTCTTGCTTTATTTTATTTACTACTTTGTTTGCTGCACTTATATCAAAACACAAAAAAAATTAGTTGCTAGCTTTACTTTATTTACTGTCTTGTTTGCTATATCAAAAACACCAAAAAAATTAGTTACTTGCATTTGCTTTACTTATTTCATCATGTTTCCTTTTAATTTTACCACAAAAAACATACCGGTAGGACGCGGGTCTATAATTGGGAGGAACAATATAGAAGAATTTTTCACCCATGTTAGTACCGTTGAAGATTTTGAAGATAGACACTTGGTAGAACTTGCTCCTACTTATGAAATTGCTGCTGCTGCTTTAGTTCGCATGTTGGAAACTAAATTTGTTAATCTCAATCCTATAATCCAACACATGTTTCTTACACTTGGTGATTTGGAAGAGGGGGAAAAGAAAGATTTTGTTTTAGAAACCCTTCTTAGAGAATTTGGTGGTCTAGCAAGAGAGGCTAGAAAGGTCTTCGCTAAATTTAATATGTTTGGTTCTCATACTAATTTTGTTAGTCTCCTTGAAAAAATGGACATGGATAGGATAAGGTACACTAATAATGCTAATGATGGTGGGGAGATCAAAGCACCAATACCATGTAAACTCCTAGCTATGAATGATGCACTAGAAAATAACTATGCTTGGCTTGTTCCTGAAAATTTGTTTGATGAGAGTAGCAAGCCCAAGACTAATGAAAAGGGAGACGCTGAAACTTATGTATCCAATATACTATGGATGGTTGAGAAAACTCCAAACCCCGCTGTAGATGCACCACCCTTTGATAACACTTGATACACTTTCTGCGCCTAGCTGAAAGGCGTTAAAGAAAAGCGCTTATGGGAGACAACCCATGTTTTTTTACTACAGCATTTTATTTTATATTTGAGTCTTGGCGCCGGAATCCCCGGTGTTGCGCCGCACTACATCCCGCCGCCATCAACCTTCAACGTGCTTCTTGGCTCCTACTGGTTCGATAAACCTTGGTTTCTTACTGAGGGAAACTTGCTGCTGTACGCATCACACCTTCCACTTGGGGTTCCCAACGGACGCGTGCTGTACGCGTATCATACACCTTTGTTGAATATCATGTGAGTTGCTATGCATGTTCGTCTTGTCTGAAGTAAGGGAGATTTGCCATGAGTTAAATGGTTTGAGTATGCATATTGTTAGAGAAGAACATTGGGCCGCCAACCAAAGCCATGTATCATGGTGGAAGTTTCAGCTTGGACATTAATCCTCAAATCTCTTATGAGAATATTATCTCGTTGTTGAATGCTTAAAGCATAAAAGAGGAGTCCATTATCTCGTTTTCTATGTTGTCCCGTGATGGATGTCCTCAAGTTGAGATCTATCAAAATTCAGAAATCAAATGCGATTTATCTCCTTGGACCTTTCTACGGTGGCATAAAGGTACCCCTTTGTGACACTTGGTTGAAACATATGTAATGCAATGATAATCCATGAAAATCCTAGCTAATTAGGACAAGGTGCTGAGCACTATTAGTATTCGATGCATGAGGCTTGCAACTTATAGGAGGTTTTATGCATAACACATATGAATTATTACTACCAGTTGACAAAATTGTTTCCATCCAAAATAAAAAGCTCTAGCACATGAGTAATCCCTCGCTCTCTCTGCGAAGGGCCCTTTCTTTTACTTTATGTTGAGTCGGTTTACCTACTTCTTTCTATCTTAGAAGCAAACACTTGTGTCAACCGTGGTGCATTGATTCTTACATACTTGCTTATTTTCACTCATCATATTACTTTGTGTTGACAATTATCCATGAGATATACATGTTGAAAGTTGAAAGCAACTCGCTGAAACTTAAATCTTCCTTTGTGTTGCTTCAAAACCTTCTATTAAGAATCTATTGCTTTATGAGTTAACTCTTATGCAAGACTTGTTGATGCTTGTCTTGAAAGTACTATTCATGAAAAGTCTTTGCTATATGATTCAGCTTGTTTAGTCATTATCTAGACCATTGCTTTGAATCACTTCATTCATCTCATTTGCTTTACAATAGTATTGATCAAGATTATGATAGTAGCATGTCACTTCGAAATTATCCTTGTTATCGTTTACCTACTCGAGGGCGAGTAGGAACTAAGTTGGGGATGCTTGATACGTCTCAAACGTATCTATAATTTCTTATGTTCCATGCTAGTTTTATTACAATACTCACATGTTTTATATACACTTTACATCATTTTGATGCATTTTCCGGTACTAACCTATTAACAAGATGCCGAAGCGCCAGCCTCCTGTTTTCGCTGTTTTTGGTTTCGTAAATCCTACACAGAAATATTCTCGGAATTGGACGAAACAAAAGCCCACGGTCTTATTTTCCACGGAGCCTTCCAGAAGTCCGAAGAGGAGACGAAGAGGGGCAACGAGGCGGCCACACCATAGGGGGGCGCGGCCCCACCCCTGGCTGCGCCGCCTTATGGGGTGGGCCCCTTGAGCGTCCCCCGACTCTGCCCCTTCGCCTATATAATCCTTCCGTCGCGAAAACCCTAGTACCGAGAGCCACGATACGAGAAAAGTTCCAGAGACGCCACCGCCGTCAACCTCATCTCGGGGGGTTCTGAAGATCGCTCCGGCACCCTCGCCGGAGAGGGGAATCATCACCGGAGGGCTCTAGATCACCATGCCCGCCTCCGGACTGATGCGTGAGTAGTTCATCCTTGGACTATGGGTCCATAGCAGTAGCTAGATGGTTGTCTTCTCCTCTTGTGCTATCATGTTTAGATCTTGTGAGCTGCCTATCATGATCAAGATCATCTATTTGTAATGCTACATATTGTGTTTGTTGGGATCCGATGAATATGGAATACTATGTCAAGTTGATTATCGATCTATCATATATGTGTTGTTTATGATCTTGCATGCTCTCCGTTGCTAGTAGAGACTCTAGCCAAGTTGATACTTGTGACTCCAAGAGTGAGTATTTATGCTAGATAGTGGGTTCATGCCTCCATTGAATCTGGGGGAGTGACAACAACCCCTAAGGTTGTGGATGTGCTGTTGCCACTAGGGATAAAACATCAATGCTTTGTCTAAGGATATTTGTATTGTTTACATTACGCACAGTACTTAATGCAATTGCCTTTGTTTGCAACTTAATACTGGAAGGGGTGCGGATGCTAACCCGAAGGTGGACTTTTAGGCATAGATGCATGCTGGATAGAGGTCTATGTTCTTTGTCGTAATGCCCTAAGTAAAACTCATAGTAGTCATCATGATATGTATGTGCATTGTTATGTCCTCTCTATTTGTCAATTGCCCAACTGTAATTTGTTCACCCAACATGTTATTTATCTTATTGGAGAGACACCACTAGTGAACTGTGGACCACGGTCCATTCTTTTACATCTGAAATACAATCTATCGCAATCACTGTTCTCTCGTTGTTCTTTGCAAACAAACATCATTCTCCACACCATACGTTTAATCCTTTGTTTACAGCAAGCCGGTGAGATTGACAACCTCACTGCTGTTGGGGCAAAGTATTTTGGTTGTGTTATGCAGGTTCCACGTTGGCGCCGGAATCCTCGGTGTTTCGCCGCACTACACTCCTTCACCAACAACCTTCACATGGCCTTCATCTCCTACTGGTTCGACAACCTTGGTTTCTTACTGAGGGAAAACTTGCTGATGTACGCATCACATCTTCCTCTTGGGGTTCCCAACGAACGTGTACTTCACGTGTCATCAGACTTCACTCTGTTGCAAGAAGGTAGTTAAATTGGCCGCTTGACTAGGCATCAGAATTCTCGTCCGGAGCATCACTGTCATGGGTCATTTCCAATGGATGCAGTATTTATCTTCCCCGTGAGAATGTGTGACTGAATTCTAAACTTTGATTTGGACAGAAAATTTTGACAGCCGCCTAACTGCGCACGAAAGTTACCAGGAATGACATCAGGATTTCTGAGCTAATAAGGATACATCTCTTGGGGCTACCAGTACCCATCGAAAGTACTACCTCCGGTCGCTTTAAATTGTCGTATCCAACCGCCTAACGAGATGCAGCCGCAGGTCTCCTCCGCGTCGATTAAATTCGACCGAAGGGAGTAGTAACTTTTTTCTTAATCAAATGGCCTTACCAATTTAATGGAAATATATATAACTCGTGAATTTTGATCTATGAGACCCGGTCACTCAAATACATATACTGCTTGAGCTTCGTGTGTCGTCCGTGTGTAAAACTTTGTGTGCATCTTAGAATGGGTTGACCAGGAGTCAAACTAGTTTGTGGTTGTACATGCCGATGAGACTCGATGAGACTAATGAAAGCTTGTATTATTGAAAAGAAATACATCTACCTCTCCTCCAACTTTCTCTTTGATCTATGTCATGCATGTGGCGGTGCTGGTTCATGCATAATACCCGTTTTCAGATCGCAGAATGCCTAGCATCTCCTCTTCCAGAAATTCAATGTGACTCCCGTGCGTATACTTTCTACCAAAAAATTATATTTTGAAATGTTAAAAATGTTGACAAAAAGTTATCTTCTGACAAGTTTTATTTTTTGCATTGAATTTTGTCTTTTTACACACGCTACACGATAAGTTTATTTTTCATGCAACAAATTTGTGAGCACGTAGCACGTGGCAATTTTTGTTTCAATTTTCTAAATTTCAAAATATATATATGTAACATGCATTTTTAAATAAAGGAAGCATATGCTTCCATGTGCCAAAACACCACTCCTCTTCCAACCTTAGTAAACAAGTGTATAGAGATACATTGTTCCACGGGCCGTGCTCCGTGGGCAATCAACCTTGAGCATTTTCTCCCGGTCTGTTCGTCTCGTATTTGCTTGGAACGACCCATGCGCCCGCGTTCCGTAAACTTTCAGTTCGACCTCCATGCATGCCGGTAGGATAGGGGCACAATACTCACGGCAGAGAAACGATTGAAAGTTATGTCGACTGACGTGAAGAATTTGTACTTACTGTCTTTAACTGAACTAGCTATAGCTGTTTCAGGCTCGATCGTGACAATTTGGAAACCGCGCGTGCGTTGCAAGTTTGAATTGGTAGTTCTTGTAAATTTGACCGGCAGGTCACACACGTAAAACCATGAAAAGTTTCATGCATGAGCATGACATGAGCTTCTGCTCCCTCTATAAATAAACTACCGACCAAATCTACGAACATAAAATCACAGCACATACACAGAGCAGAATAGCATAGTAAGAATGTAAGACAACGTTGTTGGGGAACTTGCTCAACTGGTTGGGGAGTGGATGTACAAACCCAGCACCAGTTGAGCAAGTTCCCACAACAACGTTGTCTTACATGGTATGAAGGTTGAGATTGCGCCTACAGACCTCAAACATGGGCAAAGGTAGAGGCTTGGTGAAGATGTCCGCAAGTTGATCCTTTGATGAGATGAACTTGACTTGTAGTAGCTTCTTCGAGACACGTTCCCTCACAAAATGAAAATCAATTTCTATGTGCTTGGTCCGTGCATGAAACACCGGATTAGATGAAAGAAACATGGCACCGATGTTGTCACACCAAAGGACCGGTTGGACGCAGGTTGAGAGACACCCAATTCCTGAAGAAGGGACTCAACCCATGAGGCTCAGCAGTTGCATCAGCAACCGCCTTATATTCGGCTTCGGTACTTGCTGCGAGAAACAGTGGCTTGCTTGCGTGCTCTCCAGTGCGATCAAAAGTGGGACCTAGGAACACAGCATAACCCCCGTGGATCGCCTGTCGTCCTGGACACTCCTAGCCCAATCAGCATCGCGAGAACGCGTACAGAACCCCCGATGAACTAGCCCGGAGATGAAGACCAAACGAGGACGTGTGACCGACATAATGCAAGATGCGTTTGACAGCAGACCAATGCACATCGGTAGGAGCATGCAAATGACCGGCACACTCTGTTGACGAGCATGGGACAAGTCCGGACGCAGTGATGGTCGAGATACTGCAAGCCACCAACAATACTGCGATACTCCGTGGCATCCTCAGAAGATAAGAGAACACCATCAGTGGCTGAGAGCTTGTCCGTAGAAGACATGGGCGGGCATATCTTCACTTGAGCATACCAGCACGGCGCAAGAGATTCAGAATACTTTTCCGAGTGAGAGCCCGGACCAGTAGACTGATGAGCAACCTCAATACCCAAGAAGAAGTGCAATTGACCCAAATCTTTGACAACAAAATCAGCACCAAGAGCAGAAATGAGAGCAGGTAGCAATTGTCTGGTGAAGAGCTGACCAAGATAATATCATCGACATAGACCAGTAGGTACATAGCTCACACGGGTCGCTGAAAAAACAGCGAGTGTCAGCCTTCGAGGGATGAAGCCATGAGTGAGAAGAGAAGCTGTGGGCTGTACGAGCGTGCGCGAAGCCCGCGGTGCTTGCTTCAATCCATACAAAGCCTTAGTCAGTCGGCACGGATGATGTGGCTGATTAGGACTAACAAATCCCGGGGCTGCCGCATGTAGACTTTCTTCCTCAAGAAGACCATGAAGGAATGCATTCGAACATCCAGCTGTCGAAGACACCAACCGCGGGATACCGCCGTGAGACGGGAGGAGCCGAATGGTGGTAGGCTTGATGACGGGACCGAAGGTGTCCTCATAGTCAAGCCCATGACGCTGTTTGAATCCTTGGCAACAAGACGAGCTTTGTAGCGCTCGATGGAGCCGTCAAGCATGTTTCTTCACTTTGAAGACCCACTTTGAGTCAATGATGTTGACACGTGGGGGAGGAGGAACAAGCGCTCTGCAGCAGTCTCATTCTCGAAGAAGAGCCCGATTACTCGCTCCATAGCAGCCACGCCAATGGGGAATGGTCATGAGCGGCTTGATAATCGCGAGGTCGTAGCGGTGGGATCATCCAAAACAAGAGCCATGCAAGCGCCAGCCACGCAAGCAGACGTGGTCGATGCGCTCCTTAGGCAAACAATGCACTGCTACGACCACGCGGTAGGCAGGACGCGAGGCGCAGGTGGTATTGTAGACGCGGTGGCACCGGGGTGAAGACGCCGACGATGAAGGCGACAGCGAGCAGGCGCGCCGACCTGTGCGTAGTGGGCGGCGACAAATGCTGACCGAGGGCGGACTCCGGGCGAACAGGGGAGTCGCCACCCGAGGCGGCGTCGAGGCGACGAGGTCTGGCGCAGTCCCAGTGAGCACGGTCCCGGCGATGAGGAGGCGGGTGGGCCAGCGGCGACACGGGCTGGGCCGTGCGCGCGGATCGTCGAGGCGTGCCTGGTGAGGGAAGCACCAGGGGGCGATGGCGCCACGCTGCGGCAGGGACGCTGTCACACCGGCCGGAGGCGCCACTGGGAACATGTGGATGTCGCTACCTTGTCGACCGTCGATGACCCACAAGTATAGGGGATCTGCAAGTCTTGCCAGGGAAGTAAAACCCAGCTTATTGATTCGACACAAGGGGAGGCAAAGAATACTTTATAAGCCTTAACATAACTCGAGTTGTCAATTCAGCCGCACTGAAAAGCACTAGCAACAGGGTGATGTGAAAGTAAGCGAAGTGATATGAGAGCATATAGTAACAAAGAATACACAGCAGCAGAGTAGTAGTAATATGGGAGCAATGGCACCTTAAAACAAATGGATATGTAGAACGAGTATACATGATGATGAAAGATGGACCGGGGTTCCCAGACCTATCTACACTAGTGGTAACTCTCCAATAACAAGTGTTGGGTGAACAAATTACAGTGGGCAATTGATAGGATTGAAATAGCATTAAGACGGTAATATCAAGATCATTAATCATGTAGGCATGTTTTCCAATAGTAGTCGTAACGTGCTCGCAATGAGAAACTTGCACAACATCTTTTGTCCTACCTAACATGGTGGGCAGCTGGGCCTCAAGGGAAACTCATCGGATATTAAGGTACTCCTTTAATAGAGTACCTGGAGCAAAGCATTAACACTCCGAGTGAAAACATGTGTCTCCTCACATCATCTGCCATCCTCCCGGCACTGTCCGATTCGTCACTTGGGGCCATTGGTTAGGACGCGGACATGTGCGTACAACTTGTAGATACAATCTGAGCAACAAGTATAGAGCTCAAATCTAAGATCATGCCACTGTGGCCCTAGTGACAAGCATTAAACACAACAAGATTGCAGCAACATATAACTTCATAAACTTTGTAGATAGACAATCATATCGTAACAATCCATCGGATCCCGACAAACACAACACACGTGACATACTCAGATGAATCTCAATCATGTAAGGCAGCTCATGAGATCATCTGTATTGAAGTACATGGGGAGAGAATACCAACTAGCTACAGCCTAGAACCCGTAGTCCATGGGGGAACTACTCACGGAGCATGATGGAGGCGATGGCGTTGATGGAGATGGCTTCCGGGCACTTCCCGTCCCAGGTGCCGGGACGAGACTTCGTCCCCGCGAATTGAGTTTCGCGATGGTGGCGGCGCCCACGGAGTCTTTCCGGAGGTTTCGTCAAGAGTTACTATGGTGTTTAGGTCGAACGGATTTTATAGGCGAAGAGGCGCGCAGGGGCACCCGGGGGCGCCACACACATGTGGCCGGCGGGCCCGGGCCAGGCCAGCGCCGCCCCGTGGTGTGGTGGCCCTCGGCCCCTCTCCGACTCTTCTGTCTCTGACCTTTCGGGGAAAATAGGAGGTTTGGTCTGCTTCGTCGACTCGAGAATATTGCCCGAACAGCCCTTCTAGAACCAAAAGCAGCGTAGAACAGAACTGCACGTGGCATCACTTGTTAATAGGTTAGTTCCGGAAAATGCACAAACATCATAAAGTGCAAGCAAAACATGTAAGTATTGTCATAAAACAAGCATGGAACGACAGAATTATGGATACGTCGGGACGTATCGCATCCCTGTGTTAGTTCCTGAGCAAAGGCGTAAACGATAAAAAGAATAATTTCCGTAGTGACATGCTACTTACATAACCTTGATCATACTATTACAAAGCATATGAAATGGGGAATGAAGTGACTCAAGGCAATGATCTATAGTTGCTAACAAATAGATAACATATAGCAAAACTTTTCATGAAGAGTACTTTCAAGACAAGTATCAAAAGTATTGCACAAGGGTTAACTCATAAAGAATAAGTTCAAAGTAAAGGCATCGACAGCACAAAGGAGGATATAAGTTTCAGCGTCATGCTTTCAACTTGTAACATGCATATCTCATGGATTAATTGTCAACACAAAGTAATATAACAAATGCAAATATGCAAGTATGTAGGAATCAATGCACAGTTCACACAAGTGTTTGCTTCTCAAGATGGAAGGAGAGATAGGTGAAACTGACTCAACATAAAAGGTAAAAGAATGACCCTTAGCGAAGAGGAAAGCATCGATTGCTATATTTGTGCTAGAGCTTTGGTTTGAAAACATAAAGAGAGCATAAAAGTAAAGTTTTGAGAGGTGTTTGTTGTTGTCAACGAATGGTATGGGCACTCTAACCCTTGCTAGACAAACCTTCAAGAGCGGCTCCCATGAATTATTTTTATTTTGGGTGGCACTCCTTCCAACCTTTCTTTCACAAACCATGCGCTAACCGAATCCTCGTGCTCGCACAACAATCACATACCATGGAGGAGTGTTCTATTTTGGTTAATTAATTTGGGACTCGGGAATCCCATTGCTGCTCTTTTTGCAAAATTATTGGATACGGATGAAGCCACTAGTCCATTGGTGAAAGTTGCCCAACAAGATTGAAAGATAAACACCACATACTTCCTCATGAGCTATAAAACATTGACACAAATAAGGAGTAATAAAGTTTTGAATTGTTTAAAGGTAGCACTCAAGCAATTTACTTTGGAATGGCAGGAAATACCACATAGTAGGTAGGTATGGTGGACACAAATGGCATAATGGTTGGCTCAAGTATTTTGGATGGCATGAGAAGTATTCCCTCTCGATACAAGGCTTCGGCTAGCAGGGCTATTTGAAGCAAACACAAGTATGAACTCGGTACTAAAAAAATGGAGGAGATATACCCTAGAGCAATAATAAAAGTGGTTATTATTTATATCTCTATGTTTATGATAAAATGTTTATATGTCATGCTATAATTGTATTAACCAGAAACATTAGTACATGTGTGATATGTAGACAACAAGAAGTCCCTAGTATGCCTCTTAAACTAGCTTGTTGATTAATGGATGATTAGTTTCATAATCATGAACATTGGATGTTATTAATAACAAGGTTATATCATTATATGAATGATGTAATGGACACACCCAATT
>NC_061509.1:92478553-92505501 GCF_022539505.1 Lolium rigidum
CCTCGTGGTGCTCCTTGATGAGCTGCTTTTCACCTGGGTACCGAGGAAGAAAAGTGTTAGAAGAAAAAGTTGCCCGAGGAAAAGCACAAGTAAACCGGAGAGAGCGTTGCCAACAGGTGCGGTGATCTGGACCTGAGGGGCTTCGATGAAGCGCCTCTGGGACATTTGTTGGACAAAGGTTTCCTTAAGTGTTGAAAAGCGTTAGAGTAGAAGATCTTAGGAGGAAAAATAGGAAACAAACAGCGTGGTGTGGGCCTCGGCGGGTCCCGATGCTCAGAGGCTCTAGAAGAGCTGCTTTAGGAGCATCAGCATGTTCTTTCTGTTCAAGGAAAATAATTGTAAGAAAAAGCCGGTTTTTCTCGTGTTTTTACACTGGTTGCGCTAAGAGCTTTAAAATATAAGCCGAAACTTCGGGGGTACGCTGCAGTTTTCAGTTTTTCACTAAGTTTCGCGCTAAGGCTGTCTCAGCCCAGGCTTCCGGGGGTAGCTATATAGGTTTTCAAGTTTTCTGCGGATTCGCTAAGAGCTATGCTCTCTTCTGAGGAAACTCGGGGGTAGGAAGATAGACAAGATCGGAAGGAAGAAACCGGCATCGGAAAAGTTGCCAAAAGATTGATGGAACTTACCCACGTTACTGGTAGCGTCATACCCGCTGTAGTCCTTCACTTTGTGGCGCTTCAGCACATGGTGTTCTTCGGTGGACGGGGGCAGCCGGGGGTCGCAGGAAGCGGGTCTTCCCCGGGCAGGTGGTCCCGGACATATCATGTTCCATTTTTTTGCGTAGGGGAGAAGCTGCCCCCGGTCCCGGCCCTCGCGCTTCAGCTCAACGTCGGCCTAGGAGGCCGGAAGGTTTTTCTTGGACCACAGCGGCGGCGCGGGGCCCGGCGTACCCGACACTAGAGGCTGGGCACTGGCGGGACGCCACGCTCCACGGCTTTCCAGAAGCCCCCGGCTTGCTTAAGTTTCGCGCTAAGAGCTACGCTGTCAACACGAAACTCGGGGACTGGGAAGATAGACAAGATTCGGAAAGAAAGAAACCGGCAACAACAGAAAAATTGCAAAAAAGATTGGTGAAACTTACCACCACATTGCTGGTGGCGTCATACCACGCACTGTCGAACTCCTTCACTACGCGCTTGAGACGCATGAAGTGTTCCTCAGTGGACCGAGGCCCAGCAGGGTCTGGCGCCGGAAGACGATCCTTCCCCAGGCCGCAGGTGGATGCGGATATATCCGCATCATTCCATTTTTGGGCGTAGGGGAGAAGGTGCCCCAGGTCCCGGCCCTCACGCTTCAGCTCAACGATCCGGCCCAGGAGGCCGGAAGGTTTCTCTTGGACCGCAGCAGCGGTGGGGCTGACGTGCAGCACTAGAGGCTGCGGGCCGCCGGCTGAGGCGCTGCCCTCCATGGCCTTCCCCCGAGAAGCCCCCGGCTTGAGGAACTTTGTGATCTTGGGGGTCTCGGGCGGCGGCTTCGGCTTGGCCGCGGAAGGTCCTTGGCTTGGTGGCGGCGTCGGAGTGGCCCCGGTAGGCTCAAGAATAGGAGCTTCCGGGGGCGGTGTAGAGGAGGCCGGCGCGGAAGTATCCGATGTGGCCTTGGTGGGGGAAGAGCTGGAGTGCTTCTTCTTCTTCTTTCTCGGGGCGAGAGGAACCAGAGGTTCCGCCCGCCCGGCAGCTTCGTCGTCGGCGCCGGTGTTGCTGGCGCCGGTATCTTGGGTCTCAGGAGGGGAGGTGAGATCCTCCTCCGCGCGGTGATCAGGAGGTGTAGGGGCCGTGCGCCCCGCACTTGTGGTGCCTCCCAGAGGGGAGGCAGAGAGGTCGCCGGTACCGGATGGCACCGGGCTTGTTTGAGGAGGAGGAGTTGGAGCCCTTGCGGTTCCCTCGGAGGTCACCGGCTTCGGGCCGCTGGCGCTCTTGGACAGCGAGAGAGCAGGGCTGAGCAAAAAAAGGAGAGGAAAGATCAAAAACAGCAAAGAGAAAGGAAAAGTTTGGAAAACGAAGCAAATAGAGAAATAAAGAACTTACCCGGAAGAGACCGGCATCTGCTTATGCTTGTAGCGCTTAGTGCCTACCTGCCTTCCCCCAAGGACTTCCGTCCGGGAGCGTTTGGCGGGAGGAGCTTGGCTAGAGCCGGCGTCAGCAGCAGGCGCCTTGTTCTTTTTGCTCTGGGGCATGAGCTTATTCAGGAACTCATCCCCGACCTCGGCCTGCAGGGGAGGCACGTGCTCGTGGACCCGTGGTTCGGGGCCGCTCGAGGGAGCGTCTACGTAAAGAAATAGGCAACAAAATATGAGAGACCGGAAGAGGAAACTACCTCAAGCATGGTGAGCTCGTCGTCGGAAGCCGCAGAGGGGTTACCAGGGCGCTGAATGGGGATGCGACCCATCTCGAGATCGTACCAAGGGACGAAGGGATCTGGATCAACCTTGTCCAAAGGGAGCTTCCGGCAAGGGCCTCGCCGATCTGACTCGATGCGAGGGAAGCGGTCCTTGGCCTAAAAGCAAAAAGAAAAACAGTTAGCCACAACATAAAAGTTACCGGTAGAGCAACCCGGGGAGCGCGATCTCTTACTTCCTTGGTTGGAGGGTTGAGGGAGCTGAGAGGAAGAAAGCCCCACTCCCAGTCATCCGGCATGTCCGTTTGGCATATTTGATTAGCCTTCAGGACCACGTCCGCCTTGCTCAAGGGTAGGCTGGTGATCTTGGTGGGATCGCCAGGGCCGTACATCTCGCTTATCTTGTGAGCGTGGCGCTTAAGGGGAAGCACCCGGCGGCAGATGAAGGTGCGAATAATATCATCAGAGCAGATGTTGGTCTCCTTCATCAGCTTCAACATGAAGCGTACCACCCGGTTCGTCTCTATGTGATCCGTACCGGGGTTGTAGTTCTAGTTGACCTTGGTGGGCGGCGCCGGATTGAAGGGCGGCAGATTGATGAGGTCAGCGGCGCTCTCGTTCTTCACGTAGAAGAACGTCGTCTGCCACAACTGGCAAGACTCGAGGCCGTTGAACTTAAAAGGGGCCGCCTTGGCGGGAGCCGATGATGCAAGACCCGCATTGTACGGGGGGCTTGGGCTTGGGAATATCCTTGCCCTGGACCGAGTTGATCCGGAGAGAGAAGAAGCGGGCAAACGTCTCGCGAGCGGGACGGATGCCGATGTAGCCTTCCATGAAGGCCACAAAACAAGAAAGATAAAAAACGGCGTTGCCGGGGAGGTGGTGAGGCTGAAGTCGATAGAAGTCAAGAAATTGGCGGAAGAAATCGGAGGCAGGAAGGCCGAAGCCACGCTCAAAGTGAGCAAGAAAGACAACGACCTCACCGGGTTTGAGCACCGGTTCGATCTCGTCGCCGAGAAGCCGCAGAGAGACCCCTCCGAGTATCCTCCTAGACCGGTAGAGCCAGCCAATCTCGTGTTGTGTGACATCGGAACCTCTCCAGGCTCCGCGTGTGATACCGGAAAGATCCTTTCCGGGGGCCCGGCTAGAGGTGCCGACCTCTTGGTCTTTGCCGGATTCAGTTTCCATCCGGGCGAGATCTTCGGTCAGCCCGTCGGAAGTGCTACTTCCTTGACTACTAGAAGAGGAGGCGAGAAGAGATTCTTCGCTAGACATGTGGATCTGGAGGACGCCGATATCTACCGTAAAACAGTTTTCCCCAAAAAGACCCTCGCGCGAAGATCGAGTAAGAGAAAAAGCAAAATAAAGAGGGGATAAATACTCTACCGCCCCAAGATCTGGAAAGCAATGAGAAAAGAGGTAAAAGCGTATCGAGCCTAACCTGAGGCGGCGGAGGCGCTCGGGAAGAAGTTCGCCGGAGAAATGGCGAGCTCCTGGCCGTCGATGAAGGCTGGCGACGGAGAAGGGCGAGGACCGTCGGAGGAAGCTCGATTCTGTAGCGAGGAAGGAATGATGCAGGAACTCCGCACGGTGAAGAGCTTCGGTGCAGCGAGAGCAGTGTCGCAACGTCGGCAGGAGCAGCGCTCTTGCGGCGACCGGCGGCGACGAGAAAGCAGGAGGGCGAAGGGCTCGAAGTGCTCTGGAAATGGGGGCGAATGCGAAGAAGAAGACGAAGTGGAACCGCTCTGCCCTTATATAGAGAGAAGACGAAGTGGGCCGAAAACCGTCGGGCCGCGGCGGTTCACCTCGTGGGCCGCCACGTGGCACGCAGATATACGTGCGGAACCTAACATGCCACAGGGAGGCCACACAGATCCAAAACGGCCGCGAGGATCTGGTGTGGCGCAATAAATGCTGGCGCAGAAGCCGAAGGGAAGTGACCTCTGACACTGGCGCGTCAGACACAGTGCGCATGTCACTGACAAGCACTGTACCCGAGAAATTCTCGACTTCGCCGAGGAGAGAGTTAATGTCTAAAGATGCCGGGGAATAAGATACCGAAGGCACTTTGAAAAGAGGGAAAGAAGTAAGTCCGGCAAAGATGCCGGAGATCTAAGTTCACTGCCGAAATGATTAAACCGGTACCTTAAGAACCTGGCATGGTCCGTCGGATAGGGTCCACCGGACTATACCAGCTTCGGGGACTAATGTTGGGGGGGATGACCCCCGGTATGCCAAAGGCATGCCAAAACCGGATGGTTTAGGCCATCAGGATACCGGTTTAATGTTTATACCGGAGCACGAAGTTAAGGATTTGGTTAAGTGAAGCCAAGCCGGTATCCCCAGGAGGGGTATACCAGAACCGGATAGAAAAGACAACGGGCTACAGGTAAGAAGTACACTGTAGCACGTCGGCAGGACTGGTCAAAGATTCTCTCCAGAGCTAGAGGACAAAGATGAGCTAAGCAAAGTAGCTTTAAACGAAGGCCTGACGATAAAGAAGAGGATGACGATGAAAGAAGCCGAAGGACGTCAGCCTCCCTGATTAAAGAAGACCCCCGTGTCATCTATGATTAAAGTAACTTTATAAAGTAGTTTGTCTAGTCAAAGATGCCATTAGGGTTTCTTCCCCTGTAAGCCACCCTCTCCCCTATATAAGGAGAGGGGGTAGCCCTCTTCACGGGCACGAGGCATGTACGTACGAAGTGAGCCCTTGTACTGAGAAACTTGTAACTTGTTGAGATCAATAAAGAAGATGATCTAGAGCGAGTTCTTCCTTATGTCTTTCTTCTTCAACCTCTAGCCTTGGCTAAGTTCTTGAGGAAACCATCCGGAAGTTCATCACATCTAATCACAAACCCTCCCCCGAATGCTCTAGCGTCCATTCGGCCCCAACTTAAGCCATCCTATGACATCTGTCTGTTCCCCACGAAGACACACAAGAATCTGTAGGAGGGGATTTTATCATGAATATAAAAGGTAGAACCTTATATCATGAATAACCAATAAAATCACCCAACCTCGAAAACGCAATAGGAGATGCATGCGAACTCCGTTTTCGATGAACTTGGGCTTGTTGTAAAGCTAGCAACAAGCTCAAGAACCTTACACATAGAAACACCAAGAAGCAATAAGGATATGCAAAGTATGCAAATGATTGAGCTCCCTAAGACGATGTGATCAAGTTACCCAACCGAAAGCCCCTCTTGATAGTGCGGCTATTTATCCTATAATCCGGTCTCCCATCAACCACCTTGAGACCGGTAAAAGGAAAAACCTATCAAGGTCATACCTTTGCCTTGCGCATCCCGCTTGATCTTGATGATAACTCTTCAAGCTCTACACAAGCCGGAATGCCTCACTTGATCAATGTTGCTTCGTGAAGACTCACAAATACTCCCCCATACACTATGATGGGAAAACTCCATTGATGCACATCTTCACATGTCCATTATCACCGAATGGACGACAAGCTTCAAGCATGTGATCCACTCAAGATGCTCATCTTGAACATGCCCAACTCAACCTTGTATCTTCTCATACTCACATAAGATAGAGCATGGCTAATATTGAGTTCCATCTAGGAACTTGTTATCACCAGAATTTGACCGAGTCAGAGGTGGGCCGTGGTCAAGATGGACGTGAAGAATATATATATATAGAAGAAATACGTGAGTCGGCCTTTTATACCAAGTTGGGCTTAATTGCCCGTGTATCTGTAACATATTAGATCGCATCTTAGTTTAGAAGTTAGAATCTTACTCGTGCACGGTTTGGTGCACGCCCACATTAGAAAGTCCGTCTGGACTATAAATATGTATCTAGGGTTTATGGAATAAACAACAACCAACGTTCAACCACAAACAAATCTCGGCGCATCGCCAACTCCTTCGTCTCGAGGGTTTCTACCGGTAAGCACCATGCTGCCTAGATCGCATCTTGCGATCTAGGCAAGCCTAAGCCTGCCCACGTTGTTCATGCGTTGCTCGTACCGAAGCCTTTTTGATGGCGAGCAACGTAGTTATCTTAGATATGTTAGGGTTAGCATTGTTCTTCATATTACATGCTTTGTCGTAGTGCAACCCTTGCATGTCTAGCCGCCCTTACACCTATCTTAGGTGTAGGGGCGGCACCCCGCTTGATCATAGTTTAGTAGATCTGATCCGTTACGGTTGCTCCTTGTTTCATCAAGGATTAGTTTAACATCCGCAATAGTTAGGCCTTACAAAGGGTTGGAGGATCCGGCGGCGTGTAGGGTGGCGTTTGCTAGCCCTAGAAAGGATGTTCCGGGGATCAACCTCGTGTTGGTTTTTAGGCCCTGTCTAGGATCGGCTTACGGTCACCGTGCGCGAGCGCGAGGCCCAATCATGAGTAGGATGATCCGATTATGCGGTGAAAACCCTAAATCGTCGTAGATCTCATTAGCTTTACCTTGATCAAGCGGGACCACCATATATTCGGACACCTCGTCCGAATCATGGGTGGATCGGCTCTTTGAGCCGATTCACGGGATAACCTGAGAGCCGATCGAGGCTCGTATTTAACGTTTACGTGTGTGCCCTGCGAGGAAACTAAGCGAGGCATCATCCACACCTTCCCGACCAGGTATAGGTCGGGTGGCACGCCCTTGTGATAAACATCGGACGTGCGACCGAGGAGGCTTTGCGGGCCGTCGCTCCGAGGGACCGGGGCCGGCCGCAGCCCTAGTTGTTCCCGGCTCTACCGTGTTGCCCGTCTGCGCCGCCGGGGGGGTTTCTGACGTCAACACATTCTGGCACGCCCGGTGGGACAACCTTCAACATCCACCACGTCGCCGTCTGCATCCGAGATGGCGGAAAGCACTCCGGTCAAGTACGAGGATCTGCCTGATGAGCTCAAGAAGAAACATGACGAGATCAAGGCAACCCTCGAAGCCGAACTCATCGGCTCTTTCCACCGAACCCGCTCCCATGGCTTCAGGTGGAAGGGTTTCACACCTGAAGGCGCGCTCGATGGAGTGGATCTGTCCGCCCCGTCAGAAGAACGCACCGAGTCGGCCGCGGCAGGAGATCAACTACATGGTGGCTCATTCGCTGCACCGCCACTCGAGAGCCTCGGTGAACACTTTGGAGCGTGTCGCTCGCGCGTCGTCCAGAAATCATGAGCCACCGGTATTCTCCATCGGGACCAGCTGCGGGGACTTTCAAGGGAGAGATGCCGCTCCGGCCCCGGCCGTTCGCATGGGCAGCACCGGAACTGCCGAACGCATCGGCATACGTCGTCTACAAGATTGGTGGTGATCCTAGTGACTACCAATTCCTACCCGAGGCACCCAAGGAGATCCCGCACGGATACGCGTGCGCATACGTACCGGACCGCAACGCCTCGGGCACTCTCGAACCAGGGCGGCAATATCGGGGGCCTCGGAACGGCGGGAGGAACTTCGAGGAGCCGATCCGAGAAGCAATCGTGGCCGGCTAAGTACGCCACCCCGACAAACCTCCAAAGCCCAGCTCCTGCGCGGTTGGCTTAGAACCGGAAAAGCAAGCATGGCTGGTTAAGTATGCCACCCCGGCGAATCTTCGGGGTTCGACACCTTCGACCATCACGGCGGATCAGATTTGTGCAATTCGAAAGATCGAGTTCGGTATGATGCCGAAAAGGAAGGCGTTCGGCTACACCAAGCCGTACCCCAACAACTACGAACTGATCCCGCTGCCACCCAAATATCGGCTCCCGGACTTCACGAAGTTTAGTGGATCGAGATGGGTCCAGCTCCATCGAGCATGTGAGCCGATATTTGGCACAGCTGGGCACGATCTCGGCGTCGGACGAGTTGCGCGTGAGGTTCTTTGCACGGTCCCTCACGAGATCGGCTTTCGGGTGGTACACATCGCTACCACCGAACTCCATCCAGACTTGGAAGCGATTGGAAGAGCGAGTTCCATGAGCAGTATCACTCGGAGGCTTCCGATGTTGGTATTGCCGATCTAGCGCAAGTACGACAGAAGCGCGGGGAGACGAGTGGCGAGAATACGTCCGGCGCTTCGAGGACCATTAGGAACCGATGTTTTTCGGCTCATATAAGTGAAAAAGAAGCAGTCGAGTTGGCGGTGGTGGGTCTCTCATCATCGATCAAGGACGTGGCCTCCCAAGCGAGACTACCCTTCGTTGGCGCACATGGTGCGAAGGCTGTCGGCATATGAACGGCGCCACCCGGATGTTTACCGGGACAAATTCAAGCGGGTGGTGACTTTGGTTGAGGCGAGACGAAGATGAAGGTGCCATGGGAGATCAGGGAGGTAGCAGTGGCTGAATGGACTCGAGCGACGAGGCCCCGTGACTCGCAAATGGGTGAAGCCACAAGGCCCTCCAAAAGGGTTCGACTTCGACGTGACCAAGACTGAGCGGATTTTTGATCTCTTACTCACGGAGAAGCATATAAAGGTACCCGAAGGCCACAAGATCCCCACGGCCCAGGAGCTGAACGGAAAGCCATACTGCAAATGGCATAACACGTTCTCCCACACCACCAACGACTGCAGGGTGTGGCGGCAGCAGATCCAAATGGCGATAGAAAATGGACGGTTGATTTTCAACCAATACGCCATGAAGGTCGACACACACCCCTTCCCCGCCGTAAACATGGTGGAGTATACTTACCACGGGGGGTGCCAGCCGGATTTCTCGTGCAAAATCAATATGGTAGATCTTGGACACCACGCTGGCAAGGATGGAGATGAGGGCAGCTGCTCTCATAGCAAAGATACGGAGGAAGCCGCTCCACGCGATCGGCTCCGCCAAGACGGCAAGCGCTACGTCACAGAGGGAGAAGTGAAGAACATAAGATATCAGCGACCTCTCTCTGATCACCTCCTCAACAAGTATGTGAGTCAGTATGACCAACGCCGACGGTCCAGCAATGATGATGAGAGAGATCGTCTGGCTGGAGAAGCCAGAAGACATCGTCGGCATAATCGCGATGAGGAGGAGCACGAGCGTTGTGCCAAGGGAAAGGCAAGGGAGCGAGACGACGAGGACAGAGCACTCGGGATTGTCCCTTCTTCGGAACCTGCTGGGATTCGAGGAATGAGCCGATTGCCAACAATCGGCAATTGCCTAGAATGCAACCGGAAGAAGAAGGAGGCAGCCAACGTGTCCGTGTTCGAGCGCTTGGGACCTCTCCCGCCACGGAGCAAACGAGCTGAGTCCCCTCGGCTGAAAGATCTCGAAGATTCGAAGACGAGGGAGAAGAAGAAGACAGGTATCACCGGCCAAGGTGGTGCCCCGATGGACTCGGCCGTTCCCGAAACGCAGTGGTTCAACGATTGCGCGGCCTCGGAAGAAGCCGAGAGGTTATACTTGCATACATTAAGGAAGGCAAGGCCTGATCTGGCTGCGAAGGTTCAGCGAACCCTGGATGAAGAGGGTCGTCCACGGAAAATGGAGTGGCGCCCCAAGCAAAGGAAAGCCGATGACGAAACATCGGCTGGCACAAACATGGTGCTCGTTCTTCCGACAAAGCTTAGTGTTCTACGATTACACGATGCACTCAAGGTGGGCGACAGCAAGCACACCAACATGATGAAGTCAGAGATTGGGCTGGTTTTGTCTACCGGCCTTAACGATTAGCAAGAGCACGTCAATGAGCAAACGTGGCGAGGCTGATCCTTGTGATCGGCCCCAAAAAAATTTATGAAGGGACATCACAAAACCTTCACCGAGCAAGCAACGTGGAGGACGATTCCAGCAATCGGCCAAAATTATCCTCACCAACCATTCTGCCTGGGTTCAACATGTTATCCAACAGAGCCGATACCATCAATTCTCTTGACAGAATCGGCTCCGGGGGGCACCCAAGTGGATAAAGCACGAGGATATGCAGTGGAAGCGTCTCATCCTTTGATGATGGGTATTGGAGTGTGGGGGCCGATGCATAAGTCGGCCGTAAAAAATTTCAAAAAATCGAAAAATTTTGAGCACAGCCGATGCAGCAGACATCGACTTAAGGATATAAAAGCCGATGCATGGCCATCGACTCAAGAGGAATAACTGTTACGATCAGAGGGTCAATGGAGCACGAAGGGAGATTTTAATGGAAGAACTCCTCAATGGAGTAGTTTAAGGGCTCGGATCCTCTCTTCAAGAACAATGCCAAGAGCAGCCTGGACGTGCAGATCAGGTCGAGGATGGATTGCATTAGATCCGCCAAAGGAAAGGAGCCGATCCAGCCGGCAAGGTGCAGGAAGAACTGAAGAAGCTCGGGGGGCAGTTCACCTTGAAGGCTCTCTGCCCTGGGAAGCCGATTTATGTGCAAATCGGCTGGTTCTGCATGAAAGGTTCCCTCGGGCATAATCAAGCCCAGGTCCATACAGCTAAATTGCGTATCCTCGTCTCTGTTTTGCCTTGGCGGAGACTCGGGGGGCAACAGGCCTGGTAGGTGCCCTATTTTTAAGAGCCGATTGGAGTTACCTCGGCTGTCACTGCATCATGATCTTCTCAGGGAGGAACTGGGAAGGAAAAACCGTCGTCTGGTACGAGGTTTGGACCGTGCTGGTGCTGCAAGAAAAGGAAGAGACTGGTTTCTCAAATTAGCCGATGAACAGTTATCGGCTGCGGGACTGCAAAACGCCACGGTCGAGAGGAACAGTAATAGCCCGATTCGTTACTATCGGACTTGGTGTGGCAAGCGGGAGGATGGAAATTGGGTTAGTGAAAGGAGAAATTGGAAGAACAATTCTCATTAATTCAAAAGAGCGGCTTTACAAGAAGAGCCGATGGCTCTCAAAAGAGGGATCTGGTGCCTAGTGCACTCGCTATCGCTAGTCCTACTCTACTAGTCGTCGTTGTCCTCATCATCGCCGTCGTCGAGGCCGTCGGCGCTGCTCCCGGGAAGCTCCTCGCCGCCGCTGCCCCGGCCGTCGGTCGGAGCTTCCTCCTCCTCCTCGTCATCATCATCATCCTCGCTATCCGCCCGAGCTGCGGAAGCGCTTCGTTGGAGGATACCCAATGGAGGAGGAGGAATCATCTTCCTCCTCCTCATCTTCTTCTTCCTCGTCGTCATCGTCGTCCTCGCTGTCCGCCCACATGCGGGAGCGCTTCTTCGGCGGAAGCCGGGCGGAGGGGGAGGCCTTGGTCCTCTCCGCTTCTCCTCCCTTCTTCTCCTTGTCAGAGGAGATGGGGTGCGCCCGGAGCGGGGATCGTCCTCTTCCTTGTTCTTCGGCAACGGTTGGAGAGAGAGGCCTGAAGTGGAGGAGGAAGAGGAAGACATGGCTGCAGGGAGAGAAGGGTTTTTTTGGTTTGGCGAACAGAGCAGAGCAAGGGGATGGAGTGGTGAACCGTTTGGCACAGATAAATAAAGAGAGTGTAGTGGAGATTTAATGCCATGACGGTTCTCGAGGACGTGATGCCGAAATTGACAATTCGTACAGAGAAGCCCAGGAGGCAAGGCATCATGATGAAGATTCTGCGGTAGTTCTGCTCTGCCACGACATGACCCGACGAAAGAAGAGCATAATGATTTTGGAAATATCGTTTCCAAAACCAGGGGGCATGTGTTATCACCAGAATTTGACCGAGTCAGAGGTGGGCCGTGGTCAAGATGGACGTGAAGAATATATATATATAGAAGAAATACGTGAGTCGGCCTTTTATACCAAGTTGGGCTTAATTGCCCGTGTATCTGTAACATATTAGATCGCATCTTAGTTTAGAAGTTAGAATCTTACTCGTGCACGGTTTGGTGCACGCCCACATTAGAAAGTCCGCTGGACTATAAATATGTATCTAGGGTTTATGGAATAAACAACAACCAACGTTCAACCACAAACAAATCTCGGCGCATCGCCAACTCCTTCGTCTCGAGGGTTTCTACCGGTAAGCACCATGCTGCCTAGATCGCATCTTGCGATCTAGGCAGCACAAGCCTGCCCACGTTGTTCATGCGTTGCTCGTATCGAAGACTTTTTGATGGCGAGCAACGTAGTTATCTTAGATATGTTAGGGTTAGCATTGTTCTTCATATTACATGCTCGTCGTAGTGCAACCCTTGCATGTCTAGCCGCCCTTACACCTATCTTAGGTGTAGGGGCGGCACCCCGCTTGATCATAGTTTAGTAGATCTGATCCGTTACGGTTGCTCCTTGTTTCATCAAGGATTAGTTTAACATCCGCAATAGTTAGGCCTTACAAAGGGTTGGAGGATCCAGCGGCGTGTAGGGTGGCGTTTGCTAGCCCTAGAAAGGATGTTCCGGGGATCAACCTCGTGTTGGTTTTTAGGCCCTGTCTAGGATCGGCTTACGAGCCACCGTGCGCGAGCGCGAGGCCCAATCATGAGTAGGATGATCCGATTATGCGGTGAAAACCCTAAATCGTCGTAGATCTCATTAGCTTTACCTTGATCAAGCGGGACCACCATATATTCGGACACCTCGTCCGAATCATGGGTGGATCGGCTCTTTGAGCCGATTCACAGGATAACCTCGAGAGCCGATCGAGGCTCGTATTTAACGTTTACGTGTGTGCCCCTGCGAGGAAACTAAGCGAGGCATCATCCACACCTTCCCGACCGGTATAGGTCGGGTGGCACGCCCTTGTGATAAACATCGGACGTGCGACCAGGAGGCTTTGCGGGCCGTCGCTCTGAGGGACTGGGGCCAGCCGCAGCCCTAGTTGTTCCCGGCTCTACCGTGTTGCCCGTCTCTGCCCGCCAGGGGGTTTCTGACGTCAACAGAACTCCATCTTCATTTCTTCTTCTTGATCATATCACATATATGTCTTTAAAACGATGATCTTGATGCCAATACACAAGGTGTATCTTTATCTTCATGGCATCCATACTTGAATCCAACACATGGAATACAAGTAGTTCCTAAGGAATATTCCTTCATATAAACTCAATGAAAACATTAGTCCATAGGGGTTGTCATTAATTACCAAAACCACACATAGGGGCAATATAGCCTTACAGAGATTATCACCCCCATGTCGCAGCGGGTAGCTGAGCTGCACACATTAGATAAAGCGTTTTAAACAAGGAGTGTTGAAGCTTTCATGGATTTCATGAGTTTACTTTGGGATAAGAGATTCATTCTGGAACATAAGTTTTCATGAACAACCTAGAGAGATTCAAGATTGTGCTTCCTAGTGAGAAACTCAATGTTTACTTTCTCATCATCAATAAGGTGTTCATGATACTTAGTGAGATCCATGTGAGACAAATTGTATATGCATTTTTTTCAAAATAGGAGCATAGCTCCAGCCTCTGCATTTAAAAGATGCACACATTTTTTATTAGATTATTCACAAAGACTTACAACAAAGATACAAAGATCAACTTGAAATTACCTTTCTAGCGACACTCAAAGCTACCTTTCTAGCGACAACTCGTTATACCTACAAAAGTGATGAAAGAAGTGACCATGAACAGGGCTAGTACCCTGAAAATACACCAATGCACATCATCTAAAACCGAATGCCTTCCCAAGCCGCACGTTGGCGGATGAGAAGCACAACTAGTTACGGAGACCTTCAGCGCACGACATTGCGCACACCGCAGAAATCGCTATCGCCATCTTCCTCGAACCCATAATCAAGAGGAATCACCACATTGACCTTGCTATGCCTGCCATCGACGCCGCCACGGCGCCAGACGATGGCACCATCTTGTGCATGCCCATCACATTGCGTCCATCTCCAAGATACCGCTGCACCATGCCGCCGAGACTCGACGACGCCGATGCAGCAAATGCACACCACTCCACCTCAGCACCACCACCATCTGTTGTCTGCTCCAAACACGATGCCCCTAACATGTAGAACGGTGCTATGCACCACCATCATCCGATATGGGAGGCCCGGGTCTGGGGTTTCTCCCAGAGCAGCCCAGGCGAAAAGAACGTAGACTGCAGAGATAATGCTTTCAATAAAGTAACGATGAACTTACGCCGCCATCATCCGCCATGACCGAAGTCGGGGCCAGCTTTCACCGGCAGCTACGCCTCACCGTCGGCAACTAGACGACAGATCGCGAGATCCGCCAAAGCTAGCCACAAAACTAGCCAATCTCCTCTGATGAAAGAGAAGACCACCACCCCCATGGCTAGAGCAGATGCTCTAGGCGCCCTCGTGAAGCGGAAGGAACACAAACGAGGACCGCACACCGTTGACCGCAGGAGCCCGCACATCATCCCTTTCGCCCGAGCCCATCAGGCCCTGATCGGACTAAACGCGCCGTTGTTGTATCTTGCGGCCACCGGCCCGCAGTGGCTGCAGTTCCCTCGCTACACCGATGCCATGAGAAGAGGCGACGAGCGCCATCATCCCCTCAACTCGGCGCTAGGAGGGAAGTCTTATGAAGAAAGCTATCTAGATATACCACTTGTGCTGATCGATGTTAATTACCGCGGGGTCGTACGGTCCTCATATAATGGGCAAATTCATTACTCCTCTCTGTTTCATAATATTTTTTGCTGATTTAGTATAAAATTATTTTAAACCATCAACAAACTAATATGAAACGGAAAATATATTTGATCAATTCTTAAATGGGCGGTGCTGAAATTAAGCTTACGGAAAGATGGTCGTGGTCCTTGGTCTAAAAGCTTAACACACAGATGCTCCATTCTCCTGGATGTACTCCACTTGACACGACTCCGGCGATTGACTAGCACAGTGGTACTAAGATCCGACCCGCTAGCGACCCATATATATAGCATGCACACGGCCGCTCGAGCAACACACCTTGCAAGCAGCTAGCTAACTCGTGACCTAGTGACGGTCTAGGAACCAGGGGTGCCAACGTAAGTAAGTATCGAAAAAAAGTAAGTACGTACTACGTACACAGTCATCATGGAGATGCCGCCCCCGCCGCCGCCGCATCGTCCTATGCCGGCCGGCGGCAAGCCTGAACGGAAGACGGTGGAGCGCAACCGCCGCAACCACATGAACGGGCTCTACTACCGCCTTGACACGCTCGTCCGCTCCGGCGACGGGCCTTCTCCCGCAGTACGTACATACATCGCATGCATAACATACACCTACATACGCCATGCACACATCTGATCGTGAGTGGATTTTTGTGCGTGCACAGGTAGCGGCGACGAGGCCTGAAAGGCTTGATGAGGCGGCGGCGTACATCAGCCGGACGGCGGAGCGGGTGGAGAGGCTCAAGGAGCGGAAGCGCGAGCTGACGGCGGCCATGACGACGACCCAGCAGAACATGGGATCCGGCTCAGGTTCCTCCTCCGGGGCGGCGGCCGCCGTGTTGCCGGATGTAACTGTCCAGCGCCTGGGCTCCGGCCTACACGCCATGCTCGTCACCGGCGCCCCGCCCAGCGACGGTGCGTCGTTTCACCGCGCGGTGCGTGCGGTGGAAGAGGCCGGCGGCGAGGTGCAAAATGCGCACTTCTCCGTTGTCGGCGCTCGGGCCGTTTACACCATCCACGTGCTGGTGAGTAGCCAACTCAATTAAAAGTTCGACCTGATGAAAAGTTGCTATGCTATCATCACTTCTAGGTTATTTTAGTTTTTAGCGTGGATTCGGTGTAAGCCTCTTTTCAATAATGCGTGAGCATTATTTTAAATTTAATATCTCTCAGCTTTGATACCATATATATAATTGATGTACTATTCAACTAAACCAAAAGTTTAAACTAAGAAAGTTGACGAATGCACCTATATTATGGAGATGTACATGTAGAATTTTTTATCAAAAATTTTCGACAACTCGAAATATATTTTTTTGGTATAGGGAGCATACGCACCCGGGAGCCGAATTGAATTTCCGAGTTAAAACCATAAATATATTCAACATAGCTAACAAGGTGTATTATTTTTGTAGCTTGGGGAGCAGCAGGGCAGCATCGACAGGGTGGTGCAAAGGCTGAAGGAAGCCGTACGTGGACATGCTCGCTAGTTAAGGGCATCTCCTGATCGAGGGAACGTCCCCTTTATCTCAGACAGAACAAATATTATCCTATGGAATTTGTGTGTTGTAGAATCTCCTTATTAGTCGTCAGTTGGCCTGTACGCATGGCGTGTGTGCAGCTCAACTTTAGCAATTAACGTGTTGACTATCTGGCTATCAGTCGGTGTCAGTCAACACGGCACGCAGGGGAGAGCCGCCTACCTGCTCTCTCTGCTGCTGGTGTGTATAATCGCCGCAAAAAGGAACGACCGAAGCATAGTTGATCTTACTAGTATGACTTTGACGCGCGCGGTCAAAAAGGCATCTGTTGTTCGCGGATGAGTTGAAGTACTTGGTGTGTACTTGATGTATACCCGAAGAGGTCAGGTCGAGCTTGTATGCGCTCCAAGTAATACTATGTCAGAAGAAATGTTTTTCAAGCATGCGCGCTTTGCATAATTGATTTTCCCATCTTTGCTTTGAATTTTGGACATGCAAAAAATCTTTTACATGCATATGGTATAATGCTTCTGACACCTCCAGACTATCTCTCGTCCATTAGTCCACCAAATTATTTTCTAAGCCAAAATTTAAAACATCCATGTATGTCAGAATAATTATCAAAATAACAATCAGTTTGAATGTGTGATTTTATTTTAACGATGTCTTCTAAACAAGCCTTGAATAGTTTATTGTGACAAATTTTGAAGCCTGAATTTTAAAACACAATGAACCGTGGATTTTGAAACCTTATGAAACCCAACGAAACCTGAGTTCTGGTCACCATGGTTTAATTGGAACCATTAAGTGTTCCCTTAGCATTTGAACTCGACTTTTCATGTTGGTTATTTTTTTATCAATACATTTTATGGTTTGAACTTCAAAGAAATTTTCAAATATTCTCTACCTATGATGAACAAAGCTTTAAACACAGTGAAACAAAATGTTCAAGAAAAAAGTCACCAGCTGTCAGTTTTTTAAGTTTCACCAAGTTTTAAAATTTCAATTTCAAATATTGTGAAAATATATTCAGTATTATACTTGTTTTTAAGCTCTTCTCATTGTGAACCCAAATATTTATATATTTCACAAGTTGAACTTGTGGTTTAAAAGTAAGAAAGAGAAGGGGTTGCACAAGATTCCCTAAAATGTGGAGGAGGATAGCGTGCATAGAAGAAATATCACTCTCATGAAAACAATTCAAGAGTGTTTAATTAGCGGTCAACAGATTCCTATTGGCAGTAGCATCAGTTTTTCAATATGTCGACAACTCGATCCTTCACTCAATCGCATCAGCGTCCAGATTTCATCCTTCTTCCATATAAAATCCACAAACATAACTATCCTCACTTTGAGCCTTTATGTGAGCTTATCTGTATCCGGCGGAGGAACAAGGTACATGGGTGCAGCCATATGAAGATTGTGCTATGTCATATCTTCAACAACATTGGCAGACGATCCAGCAACTTTCTACGTGATATATGGAGTTTTCATGTTCTAGTCTTTTTTTAGTGGGTGATTTTTTTCTGGAAAGTTACTTTGGCTCCCGAGCACCCGTGCTCTCGGCATATTAAAAAAAATCAAAAATTTACTTTTTACGGTTTTAAAAAACTATGAAAAATAATTCTAAAAGTAGCTAATGTTATACCCTATTAACGTACAAAATCTTAGTTTTAAATGTTTTGTATTCTAAGCTACACAAAAATAACAAAATCTGTCTTTTTTAGAGATGTGAAATCACTATGTTCAGATCTATACTTTTGTCATTTTTGTGTAGCCCAAACAACACATGTTTTTCAACTGAAAATTTACACGTTTGAGGGATACATTATTGTCTACATTATTATTTATTTTCAGAATTTTTTGAAACTTAAAAATATAATTTACATTTTTTTTGAATAAAGAGACCACTGGTGCCCATGTGCACCAAATCTCTGTCCGTGACTTTTTACCAACTTTATATGGTCCATCAGCTGTAACAACACTTGTTGATGATGATTGTGTACATCTATTGATGAAAGAGGCTGGAGTTTTTCCCCTTTCCAAAAAGAAACTCTAACTCTATTTCTCTATATTATATCATATTATATTGCTTGTGGTACTGGGGAAATCATGCCAAGCCGACATCTATACTGCTTTGGCCTTTGGTTGTTCGGGGACGAAAATTTGTTTTTTTCTCAATGGTGAATTACTGATTCACACAAAGATAGTGTACATCCATATAGAGGTCAAACCATATACGAGCAAGGTATGTACTTCCTCCATACCAGTTTATTAGAGTATTACGCATTTTG
The DNA here is from genome assembly GCF_022539505.1 of Lolium rigidum. NCBI lineage: Eukaryota > Viridiplantae > Streptophyta > Magnoliopsida > Poales > Poaceae > Lolium > Lolium rigidum. The sequence goes on from NC_061509.1 coordinate 92,497,067, forward strand.
ATAAATATGAGTTATATGGCATAAATATTATATCGAATGGATTCATCTAATGATATAATTTTTGTGGTCTATATCTCATATTTTGTTGATCAAATTAGTTGTTAAAAGTTGTCTTTGAAATGTGTAATATATCCGAATAAATTGGTATGAAGGTAGTACAATACTTTCAAAATAACATAAATACCAGGAATATATGGGGGCACCTACGAAATTTTTGGATAACAGGAGTATGGTATGCAGCAAAAACATCCCAATTTACACATAGAGTTTTCGACTCGAAATGCATAGTTAACTCCTTATGCAGCACAGACTTTAATCAACAACATACTCTGTAATTGCCTCCATCTCCATGCCAAATGCACCAACTGTATATACCTAAGCTAAATCCAAGAAATGTTGCAGCTGCACATGCACCTTGTTAAGCGTAGCCGCACATTCCATAGGCGCAAGGCAGCCCGGCCGGGCAGGCCCGTCGGCACGCGCCGCAGTTCTCCCCGTCGTACACCACGTCGACGCACCGCCCGCCGCAGCACAGCTGGCCGAACGGGCACCGCGCCCCGCACCGTCCGCAGTTGCTCCGGCTGGCGAGCACGTCGGTGCACGCGCCGCCACAGCACTTGAGGCGCCCGCCCGGCGCCGCTCCGCACTCCCCGGAGCCGCCAGCACGGCACGCGTCGCCCTCCATTCTCCGGCTGACGATGACCGATGCCAGGAACCTGCCGCCGCTTTCGGTCGGCCTGGGGTTCGCGTGGCCGGCGTGTGCAGCGGCGACGCGCAAACACGCTGCCGCCGAGACGGCGAGGACCACGACGAGGAACACGGAGCTCGGCCATCTTCTAGAGAGAAAGCTAGTCGGCCCGGCGGCGCCGTGAGCCATTCTGGACGTGTGTCTTCCTTCTCTTTTTTTCGTACTACACCGTAGTACACCCTGACTCCACTTCTCCAGCGAGCGATCAAGTGGCCTAGTACCTAGCTAGCTATTTATGCACAAATTAAGCGTCGCCCCTACTCCAGGTATTCCATAGAGATAACATAGTATGTGGTAGATTCGCGCGCAACAGGTAACATCCGTGAGATCGAGCTCCTTTGAGCGACACGCGTACAAGTGCGATCGAGCTAGGTAATTGCCAAATATTACCTCTGGCCTGACGAGTAAGGCCTATACTACTATTTTTAAGTCAACTTGTGTAAAATTTGATCAAGTTTTCAGGAAAAATTATTAACATGTACAATCTAAAATCAACGTTGTTAGATACACCATGAAATATATTTTCATATGATATCTATATAAACCGTAGTTCCTGATTGTTTCTTTCTAAAAGTTTGATCAAAATTTACTTAGATTGACTTTTCATTGGAACGAAGTGAGCATTGTTTTTCCATAAAAAAAATCTAATAGAGGTGTGCTCTGGTGTTCTACTCGCCCCTTCCAACCACTAAAGTTGAAGGAATAAGTTAGTCCATCAAGAACTATCGGGTGATCCTGATCGTTCATAAAGGTGCAAAGTTTGGGAATGGAAACACACAAGCAAAAGCCTTTCTAATAATATCATAAGCCACATTCATTGGAACAAATGGAGTATCGTTTTTTATGTTCGATCACATGCATCCAAGCTATAAGTTAAGCGTGAGACTAATTCTTAGTCGATTGAGAACTGAATACTAACTTAGTTCTGAGTCATATGATATCATCCAATCTCAGTTGAACTCATGTAGCAATTCATAATTATCACAAATCACGAAAGAAATCTACAATCCAACGATATTTTGTTAGTTGCAACCTCACTTACAACCGAAAAAATCGGTTGCAACCAAATTTATAACTTAAGTACACAAATGACAATGCAAATCTGATGGTTTAGAATTTAATTAAAAGCAAGTTGGTTAAAAACGATAAACTAAAGCTAGGCCTAGCTAGGACTGATCGCTTCATCGCAAATTCATTGGCGGTATTAATGGCTGGGTGAGCGTAGTGTTGCGACGAAACGAGCATCGATCGGTTTACCCGGCGAGAAATGCGAAGCACGTGAGTCTCATCGGTCCACTTTTGATTGCAGGCTACACGTATTCGTAGTACTAATGAAGCTACCGGCGACCTATGTCCAGGCTAGCCTGGACGGCATATACAGCACGTAGTAGTACGATTTAAGCAAAGCTAATTAAGGAGGGAAATCGTACGCATTAGCATATCTGATCAACGCCGTGGAAATGGGAGACGGCGTAGATAATTGCCTGATCAATCTGACATTCAGACTCAGCCAGTGCTACCTAGAGTAGTTTTTGTTTTCTGAACGATCTTTTTTTTAACCCTCGTGCTTTCACGCGAGCACAACTGCACCCTGGGCATGTGCCTGGGTACTGCGGCGGCGCCTAAGAACTCCGGCAAATTCTGCCGGTGGGCGAGACAGCTGAAACGGCGACGTGTTTCTGAAGACGAGGCAAATTCGAAATTGATTGTGGTCTCACAACTGGGCCAACCCCACTACCAGCGGCCAGCCAGTCCAGCCCATCTCTACACCTGCTCCTGCTTCTTGGACCCTATTGCATAGCAGTCCAGCTGGGCTGTATCCATCTCTCAAAAAAAAAAGCTGGGCTGTATCCGGCCGAAAACAAATCTTTAGGTAAGGAAGGAGCCCTCTAACAAATTATTTCAGTTTTCTACTGGTTGTTTTAGCTATATAACGCCAGGACAGAGATTTGGTGCAGTGCTTCTGCTATTTTAAAAAAAATAGAAATCATATTTATATGTTTCAAAAAAATTAGAAAAAAATCATGGTGTAGCCAATGAATTGTCCCATAAACGTGCAAAATTTTAAGTTCAAATACAAAAAATTCTGGGCTACACGAAAATAACAAACGTGTGGATCTAGATATACATATTTCTAATCTTCAAATTTCAACATATTTTATCTTTTTTTGTGTAGTCTACAATATTAAGAATTTCATATTAAAATTTTACACGCTTGTAGGTTACATCATTTATTATGTCTAGATTTATTTTCAGTTTTTTTGAAACAAATATGTATGATTTTCGAATTTTTTTAAACAGCAGGGGCACTGGTGCCCATGAGCCAAAGACAGTTTTCGTATAACGCCAGCTCTATTCATTGGCATGGACAAGATATGTCTTTTTTTTGTAAAGCAGCCACGTAGTTCATTAATAGAAAATCAAGAAAAAATATTTATTTTGGATTCCTGATATTCTACGACTTTTTTCCACATGAATTATGAATTCTTTTCAATGTCACTGAGATTCGTGGATAATTTAGAGTGTTGGGATAGACGTACCTCTTTTTTATGCCCTCGAACAAATCAAAATGATTGAAGTTCTCCTATGCTGAGGTCCCTTGAGTGGCCGCTTTGCGGTCGATTTTCGTTACCGTGACATTGTCGCAAATCCTTTTTTTTATCCCTCCTGTTTTCATTTCCTAAATCCAAACGGGCAAACATTGTTAGCAAACTTGAGGCAAGAATTCCATGATGATCCACTGGTACCAACTGAAGTACGTATATATACATTTTCTGTGTGATTTTTTTTCTTTTGCAGGTAATGTGAATTATTTTTGTTGGTGTTTTTATATTTTATTTGTTAATTAAAGTTGTGGAACTTTATTCATATTAATGTAGAGATATTGGAGGATAATTCCAACGGATTGAAAACCATTCGTAAAAACAAAAGTCCTATATCGAAAGAGGGATTTTTTAGGGGGAAATAAAGATTTAATTGAGTGCTCGGCAATATCGCCGGCAGCAAGATCAGAGACAAACAGGGGGCAGCATCTACCCAGCACGAACATTCAGTCTCATCTCCCAACCCAAAACGGGCAAGAGAATGAGCGACCTGATTTCAGTTACGGGGACAACCCACACAATTGCTTGTTGCTCCGCGAAGGAGTAAGCCAATTTCAGAGAGCTCGTGGCTGCTGGACTTCATAGCGTGCACCAAAGTCTGACAATCAGACTCAAAAACCACTGTGTTAAGAGCAATTCCAATAACATAGCCGGTTGTTGGCTATAATCAAGATGTCATGTCATCTATAGTTAACATGTAGCCAACAAGTATAATAGTTGGCTATAAGAATATACTACTTTTTCAATGGATGGTCCACCTTTCTTTCACACACCTTGCCTAGGAGCACGTGCTAGAGCTAGCTCTTACATAAGAGCTCACTTACATTCTCTCACCTCTTCTCTCTCCTCCAACTAGACACAAATATATTATTTTAATTCTTGTAGCCAGCTGACTAGGCCTTAGGCTGACCATAGTGGGTAGTATCATATAGTGGTATCATATATATGATACTTTTGTATGATACTAGATCCATAATGCTTAGTATCATATACTAGTATCATAGTTTTGCTATATTAATTGATTTGTAGAATCCCAATACAAATCTGTGTACAAGATTTATTTGATACTAACTTTTCTCGTGATGTGCGCTATGATACAGTATCTACCTATGATACTCTAATCTCCTCTCTCATCCATAATTACCTGCCACATCAGCATTTTTGGTGGGCCAAGAATGCATGATACTAGCTATAATACTAGCACTATGGCTAGCCTTATTGTACCTGCTCTAAGCCCAACGCCGCAGCTCATTCAATTTCCGCAACGCACGCCTCCGCCCCTGCTTGCAGTGCTCCATGCAGGTGTTTCAGTTTGCCTGTGGGAAACTCCCCAGTATTTGATCCAGCAATAAAACCCCACGCTCCCGATCTCGAGCTCTATTTTTAGCCGGTCTGCTTCAGGTTTTGCCCAGAATGCCGTTGCCGGATGCGCTTCAGTAAGAGGCATCGGCTGGGCGCCCGAAATTCTTCACCAGGTCGTTGATCAGCAACTCTTTTTTTTTCGAAATGGGGGCTGACCCCGGCCTCTGCATCAATCGATGCACGCAGCCCTCTTTTATTACCCAGATAACATAATGTTTAGTTTTACAATTCACGAATCACAAAGCGTGTACACAAAAACTAGCCAATGAAAAATAAGAGAGACTCGCTTATACATCTGAAAGTCGTTTAACAGGACGCCAGCCATCCTGATTGTATATAGCCCGTGCCACCGCATCTAGCCGGCGGCATCCAGCATGCATAGATCAGCAACTCTTAATGATTATTCCATCTCATTCAGCGTTCTCACACGCCGAGTTGATCCGTTGGTGATGCCCTGCTTCTGCAACTCCAAACCTCGTAATATGCTCCTCCGTGTATATGACATTGATTGCTTCGGTTTTGCTTCAAGGATAGATGTGTCCGGTTTTGCTTCATATATAGATGTGTCTTGGAGATGTTAATCGGTGGACTCGTTTCCTTTTAGTTTCCTTTTTTTGATTTGGTAGGGTTTAGGTTTCCTTCCCCTGCTGGTTTATGTTTCTCGAACCTTCTATGGTTTCCTTTCTATGAAATGGAGCTGAGGAGTGATCCATGTTAATCTAAAATAAATCTGGGTTTTGCAGAAGGGGACTGTTAGAATCCTCTGGAGGCTCCAACTCCTGCTTGACATGTGTCCACTTTAATCTCAATTGCCAACTTTGCTTTTCGTAGCAAAAAACTCCCGTTTTTACTTCATTGAAGAAAAAAAACAGTTCGTCTAGAAAAAAAACTTACCGGATATAGACCTCGTCGGAGACTTCGCCGAAGACTCGCCGGAGACCTTGCCGAAGACATCACCGGAGACTCTCGGCAGACCTCATAGCAAAACATATATACTAAAGTAGCGGAACCACATAACATTTGTAGCAGAAAAATAAACAATTGTACCATCTCGAACTACTCCTCGTCGGCGCACAGCCGACACTATTCCAACTCCGGCTGGAAGCACCATCACTTCCTTCTTGCAGCACCACCACTGACTGTTGGTAGCACCGTCAGTGACCGTTTGCAGCATCGCTGCTGACCTTTTGCAGCACTGCTGCTGATTATTTACAACAACATAGGCATTCCTTTGCAGCACAGTCGCCCACCATTCGCAACACTGTACTTCGCCGGAGACCTAAGTGAACACTTCGCCAATCATGGTACTTCGCCGGAGACCTCCTTATAGCAACGCTGCCCACCAATGGTAGCACCACCACTTACTCCTTTCAGCACCGGCAAACACCATTTGTAGCACCGCCGGCCGCCATAGGTAGCACACGGAGCCACAATTTGCAGCATCGCAACCCATCCCTAGCAGCAGCACTGCCATTCCCGTGGAAGCACCACCGCCATTCCAGCTCCACCACCGGAGAGATCTCGATCTTCGTCTTCACCACCGAGGCGCCGCCTTTTGCGACCGCATGCGCAACTAAACAAAAGCCTCCAACCTCCGCCAGCAGCGGGTCACTCTCAGGCAGTTTGACTATCGCGGTCGTCGTTGTCGCCACGTCGTCCTCGATGCAGCATGTGTCACAGTAGGGCCGGCGGGACAAGGAGTTAAATCCTCTGTCATGACCTTCGTCGGTGACAGGGATGGACCGGAGAAACTACGTTTGTGGTGTCGTGCCTCTGAATCCAATGGGAGCACCATGACGCCCAGAGCTTGGGAGGAAGGGGAGAGGGAAGGGAGGAGGCGGTCGCTGCTCTACGTCGCCATCGCGCTCTATGGTGGCTTGTAGCATGCCTCGCCAGCAAGGAAGCGGAGGGCGGCATCGGTAGAGCCATGGACACAGAGGAGCATTGGAACCAGCAACCGCGACAGGAAAAGGGAGGAAGAGAAAAGGGGATTGGAAAGAGATAAGCCTGATTCTAGGTGGGCCCCCACGGACGCGTGTCAGCAGCAGGAGTCGGAGGTTGGGAGCCTCCGACGGAATGGAATCATTATCCTTTGCAGAAGTCTTCATCTTTACCATGCCAACATAGCCATGTTAAAAAAAATGCAAAGCACAAAAGCCGTCTCCCTCTCTTCTAGGGCTCGGACACTGGTGTTACCTTGCGGTTCTTCTCCCATGGCGGGGCCTTCCCTTAGGGGAGGTTAGTGCGGCGCTCCGAGGTTTGGAGGCGGCGCGATGTATGGGGCCCAAGACAGGTGGAACCAAGGGGCAACTCCGGCGGCCGAAGGGTGCATCATGGTTGGCATGTGCGGATAGTAAGTAGCGCTGAAGAGTAGTCCCCCTCCATGAAAACGTCCCGACCCTAGGGAGGTCACGTTGTCCAAACGTGGATGATAGGACAGTGGAGATGGAACTACGAGAGGAGAAGGCTTGTGTGAGGTTCCTACTCACGGGATGGGTCGGACCGGGAGCGCCAAGGCCACCATCCCGTCTTCTACTAGTGGTGCAACCATCCCGAGGAGGGCTTGAATGGCATCTAGGTTGACGTTGTTGGCATTGACAAGATTTTTGAGGATAACTCCTACATCTTCGATGGGGGATAATTGCCTATATGTTTCACGGCATGCAAAGTCTTGGGGCGGCAACGAGAGGATCGACGTCGGCGAGGATCCTGAAAGTGACTCCCATACCTTAGATGCGGCGTATCGGCTATTTGGCATGTCGAGGCTTGGTGAGGCGACCGAAAGCTCGACGCTGTTGTGGAGTTGATTCATGTCGGTGAGAGCCACCTCTTCCAATACTAGTTTTTAAATACGGTTGGGCCCTAAAGCGCAACTTACTTCTATGTTAGGAGAGTGTCATAAGAAAATGCCGCTTTGGGCGATCATCTCGCCAAAATTAGACCAATTCATTGTGGACTGGATTGTTCAATGGTACAGTTCCCCGTCGTGAACTTGGGGCTCTAGCCCTCTCTCTTGAGTTTTTTCAAGTGAAAGTGAGTGATACATGCTCCTCACGAGGGTCTATTTATAGGTTAGAGGACTTGTCAAATGTCCAAAGAATCCCTCCCAGCTACCATGTACAAGGGTAATTGGGGTCATGTCTTACTAAAGGGCCAAGAATATCCTCCTACCTACCATTTGGAAGGGTAGTGGATGTCATATCTACCTCAAATGACTAAGGATGCCTTTGATGGTGGTAGGTAGAAGGGATTTCATTGTAAAACTTAGTTTGTTAACTAGTTCATGGTGGACTAAAGATGGAGTGTGATGCATAGTTTAAGGTAGACTAACTTTTCTAACAACTCGCACAAATAGGTGTATTGCTCTTGGTCTTCGTCTTTGACTTGTTGACTATGATGAATTAGAGCATTGACCTTATTGACCATGCCATGACCGAGATACTTATTGAACAATCTTGGGTTGACTTTTGACCACTTAACATCGGGAGGCATAAGACATATCCTCCTCCCACGAAAGAAACAAAGGCAATAGCTAGGGTGACAACCCTAGCAGCTGCCGCCATTTATAATGTCCTTGTCCTCTGATGACCCACAAGTATAGGGGGTGTATCGTAGTATCTTCGATAAGTAAGAATGTCGATCCCAACGAGGAGCAGAAGGTGTTGACAAGCAGTTTCGATGAAGGATTCACTGTAAATGCTCACGTACAAGTATTCGTGGGG
>NC_061509.1:92505601-92551289 GCF_022539505.1 Lolium rigidum
CAATGGAACAAGAAGGCTAAAGGAGACCCCCACTTCGACAACAATCAAAAAGGGGTCTACAGCATCCTGCCGGTCAGAGGCCCGGTCGGACCGGCTCCTGCGCCGGACAGTTCCGGTCTGCCGCCTGGTCAACCGGGCGCAGGGCTGATGCCATCCGGGAGGCGTACTAGAACACACGAAGCTGCGCCGGTCACAGTCCGGTCTGCCGCCCGGTTTGGACCGGCGGGTCCGGTCCCGGGCCCGGTCAGACCGGGTGCAGGACCGGGCGCCCCGGCGCCAATCGGGCTCTACGCTGATGCCTTCCGGGAGGAGTACTACGCGACACTTCGACGTTCCGGTCTGTTGACTGCCAAAACCCACCGGCGGGCAGCGGCCTTGTCAACACCGTAGAGGCGGGAAGAGCCTAGAGCTGCGGCTGGCTGAGACCCCTCCGAGCAACGGCCCGCAATGCTCTTCTGGTCACACGCGGCGTTGCGAAGTGCAGGGCGTGCCACCGACCTATGCACGGTCGGGGAAGGTGATGAGGATGCCTCGCTTAGTTTCTGCGGGGCATACATGTAAACGTTAAATACGAGCCTCGATCGGCTCTCGGGTTATCTCGTGAATCGGCTCAAAGAGCCGATCCACCCATGATCCGTACGGGGTGCACGAATACTTGGTGGTCCCGCTTGATCAAGATGAAGCTAATGAGATCTACGACGATTTAGGGTTTTCACCGCATAATCGGATCATCCTACTCCGAGGTTGGGCCTTGCGGCCACGCACGGTGCTCGTAAGCCGATCCTAAACAAGGCCAAAAAACCAACATGAAGTTGATCCTAGGAACATCCCGTTTAGGACTTGCGAACGCCACCCTACGTGCCATTGGATCCTCCCCCCCTTTGTAAGGCCTAACTATTGCAGATATTAAACTAATCCTTGTAGAACAAGGAGCAATCGTAACGGATCAGATCTACTAAATATCGATCAAGCGGGGTGCCGCCCCCACACCTGAGATAGGCGTGAGGGCGGCTAGATATGCAAGGGTTGCACTACGTAAGCATGATTAAACGAAGAACAATGCTAACCCTAACACATCTAATGATAACTACGTTGCTCGCCATCAAAAGCGCTTCAGTACGAGCAACGCATGAACAACGTGGGGCTTGTGCTGCCTAGATCGCAAGATGCGATCTAGGCAGCATGTCGCTACCCGATAGAAACCCTCGAGACGAAGGAGTTGGCGATGCGCCGAGATTGGTTTGTTTTGGGGTTGAACGTGAGTTGTTGTTTATTCCATAAACCCTAGGTACATATTTATAGTCCAGGGGACTTTCTAATGTGGGCGTGCACTACCCCGTGCACGAGATAAACTCTAACTTCTAAATCGATACACAATCTATTATGCTAAGATACACGGGCTTAACTAGCCCAAATTCTCCGTGCAAGGCCGCTTCATCGATCTTCCATATATAATCTTCCAAGCCCATCTTGATCGCGGCCCACCTCCCAATCGCGGTCAAATCCTGGTGATAACACATGCCCCCCTGGTTTTGGAAATGATATTTCCAAAATCATTATGCTTTCCCTTCGAAGGGTCATGTCGTAGCGGAAGCGGAGTCGTTGCGTATCCGTCATCATTATGCCCCGTCTTCTCGGCTTCTCCGCAAGATTCGATAGCCCCAGCGTCATCTCCTCGGGAACTTATACATTAAATTCTCACCAGGCTTCTCGTTATTTAACTGTGCCGATTGATTTGCTTTCTTCATCTCCTTCCTCTGTTCCAACCATCGGCACCCCAAAAACCCTTCTGCGCACCATGTCTTCTTCCTCCTCTGCCTCGTCGGGACTTTCCTTTGAATCATCTTCCCCCGAACCGATGCCAGCACCGAGCCCACAAGAGGCCCATGCGGCCAACATCCGCCGTGCCATTGAAGCCGGGGAGGAGTCGGACCATGACTTCTCCATCCGAGTCCGAGGACGACCAATCCTCGACGGACGGGGAGAGCGACCTCCGTTTCCTCGCCGGCGGGGAATCGGAGGAGGAGAGCGACGACGATCGCTTCTCCTGGGACGACTTCACCTCCTCCGAGGGGGTGGTGGAGGAAGAAGAGGAGGAGGAGGACGATGACGACGACTCCCTCGAGGGCTACCCACCAGCAAAGCGCCTTCGCATGTGGTGGGACGACGGCGGCGAGCGATGATGAAGACGGGGATGAAGCCCCCGTGGAGGGCTACGGGAGTAGCGACGAGGAGCCCATCGGCGGCGGTGCGATGAGAGCTCCGAGGATGACGACGAGGGCGTGACGGCCCGTAGATAGGACCCCTAACATAGGGTCGGTAGTAGCAGATTGGGGCAATGTATCCCCTAGTATTTCCTTTTGAGGGCAATTAGCTCTTTATGTAAGAAATCTCGCCTATCAATGAAGAAGCTGTTCCCCAATTCGAGTTTGCCGATTTCTTCGAGTTTGATTGAGCCGATTTGCCTCTCCTACTCGACCTTGCCGATTTGCCCTCTTCGCCAATGTGTAATGAGCCGATAACAACGCATCGGTCCTTCGACATTCATCCTTCCATTCTTCAACTCCTTAGCGAGCGTTCATCGCTTTGTGAAGAAGGTTGCAACGAGGATCGGCCGATGGTACTTCAATCGGCCTTTCAATGGAGCACCTACCAGGCCTGTTGCCCCCCGAGTCTCAGCCAAGGTAAAACAGAGACGAGGATACACAAAAGAGCTGCATAGACCTAGGCTTGATCGTGTATGGGGAAGTTCCTTATGCAGCACCAGCCGATTTGAACACAAATCGGCTTCGAACACAAATCGGCTTCTCCGAGCGGAAAGCCTTAAGGTGAGCTGCCCCCCGAGCTTTTCAGTTCCTGCCGGCCAGAAAGGTTCCTTTCCTTTGATGGATCTAATGTCATCCATCCTTGACCTGATCCGTCCGCCCATGCTGCTTCTGATATTGTTCTTGAAGAAATCTCCCTTGAGTCGATGGCCATGCATCGGCTTTAATGTCCTTAAGTCGATGCCTGCTTGCATCGGTCGTGCTCGAAAATTTTCGAATTTTCACTTTTATTACTGGCCGACACGTGCATCGGCCCCCATATTCCAATTCCCATCAACAAAAGATGAGATGCTTCGTTGCATATCCTCGAATTTTCATATACCAGGTGCCCCCCGAGCCGATTCTGTCAAGAAAATTGATGGTATCGGCTACGTTGGATAACATGTTGAACCCAGGCAGAAAGGTAGGTGAGGATAATTTTGGCCGATTGCTGGAATCGGCCTCCACGTTGCTTGCTCGCTGAAGGTTTTGTAAGTTCCCTTCGTAAATTTTTGGGGCCGATCACAAGGATCAACCTCTCCTGGTTTGCTCATTGGTTTGATCTTGCTACTTGGTCGAGCTGGATAAAACCAACCCAACCTCCGACTTGATGCGCTTGCTGTCGTCCACCTTGAGTGCTCCGTAGAGTCGTGGAGCGCTAAGCTCTGTCGGCAAGACGAGTACCATGTTTGTGCCCGCCGATGTCTCATCATCGGCTTTCCTCTGTTTGGGGCGCCACTCCATTTTCCGTGGACGACCCTCTTCATCCAGGGTTCGCTGAACCTTTGCGGCCGGATCAGGCCGTGCCTTCCTTAGCGTATGCGAGTACAACCTTTCGGCTTCCTCCGGGCCGCGCAATCGCCGAACCCCGCGCTTTTGGGAACAGGCTGAGTCCGTCGGGGCACCACTTTGGCCGGTGGTACTGTCTTCTTCCACTTCTCCCTCGTCTTCCGAATCCTCAAGATCCGCCCAACGAGGTGACTCGGCGCGTTCGCTTTGTGGCGGGAGAGGCCCTAGGCGCTCGAACACGGACACGTTGGCTGCCTCCTTCTTTTCCCGATTGCATTGTCGGGCAATTGCCGATTGTGGGCAATCGGCTCATTCCTGAATCCCAGCAGTGTCTGAAGAAAGGGCAGTCCCAATGCCTGGCGTTGTTCTCTTGCTCCCTTGATGCTTCCGTGGCATAACGCTCGTGCTCCTCCTCATCGCGATTCTGTCGACGATGTCTTCTGGCTTCTCTAGCCAAACGATCTTCTCTATCATCGTAATTGGACCGTCGGCGTTGGTCATGCCGACTAACATATTTGTTGAGGAGGTGATCGAGAGAGGGTCGCTGATATCTTATATTCTTCACCTCTCCCTCCGTGACATAGCGCTTGCCATCATGATGGAGCCGATCGCGTGGAGCGGCCTCCTCTGTGTCCTTGCTATGAGAGCAGCTGCCCTCATCTCCATCTTTGCCGAGTGGTTTCCGGGTCCTACCATGTTGATGCTGAACGAGGGACCCGGCTGGCAACCTTCGGGGTAGATGATTTCTACCATGTTAACGGCGGGGAAGGGTTGGGTGTCGACCTTCATGGCGTACTCGGTTGAAAATTAGCCGCCCCTTCTCTATCGCCGCTTGGATGTGTCGACGCCACACCGGCAGTCGTTGGTGGCATGGGAAAGTGAGTTGTGGAATTTGCGGTACGGCTTTCCGTTTAGCTCCTTCGCCGTGGGGAACTTGAGACCTTCGAGGAATCGTCAATTGTTTCTCCTTGAGAAGGAGGTCGAAGATTTGTTCGATCTTGGTCACGTCAAAATCAAACCCCCGGGCGGCCCCGGTGGCTTTACCCATTTGCGGGCCACGGGGTTCCCCCCGAGTCCACTCAGCCATCTGCTATCTCTTGGCCTCCCGCGAGCACTTCATCCTCCTCCGTATCGACCATAACTACCGCACGCTTGAACTTGTCTTGGTACAGGTCGGGGTGGCGCTGTTCATATGCTTCGATAGTTTCGAACCATGTGCGCCGGCGAGGATAATCCGCTTGGGAGGCCATGTCCTTGAGCTGTGTTGCAAGGCTCGCTATCGCCAACTCGATCGCTTCCTTTTCGGTTATACGAACCGAATAACATCGGTTCCTAAGATTCCTGAAGCGGCTGGATGTATTCCGTCACCGTTTCCCCGCGCTTCCGACGTAGTTGTGCTAGATCGGCAATGCCGGACTCGGAAGCTTCGAATGGTATTGCATATGGAACTCGTTCTTCCAATTCCTTCCAAGACTCGGATGGAGTTTGTCTGGCAAAGAGGTGTACCATCCAAAAGCCGATCCCGTGAGGGACTCGTGAAAAGAGCCTCACGCGTAGCTGATCCGACACCGAAGCCGGTCCTAGTTGAGCCAAATATCGGCCGACGTGCTCGATGGAGCTGGAGCCATCCGATCCACCGAACTTGGAGAAGTCGAGGAGCCGATATTTAGGTGGCAGCGGGATCATCTCGTAATCGTCGGGGTACGGCTTGGAATAGCCGGCTGCCCTTCTTTTCGGCATCATGCCGAACCGGTCTCTCGGTATGGTGCCGATCTGATCCGCCGTGCTGGCCGTAGGAGTTGCACTCCGAAGATTCGCCGGGGTGGCGTACTTGGCCTGCCATGTTTGCTTTTCCAGCTCCGAGCCGGCCGCGGGAGCCGGGCTCGGGAGTTTCGTCGGTGTGGCGTATTTAGTTAGCCACGTCCGCTGCTCGTCGCCGACGTTCCTCCGGTCTTCGCCGGAGTCCCCGATGTTGTGGCCTGGTTTGTGAGTGCCCGGTCACCACAATCCGGCACATACATGCACGCGTATCCATGAGGGATCTCCTTAGGCGCCTCCATTAAGAACTCGGTAGTCACTAGGGTCGCCACCAATCTCGTAGACGAGGAATGCCGGTGTAGTCGGCACTTCGAGCAGGTGCTGCCAACGCAAATGGCGGCGGTGGTCGGGACCGGAATGGTAACTCTCCTTGATGAGTCCCGAGAGCTGGTCCCGACGGCGAGTACCGGTGGCTCATGATCTCCTGGATCACGCGCGAGCGACACGCTCCAACACGTTGACCAAGTTCTCGCAGTGGCGGTGTAGCGAGTGAGCCACCGGGTAGTTGATCTCTCGCCGCGGACCCCGGTGCGTTCCTCCGACGGGGTAGAGAGGTCTATTCCATCGAGCGCACCTTGCGGTGAGAACCCCTTCCATCTGATGCCACCGGAACGGGTTCTCTGAAAAGAGCCGATGAGGTCGGCTTCGAGGGTAGCCTTGATCTCGTGGTATTGCTTCTTGAGGTCGTCGAGCGGATCCCCGTAGGTGACCGGCGTGCCGTCCGCCATCTCGGATGTAGATGGCGATGTGGTCGATGTAGATGATTGTCCCACCGGCGTGCCGAAATGTGTTGACTGCCAAAACCCACCGGCGGGCAGCGGCCTTGTCAACACCGTAGAGCCGGGAAGAGCCTAGAGCCGCGGCTGGCCGAGACCCCTCCGAGCAACGGCCCGCAATGCTCTTCCGGTCACACGCGGCGTTGCGAAGTGCAGGGCGTGCCACCGACCTATACCTGGTCGGGAAGGTGATGAGGATGCCTCGCTTAGTTTCTCGCAGGGCATACATGTAAACGTTAAATACGAGCCTCGATCGGCTCTCGGGTTATCCTGTGAATCGGCTCAAAGAGCCGATCCACCCATGATCCGTACGGGGTGCACGAATACTTGGTGGTCCCGCTTGATCAAGATGAAGCTAATGAGATCTACGACGATTTAGGGTTTTCACCGCATAATCGGATCATCCTACTCCAGGTTGGGCCTTGCGGCCACGCACGGTGCTCGTAAGCCGATCCTAAACAAGGCCAAAAAACCAACATGAAGTTGATCCTAGGAACATCCCGTTTAGGACTTGCGAACGCCACCCTACGTGCCACTCGGATCCTCCCCCCTTTGTAAGGCCTAACTATTGCGAGATATTAAACTAATCCTTGTAGAACAAGGAGCAATCGTAACGGATCAGATCTACTAAATAACGATCAAGCGGGTGCCGCCCCCACACCGAGATAGGCGTGAGGGCGGCTAGATATGCAAGGGTTGCACTACGTAAGCATGCTTAAACGAAGAACAATGCTAACCCTAACACATCTAATGATAACTACGTTGCTCGCCATCAAAAGCGCTTCGAGTACGAGCAACGCATGAACAACGTGGGGCTTAGTGCTGCCTAGATCGCAAGATGCGATCTAGGCAGCATGTCGCTACCCGATAGAAACCCTCGAGACGAAGGAGTTGGCGATGCGCCGAGATTGGTTTGTTTTTGGGGTTGAACGTGAGTTGTTGTTTATTCCATAAACCCTAGGTACATATTTATAGTCCAGGGGACTTTCTAATGTGGGCGTGCACTACCCCGTGCACGAGATAAACTCTAACTTCTAAATCGATACACAATCTATTATGCTAAGATACACGGGCTTAACTAGCCCAAATTCTCCGTGCAAGGCCGCTTCATCGATCTTCCATATATAATCTTCCAAGCCCATCTTGATCGCGGCCCACCTCCTGATCGCGGTTAAATCCTGGTGATAACACGGTCTCGGTCCGGTCTGCCGCCCGGTTTGGACCGGCCTGTCCGGTCCCTGGCTCGGTCGGACCGGGCCCTGCGCCGGACGCTCCAGTCTGTGGTCCGGTTGACCGGGAATCTCGAGGAGAAAGCTGAGGTGGCAAATTGACAACGGCCATATTTCAAGTTACACTAGATATACCCCTTCTTCTACCTCTGAAGGGGTAGGCACTACACTACAAGCTGTTCTTGAGCTGTCTCTCTCCTACTCCATTGCTAGAAACACCAAAAGCCTCAGATCTCCCTCCTCCTCCACCCAAACTCAAATCCCTCCGAGGAAACGATAGAGGAGGACCCGATCTACTGTTCTACCAAGCCAAATCTCATTCCCCCTTGTATTCATCAAGAAGCTTGCTCTCTAGGGTTCCTTGGAAACCCTAGGTGGGCAAGAGTGGTCCGGAAGCATCCGGGCTGTGGATTTGCTCCTGACAAGATTGTGAAGGTTTGGAGGCTACCTCAAAGTCTACCACAAGTGAGAGAGCTATTCCTTCGTGGGATAGGCTCCGGAGAATAGGGTGAGCCTTCGTGGCGCGGGGAATCCTTCGTGGGACCTCCACCCCTCCAAACGTGACGTACCTTCTTGCAAAGGAAGGGAACACGGGAATAAACCCTCGTCTCCGTGTGCTATCGGTTATCTCTAACCGAACTCCTTACTTGTGATATAATCGCTCGTGAGAGCCTTCGTGCTCGAGTTACTTGTATCCTCATATAGGTTGTCTCACCTAGTTTGCATTAGGCTCACCTTTATATTCCGCAAAGCCTAATATTGCAAAGAAAGAATTAAAATCTGTAGAAACCTATTCACCCCCCTCTAGGTTTACCATCTCTGATCTTTCAGCCACAAGCATACATGTATGCCTGTCGTGGAACACACACACATTTAGGCAATCTTTCACAATCGCTTTCTTTAGCTTCCCGAAGAACTATAACCAACTCGATGTTTTCTTGCTCTCAACAAATGCAAATGCGAGTGGCGGATTTGATTGTTGTCATCCCCTTGTACTTGCCTGTTAGAAACATGTCATCTAGACACAACACCGGACGGTAGTGACTGAAAGCCTCGATGCATATACTGAATAAGAAGAACAGTCAATGCAGAACCTTGACAATAGGGAACTTTGGTATCCAAAAGCCTTGTATGTCCACATAGGTGCCCGGATTCCTATCCTTCAATGTTTGGAGGAGACATAAAACATAGTCGTACGAGTCGACGAAGGACCCAAATCTGTTCTCCAGTGTCCTTTGCTTAGCCCTCCAAGCCTTTCCATATGAATTTTTGTACTTATATTTAAGCATAAATCTTTTCTAGATGGCGCTAAGCTCCCTTGATTTGGTCTCCACAATCTTCGTGTACGAGCCAACATAGTGGAAGTATGGTTTCGATGATCCAACAACATATTTTGAATGACAGACGTGTGCGCCACGAAGTCGTTCACAATCCACTAGGTGTGCCACTTCAGACAATAGTGGTGCACCCTTAAGTTGAATTTTTTTGCATACCAATTGTCAAAAATTTATGAGTTGAAACAGTTGTTCTGAAAACCCTTTGCATGTTCATTGCCCACTTAGTGATTTCTTCCTGCATATGCCTCTTGTCATAATATGTTGCCTCAATTGAGATGTTCTTCACGTGATACTCCCAGACAGAATTATGGCGGTCATTCAAGGTAATTGAGTCCGACAAATCCTGATCCCATGAAGAGGGGATCGGGACCTCTCCCTCAGTATCATCTTCTTCTGAGATGAATTTGAATCGAGATCATCCTCCAATCCATCCAGGTCTTCCTGTTCCATCATGTTCTGCATGTCCTCTTCTTCGTCGTCGCCATCAGCTTCGTCACTACCAGCATTACCTCCTCATGGACGACTACTATGTCCTGATTGAAAACTCCTACCTCCAACATTTGATATTTCACTGCTCTATCTAGGATGGAACTCATCCTCGCCTTCGTGGGAAGTGACCTCCTTCTTCATGGGAAGAATTAAGGCTGATGGGGTGAGTTCCCCTGCGCCCGCACGCTTCTAACCAGTGCACCCACTAAAAGGTCCGCTCTATCGGCTTCAAATACCATAATATGTATGTGCTTGAGTTGCTCCTCAAAGCATGGACACTGACAGAGTATGTTTCAGGATTAAGCTCGAAATATACTGTCGACCACTCCTTTAACTGACAAACGCGCCAAGTCTTTGGGTTAAAAAAATCAAACTCAACATACTTAAAATCACTCAAGTCGGCTCCCACTTGAGTTATTCGGACATTGCCATAACCGTAGTAAACAATATATTCCAGTAAATTCGACATGTCTCCTCACCTATAAAAAATAGGACCAACCAATCAAATCTTTGCTACCGGGTCACCTAAGAATATAGGTACTACCGTACCAACTTCAAATATTTCCAACCGGACTAACTAAAAATAATTACAGCCGGACTAACTAAACAAATATTTACTATCAAGCCAGGAACTATTCGGGGAATGCTGCCCTGACTTCTCGCCTCAAGATTCCCTTGCTCGACTGACCTGTCTCTTGAGCGACCGAGCATATCGGAAAACGCCTACCTGACAACGGTTTTTGGGAAAGAAATGCCGTACAACTTCTCCTAGCTAACCACGGTGTGGGAGAATCTACTTTTTGGAAGAAAATTGCCCCATAGGTACCTCTCGGGAACGCTACCCGATCCTGTATTATTTGTGAAAAATGTAAAAATCGAATAGTACTTGTGGAACTAAGAAAAAATGTATTACTTAAAGAAATCTCCTTTAAGCGAAGGATTATCAGCAGTATCGGGGCTTTTCATTGTAAAAAATCATGAGCACAACCATGATGGCCGTTGGTTCGCACGAAAATTTGTAGAATTCGAAATATTTACTATCGGGCTAACTACATAAATATTTACTATCGAGCCAGGAACTAGTCGGAGAATGCTGCCCTGACTTCTCGCTCAAGATTCCCTTGCTCGACTGACGTGTCTCTTGAGCGACCGAGCATATCGGGAAACGCCTACCCGTCAACGGTTTTCGGGAAAGAAATGCCATAGAACTTCTCCCGGCTGACCAGGTGTGTGTGAATCTACTTTTTGGAAGAAAGTTGCCCCATAGGTACCTCTCGGGAACGCTACCCGATCCCGTATTATTTGTGAAAAATGTAAAAAATCGAATATTATTTGTGGAACTAAGAAAAAATGTATTACTTAAAGAAATCTCCTTTAAGCGAAGTATTATCAGCAGTATCGGTGCTTTTGATTGTAAACTATGAGCACAACCATGATCGCCGTTAGTTGGAACGAAAATTTGTAGAATTCAAAATTTGATGGTAAATCAGTAATGATGTCACGATATCTACGGTCTGGCAATGAAAAGTTACCGTTGCCGATCTGTTGATGAGAAAGGCAATAGAGCATCAGCTTTTCCCCTCGTGCTGAGCTCGTGCAACTCGCCCAAAGTTAGGGCATCTCCAACCGGGCGACCCAAACGGACGCGCTGGGCCGTCCGTTTTGGGCCGTTTGCGTGGCCGAACGGACACCCGGACAGCGGCCCGCGTCCGCGTGTCCGTTTGGGTCGCACGCTGCGCCCAACGCGCGGACGCAGCGCATTGGTAATAAAATAAAACAGAAATGAAAATAAAAAAGGAAAAGAACAAAACATAAATTTAAACTAGTTGGTCATTAAACTTAGCCCTATTTTGGGCAAATTTTACACAAAAGAAAGCCATATATGGCTTTAAACTAAAAAAAGCAAACCCTAGCCGGGGTTTGCGAGCTCGCGGTGGCCGCCGGCAGTACTACCCCCAGTAGTACTCGTCATCGTCGGCGTCGATGACGACGACGCCGCCCGGCGGCGACGCGGCTGTTCCGGCTCGACACGCCGGAGGGCACCGGGACTCCGGCCGGGGGTCCCACCGCGCCCTTTCCCGGGCGGAGTGCGCGTTCGGCGGGCTCGCCGGCCCGCGCGCGCCGTGTCCTCCGCGCGGACTCCTGTCGGAGCCGCTCCTCCGCCCTGCGTGGCCGGGCGCTCCTCCTCCGCCGAGCGCGCGGCCGGCGCTCCTCCTCCCGGAGCGCCGCCCGACGCGTAGCGGCCTCCTCTCGACGGCGCGCCGGCCGGAGGAAGGCCCACGCGTCCGCCCGGGCGTCCTCCCGGGCCTTCCCGGCCGCCTCCTCCGGCGCGGAGGTGCGCGGCGTCTCGGCGAGGAGCGGCCATTTGGCCGGCTCGTCGAGGTCCCGTCGCTCGCGGACGCCGCGAGCGCCGCCCTGCGGCTCCGGTCGTTCTCCTCCTCCCAGGGCCGCGGCCGCGGCGGGGCCGGGGCCGGGGCGCGGGCTCGCCGATGTAGAGGCCGGCCGGGCGCGGCCGCCGCCCGCCAGCGGCCGTGCTCGGGCCGCGCGCGAGGCCGCGCCGTCGCGGATGTGAAGCACGTGCGCCGCCGCGCATCGTGCTCCACCTCGAACCACAAGTCCCGGTTGGGACTTGCGTCGCCGTACGCGGGGTCCTCGCCGGAGGTCCGCCGGCAGCCGAGCGCGGCGCCTCCGGATCTCGGCGTAGCGGGCGCGGCCGGACGCCGGGATGGGCGGCACCGGAACCCGATCCGGGCTCGAGGTGCCGGCCGTGGGGAGGTGCACGTCCCCCACGGCATTGGGACGCCGGCGTCCCCGAACATCCGCGCCACCGCTACGGTGACGTAGATCCGGTCGCGTCGCGGCGTCGCCGGCGGCCCCATGGCGAACGGCGGCGCGGCGCGACCGGCCGGCCGCCGGCCTCGTGGTCGTTGGCGGATGGCGAGAACTCGCGCTTCGGGGCCATGGCGGCGCGGAAGCTCCGAGCTCGCGCGTGCGGCCGGAGTGGAAAGTGGGGACCGGATAGGGACAGTCCACTTCCCCGATCCACATTTAATAGGACCGGGGCACCGACGAGTGGGCCGGCCACGCGGACAGGGCGGACACGCGAGGACGCCGCGTGCCATCCGCGGCCACGCAAACCCGGCCCAGATTTGGGCCGGGTTTGCGTCGCTCCGGACGCCGCGGCCGTCCGCTTTTGCGGTGCGTCCCCGCGTTGGGCCGGGTTTTTGTCCGGATCGACCCATCCGGACGCGCGGGCGCGGGATGGGTCGCCCCGTTGGAGATGCCCTTACCGCACTTTCCTCCACCGTCCAGATCCCGCGAAAAGAGAAACAGAGAAAGAAATTGAAAAGCGAAAGCGAAAGCTGTAGCACGGAGACGGCAAAAGATTAGCCGGTGGGTACCGGCGATACAGAGCAGCAGCACAGAGAAAGGCGATAGTTACTTGTACCCTCAAAAAAAAAAAAGGCGATAGTTACTTGTCTCGTCCTTTTTACCATGGTTCGCCAGCCCAATAGTACCCCTGGACACTTTGACTGCCTCCTTGACCGGGCCGGCCCACCCAGCAAACCCACCCCGGCTGGCCGCTCCTCTCCCCTCGCCAGATATTTCTCCGCGCAATAAAGCCTGCAGATAACGCCGGTGACTCACTGAGAATCCGGGCCCACCTGTCGCCGACCACGCGGTGACCCCACCCGTCAGCCATGTCCAGCGCGTCCCCTCCCCGGCCTTCTAGGGTTTTGTCCACCCGAGCCGCTATAAAGCCGCGCCCGCCCCGCCCAGTACGCCTCTCACACCAACACCTCCTCCCCACCGCCGCCACACAGATCTAGGGTTTCTTCTCCAGCGGCGGCGCAAGATGTCGGAGCGGGTTCAGGGAACCGTCAAGTGGTTCAACACCACCAAGGGCTTCGGCTTCATCACGCCGGAGAACGGCGGCGAGGACCTCTTCGTCCACCAGTCGGCGCTCAAGTGCGACGGCTTCCGCAGCCTCAACGAGAACGAGCTCGTCGAGTTCGTCATCTCCTCCGGCGACGACGGCCGCACCAAGGCCGAGGACGTCACCGCGCCTGGCGGAGGCACGCTTCCCGGCGGTCCCCGCCCCGGCGGCGACGACCGCGGTGGCCGCGGCGGCGGCGGGTACGGTGGCGGTGGAGGCTACGGTGGCGGCGGCGGCTACGGCGGTGGAGACCGCTACGGAGGAGGCGGTGGCGGCGGCTACGGAGGTGGCGGCGGCGGCCGTGGCTGCTACAAGTGCGGCGAGGAGGGCCACATCTCCAGGGACTGCACTTCTGGAGGAGGCGGTGGCGGCGGCTACGGTGGTGGCGGCGGCGGCGGCTACGGAGGCGGCGGCGGCGGCGGCCGTGGCTGCTACAAATGTGGCGAGGAGGGCCACATCTCCAGGGACTGCCCGCAGGGCGGTGGCGGCGGCGGCGGCTACCGCGGTGGCGGTGGAGGTGGTGGCGGCGGCGGCGGGGGTTGCTTCTCCTGCGGCGAGTCTGGCCACTTCTCCCGCGAGTGCCCCAGCAAGGGCAACTAGGCGCTGCAGATCGTCAGATCTGCCTGCCCTGTTTCCTTTCGCTCCTCGTACCTTGCAGCAAGTCATACCCATCAGTAGCTCTTGCCCCTAGTCTTTACTTCCGTTGCTCGTCGAATGAATTGGTCAACTGTGGTCGTAGCTGAGCCCTGGCTTCAGCTGCAACGACAGCGAAAAAATCGGATCTGAAAAATGCCGAGAACTGCACTATCTATCACTACCCGTTGTTCCCTTGGATGGTTGTCACAAAATTTTGATCTGAAGAATTTCCGACAAGTTTTACTATCGTGCAATGCATCTATTGCTGTGATTCGTGTTGTGCAATAGAGTTGATTTACTTGGGAGGACATGGGTTTAGCCCCATTTGCTTGTTCCCAGCATCCGAGACCTTTATTCTTGCGCGCTATCCACCGTTAAAGCCAAGAATATGTGCTCCCTTTGTAGCTTATGCTGCAGCAGAATTTTATCGATATCTGTTCGGTGGTTCAAGCATATGATCTTTATTCTTATGTGCTCTTTAGAGTTGACAGCAAGAATATGTGCTCTCACATCTTATGCCGCGTTCAAATTATTATGCGATTAATTTGAAGCATTTGAGAATTTCTTCATGTACCACAGCTACGAAGAATATGTCTCTGAATCTGTCCTACTACTTGCATCAGGTGCCCTCTTTGACAGGCCGATCGATTCACATATGTATGTAACACCAGCGAATCTGATCGACATCATTGTTAATTCGAAATGGCTCTCATTGCAAGCTAACAAAACTGGGCGATTTTGATGAAAATAACCTTTCCGGCGAAGAAAAGCACGGAATGACTCTCGGGACAAACTATTTTACTGGACTAATCCTTTTGTGTGGCGCTCGAAAAGCGCTCTTTCGAGCGCTGCCACACTTACATCTTGTCTGACGTGGCACGGTTGATGCTGCGTGCTGTTGACCAGCCGATGTGGTGGCGCCGTTCGCATGGACGCCACATTTTGAATGTGTGGCGTTGCTCGGAAGGATACCACACATCCTGTTATGTGTGGCGCCCGAGCCGCTCTAGCCCGATCGGGCTTTCTTCTCTTCTTTCTTTTCCTCTCTGCTTCAATCGCCGTTGGCCGCCTCTCCTCCTCCCCTCACCAAATCCACCAAGGATTCGTCAGATCTGGCCGGCCATTTCGATCCCCATCCATTGTTCAAGGTATTCCCCTTGGATTCTCTTCGATTCATTCAAGATTTGCTCGGATTTAATTTAATTTAGACATGAAACCAGAATATGAAATTTTAGGACATGAAATCCATATTCTCATGTATGCGTTGAAATCCATATTCTCATGTATCTATGTGTTGGAACCCTAGATTTGTTGGAACCCTATATTTCTTGAAACCCTAGATATATTCTCATGTATGTGTTGAAGTCCATATTGTAATGTATGTATGTATGCCTCATATTTGTTAGGAAAACCCAAATTTAAAACATGTATGGTGACAATATGGTAGTTCTTATTGTGTGTATTTGTGAAAAATGTTGGATGGTGTGGCTCCTAGATGATTATTATGTGAAAAAATTTAGAACCCAAATGCATTCTATTGTGTTACATATGATAGATTTGCTTAGGAAATGTATTCTATTGTCTTTCATATGCCTAGCATTTGCTTAGAACGACTCATATTTGTTAGGAATAACTCATAATATGGTGTATTCGTGTAAAAATGTAGGATGGTGGCGCTCCTAGATGATCAATATGACAGAGAACACCGGGCATATCATATCGCGGAAAAGAGGAAGGTACTAATATTTATTTTGTTAACACCTCTTGTTTTATTCCATTAGATATGGCATAATATTACTCCCTCCGTTCCTAGGTATAAGCCATATAGTTTCTGGCATGGAAATTAAAGAATGCATATTTATAAAAAATTACACCATGTTTGTCTAGGTTTAACCATAGGCAATTGAACATAAGCTAATAGAGGACTTTGCATAAGATAAGAAAACCTAATCAAATCTGGAAAAATATTGTCCATACAAGCGGGGCAACGCAATACACCTTATATTCTGGAATTTTTCTCAAAACACTATATGGCTTATATATAGGAACGGAGGGAGTATGTGTCTGGATGTGCTTGTAGATTCTTGAGCCCTTGAAGATTCGTTACCACGGTTGCATGAAGGACATGCCGTATGACGAGCGGTACGCGAAGCACATCGAGCCTACCGGTCTTCTACCGTTCATCTCACTTGTAAGACGGGGGCCCGCCGAACATGAACGCCGCGGTAATCACCGCGCTTGTCGAACGGTGGAGGCCGAAGACGCACACCTTCCACTTGAGGGCCGTCGAGATGACCCCTACTCTTCAGGATGTTTCCATGATCCTTGGTCTTCCTATTTAGGGCGAGCTATTGTGTATGAACACAACTTCTGATGGGCGACACGGGCAGATGGAGGACCTTATTGGCATGGCTCCTCCGGAGCCATCAAATAAAAATATAGAGCTCCCGTCGGTGCAAATTACAAGTGGATCAAGATTAACTTTGGAAAATGCCCCATTGGGGCCAACGTTGACACTGTCCGAACATAGTCCAGAGTGTATTTGTGGTATGTCATTTCGAGGACTCTTTGCCAACAATGGTGGGAAGTTGGTTCATTGGTCTTGGCTCAAGGCACTGACGAAGTTAGAGCACCCGTGGAGTTGGGGAACAGCGACACTTGCCTACCTGTACCGTCAGGTAATGATTTGCTATCTTTAATATTCTTGTATAGTAGTATTCTAGACAAAGTACTAACCAAATTTCGTATGTACGCAGTTGGACGAAGGTTGTCGCAGGACTGGTGTCGGCGGGATTGGTGGATGCATGCTCCTACTTTCCGTATGGAGCTGGGAACGCCTACCAGTTGGGTGGCCCGAGATTTACAAAAAGAGGCCATGGGCTCATTCCGAGAACCTTAATCGGGAGCCCACTTGGGCATACCAGTTGGACTATGTCTCGGAGATGATGAACGATCCAACTGTCATGTACATGCACTACACTGAGGAGTTGGACACTCTTACCTCTGAGCAGGCAACCTTTCTGAAGCCATCACACTTTTGCTATCTTTTTTCATAAATTCCACTGACATGTTGTAAAGTTTGAAATATTTGTATGTTGCAGGTGGATTGGGAGCCATATGGTAGGTTTGACCATATTGGCTCGGCGATGGGAGACCTCAACCCTAAGTGCTTGGAGGAGGCGGGTTTCTGGCGTATGCGGTGCCCACTCATATGCATGTGGGCGGTTGAATACCACCAGCCGCACAGAGTGATGAGACAGTTTGGGTTGTATCAGCACTGCCCACCTCAGTGGCAAGACACGAACCGCACGTTCCATAGGTAAACTTGTTGATTGAAGCGATGGAAGCTTACTTCATCCATTGTTCTATTCAATTCACTGTACAAACATGTGCTCCAATGTCTTGCAGGCTTGATAGGAAGCAGCAGAGGAAGATCCAGAATTGGCCTGACCATCACATGAATCACGTGACAGTGTTCGCGCATTGTTTGGACGCGGTACGGAATGGCGGACATGTCGAGGTTAGGCCGTATGACGCGGAAGCTTTCAACAACTATCTCCATTGGTTTCTGGACAACACACGTATCGAGTTAGTGAACCGCGCGTACGAGGAATGTTGGACAAGCCCATCATGTTCGACGAGGTTGCGCAAAGCCAGTACGACAGGATTGTTCGAGGAGGGAGATCGACTTCTATTGTTTCCTCCCTAAACTTCGTGGTAATGTATTCTCTCATTAGCTAGTTCATCATCTATATTAACATGTGCTCGCCCAAAGTGTTTACAATATGTTTGTCACAGCGGACCGAGATCAAAAAGACTCCTGAGGAGTGCGAGATTGTTTGGGATAACAGCCTTAAAGATGAAAATGCTAGTCACCGCTGCGGAATTTCATTAAGGTATGGTTAACAACTTTGAAGGTAAGCTATTGCATTTGGCGACTCTAACTCTGAATTCCATGACACAGCGCACTGCACAGAGACACCACACCGTGTGTTAAGGTTGAGCAGTTTGCTTGTGGACAATTAGAATTGTTGGCGCGATCGCTAAAATATTCCCGCGCTTGTACCACCCACGCGGCCACGCCCCACATTTTACTCCCGTAACTTCCGCAGTACTGATCTTCTCCTCCCGTTCCCTTCGGCCCTTCCACTAGAGTTAGAGAGAATACTCTAGGACGCCTCTGCCGAAGGAGCGAGAGCACGAATGGACCTCCCGCTGCAAGCCTGCAACTTCCCGGCCGCCTCATGGAGTCATGGGTACTTATCTAAATCTTTGATCTTCTCTCTACTGCACGCGATCGGAAAAAAACTTTACATTTTTTTGTTCCCATGGGCGCCACACAGTAGAACATTTAACACCAAAACATATTGTAAGCAAAGTCGCCAAGTCCTTAGCCGTGTGGAGCCTTGCAGCTTGTTGTCTTGGAGCTTGTTGTCTTGGTGCTTGTTGCTTTGGAGCTTGTTGCGAAGGAGCCTGTTGGCTTCGAGGTTGTTGCGAAGGAGCTTGTTGGCTTAGACTTTCATGGCTTGGAGTTTGTTGGCTAGGACGTTGTTGGCTTGGAGGTTGATTTGAAGCTTGTTGGCTACTTGATTGTTGGCTTGTGCTAGCATTATTGCCCTTTGACTTCTTGCCATTTGAACATGTTCTTCTATTGTGCCCCTTACTATTGCATGATCCACAATGAGTTGTCTCGCGAGCCTCTTGGAATAATTTGTTTCCCGAATGACCCCATATATCCATATCTCCGTGATACCTCTTTGTCTTTCTTGTTCCTTGTTGCACAACCTTCCATTCCGGATCTGGCCAAACTTGGACTCCATGATACTCCGGCCATTGTGATTGGTCCAAGTAGGGAGAAAACCTTGGAGCCCATGTCCTTTTTGTGGCTTCGATGGAGAACTCGTACTCCCGAACGGTGAGCGGGTGATTATAGTCCACACGTCTAATGCGTGCCTATGTGAGCAAGTGAGAGCAAGCGAAATGAAGCAAAGATGGCCTCCTACATGTGCATTCACATGTCTTTAGGGACACACAGAAAGCTCGGCCTCCGTGTTGGACACCACCTTGTATGGTGCCTCCCGGCTCAGTCACTTGATAAACCCAATCAACATTGTCATAACATGTAGCCGTTTAGGAGTACGCCTTCCTTGCCTGAAATTCCATGAACTCTTCAACCTTCGTTGGGAATCCGTAGTTCTTAGCAATTTATTTCTCCGTTTCTTCGGTGTAGTTTTGGAAATAGACATTCAACTTCTCAAATGTGTATTGAATTATTGCCGTCACGGGCAATGCACAGACACCCTTCAGCACATTATTGAAGCATTCAGTCATGTTGCTTGTCATTTGACCATATCTCCTCCCATCCTCATCATAAGCTCGTGCCCACTTTGAGTTAAATATAAGGTGCCTCTGAAGAAACTCATAACCACCTACGTTGAGCTCTTTGTGCTTCAGCAAGCCGTTGTATAGGTTTGCGAAGCGGCGCTCGGAGTAAGCGAGGCAACAATCTTGAAGAAGGTCAACAACTTTTTGTTCTTACATGCCCGGTAGAAGTTTGCACAAAAATGCCTCATGCACCATCGGTGGTGCAAGGGAGCATGCCCGGGAATATCATCTCCACCGGTTTGAGAATTCCTTGATGACGATCCGAGATAACACACACTTCCTTTGAGGGTGGTATGTCCCTCGTCCTCAATATATGAAAAAACCATTCTCAGTTATCATTGTTCTCAACCTCTACCAACGCAAAACCCAATGGTACTAAATGGTTGCTCGCATCATTTTCTATTGCCACCAATAGTGTGCCCTTGTACTGCCCAATCAAGAAGGTACCATCGACGATGATGATCGACCTACAATGTTCGAATGCCCTCGTGCATTTCTCGAATGACCAAAATGCACGATGAAATAGCCTTACTCTTTTACCGCCATGTAATGTCATTTTGGTACTAGAAGGCTCCACCACATGAACCATGCCCGAGTTAGTAGCGGCCATCGCTAACAACAACCTAGGGACTCGGTTGTATGCTTCCTCCCAATCACCGTATAACATCTTGAATGCGGCTTGTTTGGCCTTCCATGCTGAATGGATCGTATCGATCCAGGGGGGGGGGGGGTGAATGGACGCTACGTCAAGTTTTAAGCTTTTTCGTTTTTAGTGCAACAGAAGGTAAAGGTGATAGCTTTAGCAATGGCGGTGTTCCTACAATGATCCTAGACAAGTACAACAAGCAAAGGAATCAAACAAGATAGTAAGAGTAAGGAGCGGGACAACCGGAGGGCGCGGAGACGAGGCGAGGTTTGTTTCCAGCAGTTCCTCCCACAAAAGGGAGTACGTCTGCGTTGAGGAGGTGCTAGCCTCACACAAGAGGCTAGACGGCCACACCACGAAGGAAGGCCTCACCTTCTTCCTCGAGAGAGCTCCACAAAGGTGCTCCCCCTTCTCCACTATGGCACCGGTCGAGGCGGTGATTCCTTCACAAGGTTGGGGCGAGCTCCACACCACAAGGAGGCTCCCAACAACCTATGGGGCTAGTACAACACCAAGCTAGCCTCCATAGGTGCACTTCTTCCAAGATTCCACAATAGGAACTCTACCACCAAGATCCACTAAGGACTACCACGAATTGGTGAATTTTCTCTCGGTAGAACGATAGATCGGGGTCTCCTCCACCACTCCTCAAAGTATGAGCAAGATTGATTGGGTAGGGAGGGAGATCCACTCAGTTTGAGCTCAGCAACAATGGAGGAGAGAGAGAAGAGCTAAAAACGAGCTGGGGAAGAAGAGGCCTTTATATAGGTCTCCTCAAATCCAACCGTTATGTGCAGTTTTGGCCTAAGCGGTACTACCGCTTTGTGAAAGCGGTACTACCGCTCTGAGTTCGAAATCCCCACAGAACTTGTCCACGTGGACACAGAGCGGTACTACCGCTCACGGTACCGCTCGAGGTACCGCAATAGGGTCCAAACCTTACTGGACTCAAAGCGGTACCGGAGCGGTACTGAGGCGGTACTGCCGTAACTAGTTACGGTACTTGAGCGGTACCGTGGGCGGTACTACCGCTTACAAGCGGTACTACCGCTCATGGTACCGCAGAGGTACCGTAACTAATACTGTGGGACAATATCGTGTGAAATCCTCAGAGCGGTACCTCAGAGCGGTACCAGTAGGGATAGCGGTACTACCGCTCCTGGTACCGGTAGTACCGCTATGGCTAAAACTGCTTTTCCTCTTTTCCTCTCCTACCATGTTACCTCGCGACACACACGCAAAACCAGAAAACTTAAGAACTACGCTTCAGTCTTCCGATCATAATGTGTTCAGCGAGGGCACCGTACATATTGCAAACATATCAAAGACAATCTTTGTGCACGGTTAGAATTACTCGAGTGTTGTTATCAAACACACAAAACACGGGATATAGATCTTGCTCCTACAATCTCCCCCTTTTTGGTGTTTGATGACAACACACAAATTTGCAATAAAGCATAGGATATTATGATAGAGTATTTGGTTTGCAAAAGAAGATGGAGCTCCCCCTATATATGTGCATATCTCGAATCAGCATAAGTGTACAAATGCACATATCCTAAAGAGAAACTCTCCCTAGATTCTACAAACCAAGCACAAGTGCTAAGAAGGACATATGACAAGATCATATAGCACAAGCACAATATGGAGGTAAACATAAGAGCATATAAGAGACTTTGGGTGAATCTTTCATACCTTCGCCTTGAGAAAACCCAAACTCACAATAAATGCCTCCATAGAATTGATGTAGCCAATCAAGAGATAAATAGTGAAGACCATTAGGCTACGAACGATTAAGTCTTAATACAAACCGGGGGATCGGGAGATCCACAAATAGAGTAGCAAACACACATACGAATAGAGTTCCAAATAGCTAGGGAAAAGATTTGATGCCAAGGCCGAAGAACCAAAAAGAAGCACCAAGCCCTTGGCATCCCCATGCAAATTCCCGTCCTAAAAGATCAACTTCTCCCCCTGATACGTCTCAAACGTATCTATAATTTCTTATGTTCCATGCTACTTTTATGATGATACTCACATGTTTTATACACATTATATGTCATATTTATGCATTTTTCGGAACTAACCTATTGACGAGATGCCGAAGTGCCGCTTCCGTTTCTGCTGTTTTTGGTTTCGTAAATCCTAGTAAGGAAATATTCTCGGAATTGGACGAAATCAACGCCCAGCATCTTAGAATCACACGAAGCTTCCGGAACACCCGAGAGCCGCCAGAGGAGGGCCCTGTGGGCCCCAGATGATAGGCTGGCGCGGCCAGGGGGTGGGCCGCGCCCCCCTACTGTGTCGTCGCCTCGTCAGCCCTCCGACTCCGCCTCTTCGCCTATTTAAGCCTCCTCGACCTAAAATCTCGATACGGAAAAGCCACGGTACGAGAAACCTTCCAGAGCCGCCGCCATCGCGAAGCCAAGATCTGGGGGACAGGAGTCTCTGTTCCTGCCACCGGGACGGGGAAGTGCCCCTGGAAGGCATCTCCATCAACACCACCGCCATCTTCATCAACGCTGTTGTCTCCCATGAGGAGGGAGTAGTTCTCCATCGAGGCTAAGGGCTGTACCGGTAGCTATGTGGTTAATCTCTCTCCTATGTACTTCAATACAAT
The DNA here is from genome assembly GCF_022539505.1 of Lolium rigidum. NCBI lineage: Eukaryota > Viridiplantae > Streptophyta > Magnoliopsida > Poales > Poaceae > Lolium > Lolium rigidum. The sequence continues at coordinate 92,528,068 of NC_061509.1, forward strand.
GATCTCATGAGCTGCCTTACATGATTGAGATTCATATGAGTTTTGTATCACTATTCATCTATGTGTTACTCTAGTGATGTTATTAAAGTACTCTATTCCTCCTCCATGGTGTAAAGGTGACAGTGTGTGCATCATGTAGTACTTGGCGTAGGTTATGATTGTAATCTCTTGTAGATTATGAAGTTAATTATTGCTATGATAGTATTGATGTGATCTATTCCTCCTTCATAGTGTGATGGTGACAGAGGTGCATGCTATGTTAGTACTTGGTGTAATTGCAATGATCTATCATGCACTCTAAGGTTATTTAAATATGAACATCGAATGTTGTGGAGCTTGTTAACTCCGGCATTGAGGTGCTCTTGTAGCCCTACGCAATTAGTGGTGTTCATCATCCAACAAGAGAGTGTAGAGTGGTTTTATTATGTGATCAATGTTGAGAGTGTCCACTAGTGAAAGTATGATCCCTAGGCCTTATTCCTAAGCATCGAAACTCCGTTTATTTACTGTTCGTTGCATGTTTACTCGCTGCCATATTTTATTCAGATTGCTATTACCACTCATATACATCTATACCACCTGTATTTTACTATCTCTTCGCCGAACTAGTGCACCTATACATCTGACAAGTGTATTAGGTGTGTTGGGGACACAAGAGACTTCTTGTATCGTGATTGCAGTGGTTGCTTGAGAGGGATATCTTTGACCTCTTCCTCCCCGAGTTCGATAAACCTTGGGTGATCCACTTAAGGGAAACTTGCCGCTGTTCTACAAACCTCTCGCTCTTGGAGGCCCAACACTGTCTACAAGAATAGAAGCACCCGTAGACATCAAGCACTTTTCTGGCGCCGTTGCCGGGGAGGAAAGGTAAAAGGCACTCATACTCCGGTCTCAGGTAAAGTACTTTTTTGGCGCCGTTGTGTGTGTGCTCGAAGCTATTTGCTTTAGATCCTGCAATTGCATCTTTTTGTTTCTTGTTTACACTAGTTAGGCATAATGGAAAACAACAAAAATATGAGAGATCTTTATGAACTTTATCTTGAATTGGGACATGATGTGTTTGAAGAGAGAATTAAAAAACCCATGGAACTTTATATGCATGCTAATGGGAATGTTATTAATATGAATGCTTTGAACACTATTGTTGCTAATGCTATGGAAAATTCTAAGCTTGGGGAGGTCGGTTTTGATGAAAATGATCTCTTTAGCCCTCCGGGTATTGAGGAGAAAGTTTATGTTGATTACGATATGCCTCCTATATATGATGATTATAATGATAGTGGTCTTTTGTTGCCACCTACTATGGAGGATAAAGCTTGTTATGATTATACTATGCCTCCTATATTTGATGATGAGAATAATAATGATAGCTACTTTGTTGAATTTGCTCCCACTACAATTACTAAGAATGATTATGCTTATGTGGAGAGTGATGATACTTTTATGCATGTGAATAAGAATGCTTTATGTGATAGTTATATTGTTGAATTTGTTCATGATGCCACTGAAAGTTATTATGAGAGAGGAAAATATGGTTGTAGAAGTCTTCATGTTACTAAAACACCTCTCTATATGCTGAAAATTTTGAAGTTACACTTGTTTTATCTTTCTATGCTTGTTGCATTATGCTTCATGAATTTGTTTATTTACAAGACTCCTATGCATAGGAAGCATGTTAGGCTTAAATTTGTTTTGAATTTGCTTCTTGATGCTCTCTTTTGCTTCAACTACTATTCCTTATGAGTGCATCATTAAAACTGCTGAGCCCATCTTAATGGCTATAAAGAAAGCACTTCTTGGGAGATAACCCATGTGTTTATTTTACTACAGTACTTTTGTTTTATATTTGAGTCTTTTGATAGTTGTTTACTACTGTAGCAACCTCTTCTTATCTTTATTTTATTGCATTGTTGTGCCGAGTAAAGTCTTTGATAGTAAGGTTCATACTAGATTTGGATTACTGCGCAGAAACAGATTTCTTGCTGTCACGAATTTCAATATGCCTCTCTGTAGGTAACTCAGAAAAATCTGCCAATTTACGTGCGTGATCCCCAGATATGTACGCAACTTTCATTCAATTTGGGCATTTTCATCTGAGCAAGTCCGGTGCCTCTTTAAAATTCGTCTTTACGGACTCGTTCGTTTTGACAGATTCTGCCTTTTATTTCGCATTGCCTCTTTTGTCGTGTTGGATGGATTTCTTTGTTCCATTACCTTCCAGTAGCTTTGAGCAATGTCCGAAGTGTTAAGAATGATTGTGTCACCTCTGAACATGTGAATTTTTGATTATGCACTAACCCTCTAATGAGTTTGTTTTGAGTTTGGTGTGGAGGAAGTTTTCAAGGGTCAAGAGAGGAGGATGATATACAATGATCAAGAATAGTGAAGAGTCTAAGCTTGGGGATGCCCCCGTGGTTCATCCCTGCATATTTCAAGAAGACTCAAGCATCTAAGCTTGGGGATGCCCAAGGCATTCCCTTCTTCATCGACAACTTATCAGGTTTCTTCTCTTGAAACTATATTTTTATTCGGTCACATCTTATGTACTTTACTTGGAGCGTCTGTGTGCTTTTATTTTTGTTTGTGTTTGAATAAAATATGATCCATCATGCTTGTTTGGGAGAGAGACACGCTCCGTTGTTTCGTATGAACACATATGTTCTTAGCTTTATCTTTAATGTTCATTGCGAAAGTTGAACTACTTCATTCATTATTATATGGTTGGAAACAGAAAATGCTGCATGTGGTAATTGGTATAATGTCTTGAATAATGTGATACTTGGCAATTTTTGTGCTCATATAGATCATGTTTAAGCTCTTGCATCATGTACTTTGCACCTATTAATGAGGAACTACATAGAGCTTGTTAAAATTTGGTTTGCATGATTGGTTTCTCTAGAGTCTAGATATTTTCTGGTTAAGGTGTTTGAACAACAAGGAGACAATATAAAGTCTTATAATACCTAAAATATGTTCATATGTGAGCTTTGCTGCACCTTTTACACTTGAGTTTGCTTCAAACAACCTTGCTAGCCTAGCCTTGTATTGAGAGGAATTCTTCTCGTGCATCCAAATCCTTGAGCCAAAAACTATGCCATTTGTGTCCACCATACCTACCTACCACATGGTATTTCTCCGCCATTCCAAAGTAAATTACTTGAGTGCTACCTTTAAAATTCTATTCTTTGTCTTTGCAATATATAGCTCATGGGAAAAATAGCTTAAAAACTATTGTGTTGAAGAATATGTACTTATGTGTCTTATTTCTTAATAAGTTGCTTGTTGAGCGGTAACCATGTTTCTGGGGACGCCATCAACTTTTACCTTTGTTGAATATCATGTGAGTTGCTATGCATGTTCGTCTTGTCTGAAGTAAGGGCGATTTTCATGATCAAATGGTTTGAGTATGCATATTGTTAGAGAAGAACATTGGGCCGCTAACTAAAGCCATGATTCATGGTGGAAGTTTCAGGTGTGGACAACTAATCCTCAATCTCTTATGAGAATATTATCTCGTTGTTGAATGCTTATGCATTAAAGAGGAGTCCATTATCTCGTTGTCTATGTTGTCCCGGTGTGGATGTCTAAGTTGAGAATAATCAAAAGCGAGAAATCCAATGCGAGCTTTCTCCTTAGACCTTTGTACAAGGCGGCATAGAGGTACCCCTTTGTGACACTTGGTTGAAACATATGCTATGCAATGATAATCCGTGTTAATCCAAGCTAATTAGGACAAGGTGCGAGCACTATTAGTATACTATGCATGAGGCTTGCAACTTATAAGATGTCTTATACATAACACATATGCTTTATTACTACCGTTGACAAAATTGTTTCTTGTTTTCAAAATGAAAAGCTCTAGCACAAATATAGTAATCAATGCTTCCTCTGCGAAGGGCCTATCTTCTACTTTATTGTTGAGTCGGTTTGCCTATTCTTTCTATCCCGTAAGCAAACACTTGTGTCAACTGTGCATTGATTCTTACATGTTTACTTATTGCACTTGTTATATTACTTTGTGTTGACAATTATCCATGAGATAAATATGTTGAAGTTGAAAGCAATTGCTGAAACTTATATCTTCCTTTGTGTTGCTTCAATGCCTTTACTTTGAATTTATTGCTTTATGAGTAACTCTTATGCAAGTCTTATTGATGCTTGTCTTGAAAGTACTATTCATGAAAAGTCTTTGCTATATGATTTATTTGTTTACTCATTATCTTCATCATTGCTTTGAATCGCTGCATTCATCTCATATGCTTTACAATAGTATTGATCAAGATTATGATAGCATGTCACTTCAGAAATTATCCTTGTTATCGTTTACCTACTCGAGGGCGAGTAGGAACTAAGCTTGGGGATGCTTGATACGTCTCAAACGTATCTATAATTTCTTATGTTCCATGCTACTTTTATGATGATACTCACATGTTTTATACACATTATATGTCATATTTATGCATTTTCCGGAACTAACCTATTGACGAGATGCCGAAGTGCCAGTTCCTGTTTTCTGCTGTTTTTGGTTTCAGAAATCCTAGTAAGGAAATATTCTCTGAATTGGACGGAATCAACGCCCAGCATCTTAGAATCACACGAAGCTTCCAGAACACCCGAGAGCCGCCAGAGGAGGGCCCTGTGGGCCCCAGACGATAGGGCGGCGCGGCCAGGGGTGGGCCGCGCCCCCTACTGTGTCGTCGCCTCGTCAGCCCTCCGACTCCGCCTCTTCGCCTATTTAAGCCTCCTCGACCTAAAACCTCGATACGGAAAAGCCACGGTCAGAGAAACCTTCCAGAGCCGCCGCCATCGCGAAGCCAAGATCTGGGGGACAGGAGTCTCTGTTCCGGCCGCCGGGACGGGGAAGTGCCCCCGGAAGGCATCTCCATCAACACCACCGCCATCTTCATCAACGCTGATGTCTCCCTTGAGGAGGGAGTAGTTCTCCATCGAGGCTAAGGGCTGTACCGGTAGCTATGTGGTTAATCTCTCTCCTATGTACTTCAATACAATGATCTCATGAGCTGCCTTACATGATTGAGATTCATATGAGTTTTGTATCACTATTCATCTATGTGTTACTCTAGTGATGTTATTAAAGTACTCTATTCCTCCTCCATGGTGTAAAGGTGACAAGTGTGTGCATCATGTAGTACTTGGCGTAGGTTATGATTGTAATCTCTTGTAGATTATGAATTTAATTATTGCTATGATAGTATTGATGTGATCTATTCCTCCTTCATAGTGTGATGGTGACAAGTGTGCATGCTATGTTAGTACTTGGTGTAATTGCAATGATCTATCATGCACTCTAAGGTTATTTAAATATGAACATCGAATGTTGTGGAGCTTGTTAACTCCGGCATTGAGGTGCTCTTGTAGCCCTACGCAATTAGTGGTGTTCATCATCCAACAAGAGAGTGTAGAGTGGTTTTATTATGTGATCAATGTTGAGAGTGTCCACTAGTGAAAGTATGATCCCTAGGCCTTATTCCTAAGCATCGAAACTTCGTTTATTTACTGTTCTGTTGCATGTTTACTCGCTGCCATATTTTATTCAGATTGCTATTACCACTCATATACATCTATACCACCTATATTTTACTATCTCTTCGCCGAACTAGTGCACCTATACATCTGACAAGTGTATTAGGTGTGTTGGGAACACAAGATACTTCTTGTATCGTGATTGCAGGGTTGCTTGAGAGGGATATCTTTGACCTCTTCCTCCCTGAGTTCGATAAACCTTGGGTGATCCACTTAAGGGAAACTTGCTGCTGTTCTACAAACCTCTGCTCTTGGAGGCCCAACACTGTCTACAAGAATAGAAGCACCCGTAGACATCACCCCCTTTGGCATCGAGACACCAAAAAGGCAGAAGAAGCATACTAACGTCCCAATGTGAATCACTCGTCATCCTCATCATCATCATCGTCATCGTCTTCCTCGTCGTTCTCCTCCTCATCATCATCCATCTCCTCGCCCTCATCCTCGTCCTCGTCCTCTTCATCTTCAACTTGGCCCTTACCATGAGGTGGTGGAGAGGGACGAACAATGCGCTCGGGAATGGAGTCCTCGGAACTTGACCAAGTGTATTTGGATTTCCACTCACCGGGAGGAGTGATGTTGTCCTCGGAGCCCTCGGAGACGGGGATGCCCATGTGCTTCATCATCGCCTTTTGGCGTTGGCGGATCTTCTTGTTGTCATGGTGAGCTTGATACATCCTATCTTCAAGGTCCCTCTTGAAGCAAAAAGACTTCTTGAGGCGAGCGGTGAGCTTGGCGAAGAGACCCTTGGTCTTGACGGAGTTGGGCACGAAGTCGGAGTCATCACTATCGGCTTCCTCTTCCTCCTTGTCCTTGGGAGCCCCCTTGCCATACCTTGGAAGATCATGGTTCTTGACAAGAGGACTCTTCTCCTTATGGATAGTGATGTTGGGGCGGCATTGCTCAAGAAGATCTCCACGGCCCTCTCGCTCCCACTTGAGACAAATGAGCCTCATGATGTATGGTGCATATTGGGGAAGCTTGCGAAGGAAGGCACAATCGCGCATCTCATGCCAAATGTAGTCCATGACGTCCAATTGCTTGCCGCGGCCCTTCATCTCATGAGTGCGCACAAGAAGGTTCACAAGAAACCCTTGCACTTCATCATGGTTGGTGTGCTTGGGGTTGATGGTGCTGTGATAGATGCGGTTCATGATGTCGTAGACGGGAAGGAGGTTCTTGGCACTTCCACACAACATCCTTCCGGGGATGTAGAGGTCGGCCATTTTCTCCTTAGCCATTGGCTTGGCCTGGAGGTGAATCCGGAAGACGTTGGTGTCATAGTCATTAAGCTCATACCCAATGCCTCTAGCAAAATCCTGCCATGTAGCCTCCATCAGATGCTCCCTTGTCATCCACTTCAAACAGCGGAAGCCTCCTTCATCCTCAAGGAATACAACCATGGCATAGAATTGGCATATGACCTCCTTGGAGTAGTTGTGAGAGAAGGTCATCAGCTGGTTAAGCCCTTGTTCTTCACATATCTCAAGAGCTTCTCCAAAATACTCGAGGTTGGAGTGCCATGTTAATGGAGTATTGAGGGCAACAGTTGAACTCCTTGGCCCCATAGACTTCATTGTAGATCCTCTCTTGGTTGACATGATGGAAGAAGGGATTGGGGCATTGACGAGCATTCCTTGGTAGCAAATACAGATTGGCCCCTCGTACTTCCAAGAATTGGGATTTCTTCAGATCTACCATCGACTTTTGAGGACCCTGGGCGGTCCTTCTGCCAGCTGCTGCCTCCTTCTGACGCTTAGTGGTTCTTGCGGGAATGATCTCCTATTGCTCATCTTCATCACGATGACGACGAGAGGACGGCTTGACCTTGCCGCCACCACGTGGCTTAGATGATCCTGTGAATAGCAAAGGTTTGGGAGGGAATAGGGGATAAGTGCACAAGCCACGAATTTAAAGATCAAAGGGGACACTAACAAGCAACATTGGTGAAACTAGTCAAAGCGGTAGTACCGCAATCTGACCCGGTAGTACCGCTTGGACCGGTAGTACCGCTCGTGACAAGCGGTACTACCGCTCAAGCTCTGCACACCTAGATCGAGATTGAGGACATGTCAATGAAGTTCATAGTGTCACACATTGTTGCAAGCTAGTATCCCCGTACATGTAGAGCTTCCAAGAGGGCTTCTCCACCGCAAACCCCCATCAAACCCTAGCCTATGCATCTAGGGAGTTCAACACACCCTAGAGAGACAGATTAGGGTTCATACCGGAGGACATGGTGGAGAAGAGGATGGGGAAGCTTCTCCACGGAGGAGATTTGGCCGGGGGCGGCTGGAAGAGGAGATCGGGGCCGGTCTCCTCGAGGTCTTGAGCTTGGGGCGTCGTTGGCTTGAGGAGAGTGGGGGTATGTGGTGTTTTGGGATGAATCCCGACCCACCCGGTACCTCTAGTCAAAAACGCAAGCGGTAGTACCGCTCGTGAAAGCGGTAGTACCGCTTGCCGATACTTGCCCGGTACCGCGGGCAGTAGTACCGCTCTGGGGACAGATTTTCAGTTTCGTCAGATTATTGCCCCAAAGCGGTAGTACCGGCCTAAGATATGGTAGTACCAGCATCCAAACTCAAAGACACTCAGATTTTGGTGTAGACTTGTGCTTTTAGACTGAGTTGGCTCAAGAGATAGATAATGGCTTATGATTAGATGACGGAACTGTTAAGGTACTACCCAACCAAGCTTGCAAGAATCAAAGCAAGAAAAGCCAAGCTTGGGTGAATCTCCCATGAAGAAACAAAGCAAAGAAAACCAAAAGCAAATGAAGAAAAGAAACCAAAAAGAAACAAAAAGCTCCTCAAGGAGGAGGTTGGTGGCCGAAACCACCGTGTAAGAGTTTAGTAGTGTGAGGTCGCGTAGATGTATCTAGGACTCACGGCTACAACTCAACATGAAGCTCATTAGTCACTTAGTTGACGAATAGCATATGTTTTGGATTTCTTTATGCATTATGGGGGGAGGGATAGCTCAATAAGTTTAAACCGCACTCCCCCTATATTCATGCGTGCTTTCCATCTAGACATGTAGCCCGAGAGTAGTATGATGTCCACTTTCAATGCAATGTCCGGATGAAACGCACAAAGAGAGAGAAACAAACCTTGACGTTTACCGGTAGAGAGTGAGTCCATTGTCTTGTCGGACTCATTAAGGAAGTGTTGATACTTGGGGTTGCTATACCGTTGGACCCCCTTATATCTTGCTTTTGAGTATGTCTTGTACTTTGCTTGAGTTATGAAAGAGTCTTGACGCTTTAGCACCCCGGCGAGAATGGACCAAAAGGATAGATTCTTGTGAGGTCCCTTGATCTTCATCATGGTTTAGGTCCTCGCCTTGACCCCCATTGTTGTTGATGCCGAACTTGAGGTTGTGGAAGAGGTGATCTAGCACTTGGTTGTCCAATGGAAGAGACTTGGCCTTGTGTGTAGATGGCTCCACATAGGTGGAACTTCGTCCTTCCCCGACACTCATAGAAGGTAGCTTTTGAGATTGGCGAGTGCCAACACCCATCCTTCCTATGGTAACCGGGGGAATTGCATCTCCTTTCTCACAAGAAGCACTTCGCCTCCTCCAAAGAACTATCATATTCATCAAATGAGTCTCATCACACAACACCACAAACCACACAATAGACTCATACTCCATCATCATGTTTGAGTGTCTTCAACTAAGATTTGTCTCTCACTTCCGGCAACCCCATGAAGTTAGGGTAAGAGTATGGCTAGGAGTATATGACGGATTCCTTCCTTGCCAAAGAATACATCCAAGATATTTAGCTTGAACTCCATTCCATTGTTGCTCCTTCTTGCAAGAATCATGGCATAGGAATTGCATTGAACTAGTTTGGCAAACTCCATCATGGTTCCTTTCCTTCAACACAATTCCTACAAAACACGATCTCTACACAAGGAAGCAAATTCCATTAGTCCTAGACCGTGCCCTCTTGAAGATACTAGCTCCTCAAGAGAACCACAACATGTTCATTATAGTAGGTACAAAGACCCAAGAGTGTAAAGCAATGAACAAAAATAACAATACACAAGAGTCTTGACAAAGTAGGACATAATCACCACCTTTTCAAGGCTCTAATACCTTTCAGCTTGCTTGTGTTGTCGTCATGGGAATGGTAGAGATAAAGGACTTGATGACGACAACGAATTCCTTGCTTCCGGTCATAAGACTTGTGGCTTCAAAACAACCACACAATAAGCACCACCGAAAGCAAGGTCCTTCATGGATCAAGACTTGGAAATAGGAACCCATTTTTCAATGGGCCCTATCTTGATGCTCTTCTTTATCTTGATCCTCCTTATTCTCTTCTCTTTTGGCTTTATAGCCACTCCTTCTTCATTGCAAGAGTCGTCATTGGCCTTATCTCTATTTTCAATGACTCCTTCCAAGTATTGCGCTTGAATTTGTAGTCTTTCAATTTTGGACTTCAAACGGTTGACTTCACGAACATGATCCGGATGGGGATGAGTGTTGTCGAATTCTTGAGCCTCTTTCTCCTTGTTCACCCGGAAATGTTCCAACAAAGCTTCTTCTTGAAGAGAATTCAATGTCAAGAGTGAGCGTTTTTGTCTTTCCAAGGTGGCAATATCGTCTTCATGGTTGCGACAAATATAGTCCTTGCTAGCCCGTTTATATTCCATCAAGGCTTCCTCATACATGATCTTGATCAGCATAAGCTTGTCATTTCTCCTCTTTAGAGTTGCAATTTCGTCCTCATGGTCACAACAAGTTTCCTTTCTTTTACTCAAGCGGAAGTACTCCATCAAGGACTCATTTTGCCTATCATTCACTTCAACTAGCTTGGCCTTGTGTCTCTTTAGAGTGGCAATCTCCTCTTCATGATCACAACATTGCACCTTCTCTTTACTCAAACGATAGTATTCATCCAAGGCCTCCTCTTGAGTTGAAATGACTTTCAAGAATTTCGCATTGTGTCTTCTCAAGAAGCAAACTTCGTCAAGGAGCTTATCACAACATGGATTGGGACCTTCATCTTCTTTCTTCTTAGTAAAGGTTGCAACATACTTAAGTGACCATTCATGGCTTTCTTCAAGATAAAGCTTCTTCACCTTGAGCTCATCCACCCAACCAAGAGCATAATCTCGGTCCTTGATAAGTTGGGAGATGAGAGAATTGTTGGAGTCCTCAAGAACAAGAGCACTAGCTTCAAGAGACATACGCATGCACACTTCTTCCTCATAAGCTTGAGTGAGAGAGATAAGCTCTAATTCCTCCTTCTTCTCAAGCCTCTCCTTTTCCATCATATGATCTTGATCTCCTAGCTCCAACAATACCTTTGCCACTAAGCAACGAGAAGTGTTGGTGATGAGGTTCTCATTTGGGGAGTCGAGGGGAGAGATAGAGAGAGTGGAGATGGCGATGGCGGCCACTTCTCCCTCTTTCCCTTTGTCTTCACGCTCATCACCTTCATCGGAGGAGTACTCCTCACGTATAATGAAGGCTCTAGGCTTCTTGGTGGAGGAGATCTTGGTGTCGTCGTAGTTAGAGGGGAACTTGGAGAAGCCTTTGGAGGGAGATCTAAACTTGCTCTTACGAACAAGTTTTCCACCATTGTCTTCCCTTCTCTCATAGATACAATCCGCAACAAAGTGACTCTTGTCGCCGCAATTGTAGCAAGAACTTCCCTTTTGTTCTTCCCTTGGGCTCTTGAAGGAGAGTTTAGTAGAACCATGAGATGAGTATCTTCTTGGCCTTGAGCTTCGTGTCTTGTTTCCACTCCAAAAACTCTTGGCGGCGAGAGCCATGTGTTCATGATAGTTGGCCTTGAGATCATCCGGACCCCACTCAATGGGATCCTCATCGCTCTGTTGACTGCCAAAACCCACCGGCGGGCAGCGGCCTTGTCAACACCGTAGAGCCGGGAAGAGCCTAGAGCTGCGGCTGGCTGAGACCCCTCCGAGCGACGGCCCGCAATGCTCTTCTCGGTCACACGCGGCGATGCGAAGTGCAAGGGCGTGCCACCCGACCTATACCCGGCCAGGAAGGTGATGGGGATGCCTCGCTTAGTTTCTCCGCAGGGCATACATGTAAACGTTAAATACGAGCCTCGATCGGCTCTCGGGTTATCCCGTGAATCGGCTCAAAGAGCCGATCCACCCATGATTCGTACGGGGTGCACGAATACTTGGTGGTCCTGCTTGATCAAGATAGAGCTAATGAGATCTACGACGATTTAGGGTTTTCACCGCATAATCGGATCATCCTACTCCGAGTTGGGCCTCGCGGCCACGCACGGTGCTCGTAAGCCGATCCTAAACAAGGCCTAAAAACCAACATGAAGTTGATCCTCGGAACATCCTGTTTAGGACTTGCGAACGCCACCCTACGTGCCACCGGATCCTCCCCCTTTGTAAGGCCTAACTATTGCAGATATTAAACTAATCCTTGTAGAACAAGGAGCAATCGTAACGGATCAGATCTACTAAATAATGATCAAGCGGGGTACCGCCCCCACACCTGAGATAGGCGTGAGGGCGGCTAGATGTGCAAGGGTTGCACTACGTAAGCATGCTTAAACGAAGAACAATGCTAACCCTAACACATCTAATGATAACTACGTTGCTCGCCATCAAAAGCGCTTCGATGACGAGCAACGCATGAACAACGTGGGCTTGTGCTGCCTAGATCGCAAGATGCGATCTAGGCAGCATGTCGCTTACCTGATAGAAACCCTCGAGACGAAGGAGTTGGCGATGCGCCGAGATTGGTTTGTTTTTTGGGGTTGAACGTGAGTTGTTGTTTATTCCATAAACCCTAGGTACATATTTATAGTCCCGGGGACTTTCTAATGCGGGCGTGCACCAAACCGTGCACGAGTAAGATTCTACTTTCTAAACTAAGATACGATCTAAAATGTTACAGATACACGGGCAATTTAAACCCAACTTGGTATAACAGGCCGATTCACGTAATCCTCCATGTATATTTCTTTAAGCCCATCCTGATCGTGGCCCACCTCTGACTCGGTTAAATTCTGGTGATAACACATGCTCCCCTCGGTTTTGGAAATGGTATTTCCAAAATCATTACGCTTTCTTTCGTCGGGTCATGTCGTGGCGGAACCGTCGCAAGTATCCATCACTATGATGACTCGCCTTCTCAACTTCTCCGCGTGACTTGGCAGTCTTTTCTCTTTCTTTCAAACACCACTTCCTCGGAAACTGCTCGTGGCATTGAATTTTCACCATATCCCCTTTTATTTAACGAGTTCTGCTCTCGCATCCCCTCGCATTAGCAGTCCAAAAGTCCTCCCGCGCCATCATGTCTTCTTCCTCCTCTGCCCTATCGGACCCTTCCAGCCAGTCCTCCATGTCCCGCGAGCCGACGCCGGAGCACAACCCGGCGGCGGTCCATGCGGCCAACACCCGCCGCGCCATTGCGGCCGGGAGGAGTCGGACCACGACTTCTCCATCCGGTCCGAGGACGACCGAGTCCTCGACGGACGGGGAGAGCGACCTCCGTTTCCTCGCCGACGGGGAATCGGAGGAGGAGAGCGATGACGATCGCTTCTCCTGGGACGACTTCACCTCCTCCGAGGGGGTGGTGGAGGAAGAAGAGGAGGAGGAGGACGACGACGACGACTCCCTCGAGGGCTACCCGCCAGCGAAGCGCCTTCGCATGTGGTGGGACGACGACGACGAGCGACGACGAAGACGGGGATGAAGCCCCCGTGGAGGGCTACGGGAGTAGCGACGAGGAGCCCATCGGCAGCAGTGTCGATGAGAGCTCCGAGGATGACGATGAGGGCGATGACGGCCCGTAGATAGGACCTCTAGCATAGGGTCGGTAGTAGAAGATGGGGCAATGTATCCCCTAGTATTTCCTTTTGAGAGCAATTAGCTCTTTATGTAAGAAATCTCGCCTATCAATGAAGAACTCGTTCCCCAATTGGATTTTGCCGATTTCTTCTGAATTTGATTGAGCCGATTTACCTCTCCTACTCGACCTTGCCGATTCGTCCCCTTTGCCAATGTGTAATGAGCCGATAACAACGCATCGGTCCTTCGACATTCATCCTTCTATTCTTCAACTCCTTAGCGAGCGTTCATCGTTTTGTGAAGAAGGTTGCAACGAAGATCAGCCGATGGTACTTCAATCGGTCCTTCAATAGAGCACCTACCGTGCCCGTTGCCCCCCGAGTCTCAGCCAAGGCAAAACGAGCTGTATGGACCTGGGCTCGATCATGTCTGAGGGAGCTTCTTATGCAGAGCTAGCCGATTTGAACATAAATCGGCTTCTCAAAGCAGAGAGCCTTCAAGGCGAGCTGCCCCCCGAGTTTCTTCAGTCCCTGCCGGCCAGATAGGCTCCCTTCCTTTGGTGGACCTGATCCGTACGTCCAGGCTGCTCTTGGCCTTGAAGAGAGGATCCAAGCTCTTAAGCTACTCCCCTAAGGAGTTCTTTCATTAAAACCCTCTTCGTGCTCCATTGACCCTCTGATCGTATCAGTTATCCCCCTTGAGTCGATGGCCACGCATCGGCTTTCACATCCTTAAGTCGATGCCTGCTGCATCGGCTGTGCTCGAAAATTTTCGAATTTTCATATATTTTTTTTTGTTTTTTACGGCCGACCCGTGCATCGGCCCCCGTATTCCAATACCCATCACCAGAAGATGAGACGCTTCCGTTGCATATCCTCGTATTTCATATACCTGGGTGCCCCCCCGAGCCGATTCTGTCAAGAGAATTGATGGTATCGGCTCTGTTGGATAACATGTTGAACCCAGGCAGAATGGTGGGTGAGGATAATTTTGGCCGATTGCTGGAATCGGCCTCCACGTTGCTTGCTCGTTGAAGGTTTTGTAAGTTCCCTTCATAAATTTTTTGGGGCCGATCACAAGGATCAGCCTCGCCCGGTTTGCTCATTGGTTTAATCTTGCTATTCGGTTAGGCTGGATAAAACCAACCCAACCTCCGACTTGATGCGCTTGCCGTCGTCCACCTTGAGTGCACCGTAGAGTCGTGGAGCACTAAGCTCGTCGGCAAGACGAGTACCATGTTTGTGCCAGCCGATGTCTCATCATCGGCTTTCCTCCGTTTGGGGCGCCACTCCATTTTCCGTGGACGACCCTCTTCATCCAGGGTTCGCCGAACCTTTGCGGCCGGATCAGGTCGTGCCTTCCTTAGCGTATGCAGGTATAACCTTTCGGCTTCCTCCGGGCCGCGCAATCGCTGAACCCCGCGCTTTTGGGAACGACTGAGTCCGTCAGGGCACCACCTTGGCCGGTGGTACCTGTCTTCTTCTACTTCTCCCTCGTCTTCTGAATCCTCAAGATCTGCCCAACGAGGTGACTCAACGCGTTTGCTTTGTGGCGGGAGAGGCCCTAGGCGCTCGAACACAGACACGTTGGCTGCCTCCTTCTTCTTCTTGTTGCATTACGGGCAATTGCCGATTGTGGGCAATCGGCTCATTCTCGAATCCCAGCGAGTGTCCGAAGAAGGGCAGTCCCGGTGTCCGGCGTTGTCATCTTGCTCCCTTGATGTTTCCGTGGCACGGCGCTCGTGCTCCTCCTCATCGCGATCCTCGCCGACGATATCTTCCGGCTCCTCTCGCCGGACGATCTCCTCTATCATCATAATTGGACCGTCGGCGTTGGTCATACCGACTCACATATTTGTTGAGGAGGTGATCGAGAGGGGTCGCCGATATCTTATATTCCTCACCTCTCCCTCTCGTGACATAGCGCTTGCCATCATGACGGAGCCGATCGCGTGGAGCGGCCTCCTCTCGTATCCTTGCTATGAGAGCAAGCTGCCCTCATCTCCATCTTTGCCGAGTGGTTCCCGGTGTCCTACCATGTTGATGCCGAACGAGGGACTCGGGCCGGCAACCCTCGTGGTAGGTGACTTCCACCATGTTAACGGCGGGGAAGGGTTGGGTGTCGACCTTCATGGCGTACTCGGTTGAAAATTAGCCGCCCCTTCTCTATCGCCGCTTGGATGTGCCGACGCCACACCCGGCGGTCGTTGGTGGCATGGGAAAGCGAGTTGTGGAATTTGCGAGTACGGCTTTCCGTTTAGCTCCTTCGCCGTGGGGAACTTGAGACCTTCGTGAATCGTCAACTCGTTTCTCCTTGAGCAGGAGGTCGAAGATTTGCTCAGTCTTGGTCACGTCGAAATCAAATCCCCGGGCGGCCCCGGTGGCTTTACCCATTTGCAGGACACGGGGTTCCTCCCCGAGTCCACTCAGCCATCGCTATTTCTTGGTCTCCCGCGAGCACTTCATCTTCCTAGGTATCGACCATGACTATCGCACGCTTGAACTTGTCTTGGTACAGGTCCGGGTGGCGCTGTTCATATGCTAATAATTTCTGAACCATGTGCGCCGGCCGAGGGATAACTCGCTTGGGAGGCCATGTCCTTGAGCTGCGTTGCAAGGCCGGCTACCGCCAACTCGATCGCTTCCTTTTCGGTTATACGAACCGAATAACATCGGTTCCTAAGATTCCTGAAGCGCTGGATGTACTCCGTCACCGTTTCCCGCGCTTCGACGTAGTTGGGCTAGATCGGCAATGCCGTACTCGGAAGCTTCGAATGGTATTGCATATGGAACTCGTTCTTCCAATTGCTTCCAAGACTCGGATGGAGTTTGCCGGCAAAGAGGTGTACCATCCAAAAGCCGATCCCGTGAGGGACCGTGAAAAGAGCCTCACGCGTAGCTGATCCGACACCGAAGCCGGTCCTAGTTGAGCCAAATATCGGCCGACGTGCTCGATGGAGCTGGAGCCATCCGATCCACCGAATTTGGAAAAGTCGGGGAGCCGATATTTAGGTGGCAGCGGGATCATCTCGTAATCGTCGGGGTACGGCTTGGAATAGCCGATCGCCCTTCTTTTCGGCATCATGCCGAACCGGTCTCTCGGCATGGTACCGATCCGATCCGCCGTGCTGGCCGTAGGAGTTGCACTCGAAGATTCGCCGGGGTGGCGTACTTAGCCAGCCATGTTTGCTTTTCCAGCTCTGAGCCAACTGCAGGAGTTGGGCTCGGGAGTTTCGTCGGTGTGGCGTACTTAGTTAGCCACGTCTGCTTCTCAAGCTCTGTCGCTGACGTTCCTCCTGTCTTCGCCGGAGTCCCCGATGTTGTGGCCTGGTTTGTGAGTGCCCCAGTCACCACAATCTGGCACATACGTGCACGCGTATCCTTGAGGGATCTCCTTGGGCGCCTCCATTAGGAACTGGTAGTCACTAGGGTCACCACCAATCTTGTAGACGAGGAATGCCGGTGTAGTCGGCACTTCAGCAGGTGCTGCCAACGCATATGGCAGCGGTGGACGGGACTGGAGTGGCAACTCTCCTTGATGAGTCCCGAGAGCTGGTCCTGACGGCGAGTACTGGTGGCTCATGATCTCCTGGATTACGCGCAGAGCGACACGCTCCAACACGTTGACCAAGTTTTCAGAGTGGCGATGTAGCGAGTGAGCCACCAAGTAGTTGATCTCCTCGCCGCAGCCCCTCGGTGCGTTCCTCCGACGGGCGCGAGAGGTCTATCCCATCGAGAGCACCTTGCGGTGAGAATCCCTTCCATCCGATGCCATGGGAACGGGTTCTTCGAAAAGAGCCGATGAGGTCGGCTTCGAGGGTGGCCTTGATCTCGTTGTATTGCTTCTTGAGCTCGTCAGGCAGCTCCTCGTAGGTGACTGGCGTGCCGTCCGCCATCTCAGATGTAGATGGCGATGTGGTCGATGTAGACGATGGTCCCACCGGGCGTGCCAGAATGTGTTGACTGCCAAAACCCACCGGCGGGCAGCGGCCTTGTCAACACCGTAGAGCCGGGAAGAGCCTAGAGCTGCGGCTGGCTGAGACCCCTCCGAGCGACGGCCCGCAATGCTCTTCCGGTCACACGCGGCGATGCGAAGTGCAAGGGCGTGCCACCTGACCTATACCTGGCCGGGAAGGTGATGGGGATGCCTCGCTTAGTTTCCTCGCAGGGCATACATGTAAACGTTAAATACGAGCCTCGATCGGCTCTCAGGTTATCTCGTGAATCGGCTCAAAGAGCCGATCCACCCATGATTCGTACGGGGTGCACGAATACTTGGTGGTCCTGCTTGATCAAGATAGAGCTAATGAGATCTACGACGATTTAGGGTTTTCACCGCATAATCGGATCATCCTACTCCAGTGTTGGGCCTCGCGGCCACGCACGGTGCTCGTAAGCCGATCCTAAACAAGGCCTAAAAACCAACATGAAGTTGATCCTCGAACATCCTCGTTTAGGACTTGCGAACGCCACCCTACGTGCCACCGGATCCTCCCCCTTTGTAAGGCCTAACTATTGCAGATATTAAACTAATCCTTGTAGAACAAGGAGCAATCGTAACGGATCAGATCTACTAAATAATGATCAAGCGGGTGCCGCCCCACACCCGAGATAGGCGTGAGGGCGGCTAGATGTGCAAGGGTTGCACTACGTAAGCATGCTTAAACGAAGAACAATGCTAACCCTAACACATCTAATGATAACTACGTTGCTCGCCATCAAAAGCGCTTCGATACGAGCAACGCATGAACAACGTGGGGCTTGTGCTGCCTAGATCGCAAGATGCGATCTAGGCAGCATGTCGCTTACCTGATAGAAACCCTCGAGACGAAGGAGTTGGCGATGCGCCGAGATTGGTTTGTTTTTTGGGGTTGAACGTGAGTTGTTGTTTATTCCATAAACCCTAGGTACATATTTATAGTCCCGGGGACTTTCTAATGCGGGCGTGCACCAAACCGTGCACGAGTAAGATTCTACTTTCTAAACTAAGATACGATCTAAAATGTTACGTATACACGGGCAATTTAAACCCAACTTGGTATAACAGGCCGATTCACGTAATCCTCCATGTATATTTCTTTAAGCCCATCCTGATCGTGGCCCACCTCTGACTCGGTTAAATTCTGGTGATAACACGCTCTCACTAGCTCCATGCTCCTTCATCTTCAATGCAAGGTTAGGCTTGCGGGTGTTGAGAGCGCGAGCAACAAGATCTTCCGCATTCTTCTTAGATATGTCTAAGGCGATGACTTCACTAAGGACTTCATCGGATGTCATAGCACGGAAAGAGGCATTTTGGTGGATGGCGGTCAACTTTACTTCCTCATAGGGAAGGAGAGCATTGTAGAACTTTCTCTTGATCCAAGGGTCATCCACAAACGTTGCTCCAAGATCTTGCATTTGCACGATGAGAGCAATAAGGCACCGGTACATCTCTTCGGGTGATTCTCCCTCATTCATGACAAAGTTGTCGGCCATGTTGTTCACTTCATCAAAACGAGAGCTTTGGATGCTCTCATTTCCGAGGAAGAGCTTGTCAAGTTTATCCCAAGCTTCCTTGGCGGTCTTGAGTGAGCGGATATGAGCGCGATCCTTGGGCGTGACGGCCATGTGAATCATGTTGATGGTGGTGGCGTTGAGTTGGTCATCCACCACTTCCCTTCTTGTCAAGTTCATTGGGTCTCGTGGTGAATATCCCTCCTCAATGATACGCCAAAGCTCGGTAGAAGCGCTGCGCACATGAGAACGCATTAAGAATTTCCAATTTTCAAAGCTATTAGATTCAAGTAGCGGTGGTGAACCATGAGTCAAAATGCGAGGCATGGGTATTGGGACATTTACGGTGTAATCACTTGGTGGTGGCACCGCATGATTACCTCTTAATTGTCCCGCAACCGGAGATTCATCCTTCCCTTTTGATGAGGTGTCAACATCCTCAAGATCCTTTTCCCGAGGTGGCTTTGTCGATTGCTCAACAAATCCAACAAGAGGAAAAGTGTTAACTTGTGGTGGGGGAACATCGACACCTCTCTTAGGATCTATTGTGGGGTTTGGTTTTGGAGTAATCAACTCCATCATCATAGCCTTCATTTGAGATACAATGGATGACTCCAATTTCTTGAGGTCATCCAAAGTAGCCGGAGTATTATCGGCAATTGATGATGGAGATGATTGCTGACCGGGAAGGACTCCATTCACATCCACCTCTTGATTGGCCATTTCTTAGGCGGTAAAGCCCGAGCAAGAAAACCTTGCTCTGATACCAATTGAATGGATCTTAGCGATCAAGAGGGGGGGGGGGGTGAATGGACGCTACGTCAAGTTTTAAGCTTTTTCGATTTTTAGTGCAACGGAAGGTAAAGGTGATAGCTTTAGCAATGGCGGTGTTCCTACAATGATCCTAGACAAGTACAACAAGCAAAGGAATCAAACAAGATAGTAAGAGTAAGGAGCGGGACAACCGGAGGGCGCGGAGACGAGGCGAGGTTTGTTTCCCGCAGCTTCCTCCCACAAAAGGGAGTACGTCCGCGTTGAGGAGGTGCTAGCCTCACACAAGAGGCTAGACGGCCACACCACGAAGGAAGGCCTAACCTTCTTCCTCGAGAGAGCTCCACAAAG
Organism: Lolium rigidum; assembly: GCF_022539505.1. Taxonomy (NCBI): domain Eukaryota; kingdom Viridiplantae; phylum Streptophyta; class Magnoliopsida; order Poales; family Poaceae; genus Lolium; species Lolium rigidum. The sequence continues at coordinate 92,548,028 of NC_061509.1, forward strand.
GTGCTCCCCCTTCTCCACTATGGCACCGGTCGAGGCGGTGATTTCTTCACAAGGTTGGGGCGAGCTCCACACCACAAGGAGGCTCCCAACAACCTATGGGGCTAGTACAACACCAAGCTAGCCTCCATAGGTGCACTTCTTCCAAGATTCCACAATAGGAACTCTACCACCAAGATCCAGTAAGGACTACCACGAATTGGTGAATTTTCACTCGGTAGAACGATAGATCGGGGTCTCCTCCACCACTCCTCAAAGTATGAGCAAGATTGATTGGGTAGGGAGGGAGATCCACTCAGTTTGAGCTCAGCAACAATGGAGGAGAGAGAGAGAGAGAAGAGTTAAAAACGAGCTGGGGAAGAAGAGGCCTTTATATAGGTCTCCTCAAATCCAACCGTTATGTGCAGTTTTGGCCTAATCGGTACTACCGCTTTGTGAAAGCGGTACTACCGCTCTGAGTTCGAAATCCCCACAGAACTTGTCCACGTGGACACAGAGCGGTACTACCGCTCGCGGTACCGCTCGAGGTACCGCAATAGGGTCCAAACCTTACTGGACTCAAAGCGGTACCGGAGCGGTACCGAGGCGGTACTGCCGTAACTAGTTACGGTACTTGAGCGGTACCGTGGGCGGTACTACCGCTTACAAGCGGTACTACCGCTCATGGTACCGCAGAGGTACCGTAACTAGTACTGTGGGACAATATCGTGTGGAAGCCTCAGAGCGGTACCAGTAGGGATAGCGGTACTACCGCTCCTGGTACCGGTAGTACCGCTATGGCTAAAACTGCTTTTTCCTCTTTTTCTCTCCTACCATGTTACCTCGCGACACACACGCAAAACCAGAAAACCTAAGAACTACGCTTCAGTCTTCTGATCATAATGTGTTCAACGAGGGCACCGTACATCTTGCAAACCTATCAAAGACAATCTTTGTGCATGGTTAGAATTACTCGAGTGTTGTTATCAAACACACAAAACACGGGATATAGATCTTGCTCTTACACATGCCTTCCCATACTTGATAGTGTAGTCAAAGCGGGATTTCACCGTATCTTGCATGGACCTAATGTTCATGGTTGGAAGTGATGATATCTCAGCCGAGAGCTTGTATGCAATGAACTCGGATGTGAGTTGACGGTGGTCCGGCTGCGCATCCGCGCCATCAAGCTTCCGCCCCCGGCACATGTGAGTGGCTACACAACTTGTTATGTGCCAAGAGGGCCTTTTTTTGAAAGGTCTTGCACGGACAACCCATGGGCACCTTTTATCTTCACATTTTAGCGTGTACCGCATGTTCAAGTCCAAGTGAACAACGGTGTAAGGGAGATGATGCTTAATCGAGAACTCCTTCAACCATACCTTCACTTCCAAGAAGGTATCAAATGTGAGCCCTTTAAAGATCATATTCGTCCTCGCATCCACATCTCTCTTGGAAATTGGCCTAGCTCCAAAAGTAAACTTTTGCTACCATCAACCACGGCTCCATCCGCAAGGCTAACATCACAGAACAATGGTATCCGAATATCCCGTCCGATTACCTTCTTGAAGATGTCGGCTCTTTCGGCTTCTTAGCCGTCAACCCATCCTCATCAACTTCTTCATCGGGTCCATCATCATCCGAGTCAGAGGCATAACATCGGGAATATAGAATGGAGTGGTCCATGTCATCTTGCGTCAAATATGCATCCAAATCACCGACATTGTTGTAATTCATCTCGAAACCATTATGACCATCGTCATGCTCGTCATACTCCTTCTCCAACGGTGCATCTTGGGCAATGGGAGATCCAGTGGCTTTTTCTTGGCTAATGGGTGGTGGAATCCTAGCATCAACGGGGGATGAGCGTCGGTTAAGGTCAAGCTCGATATGAGCATCAACCGTCTTGGTTGCAAACAACTCCAGAGCCTTGTCTTGTGACTCAGCGATCTTCTCCTTGTAAACGGGCCAACGTTGCTCGGAGTTGATACACATTGTCTTCCAACGGGTGTGCATTCCAAACCCCACATTATGTATTCCCTCTAGCTCAACACCATTATTTCGCTCATTCAAATTCAACTCAATCCTTACTTGTGCTACCACTTGTCCTACTTCAACAAATCAACTTAGGGTTTCACATCTAGATCCAACCAAATCCATCAACTTCACTTTCCAAATCAACTTAGGGTTTCACATCTAGATCCAACCAAATCCATCAATTCATTGGATGAAAAGAAGGGGAACGTGGGATATTACCTCAAGGAACGGGTTGGGAACGATCTCCACGGATAGAGCCGTAACACCCCAAATTTCAAAACAAAGAGAAAATGAATTTCCTTTTTCCAAAAATGTGAACCAACAAAAACTTTTCTTACATGGAGTGCTATGTTTAGTGCTCATACCTTTTACTTGTGTTTTTGCCATGATGAGTGTAGTTATGCTTATGTGATAAACCCTAAAAACTTTAAAGTGATCAAGTGAAGATCACAAACCCAATAAAATAGAGGAGAAAGAAATCAAATAAGAAAAACCCTAAACCCTAACCTTCTCAAAATCTTTTGGGATCTATTTTGAGAAACCCAAAATAGAAGAAAAAGACATATGTGGGCATGTGGCCCTAATGAGTAAAATTTTAAACTCTACCTTTCTTACTTTGATAAATGGTGGTGAACCATTGCAAAACTTACTAAACCCTAAACCTCATCCCTCTTGTCATCAATCTTTGAAAAATAAAATAAAAAGAAAAGATCTTATTTAAGAAAAAGGCATATGCAAGCCTATGGCTACTTTTTAGAAATGATGAGCTTTGCTTTGTCTACTTTAAAGAGATGAATTGAAATACCTCCACACACTTAACCAAGCACTTACCAACCCTTTGCAAGTCGAAACCAAAGAAAATCCAACATATGCATAGAGGCATATGTGGCACTTAGCCAAATTATCCAATCTTGACCTAGCCACTTCTATTGCCTCAAAATGGTTTGAACCTTTCATCCAACTCAATCTAGCACCAAATAAACCTCACCCTTGTCAAAGTGAAGCAAAGAAAAATAAAATAAATAAAAATTAGAAAGTCACAAAACCCTCACATAAGGCTTATGCCATTTTTATAAATTTTTACCCGAGACCTATTTGGTTTTCACCATTAGTTGAATAATGTTATTAAACACTTATTACAACTTTTGGAATCAAAGGTTCACAATTCAAATGAATTTCAAACACAATTCCCACTCACATGAGATAATGGCCAAATCTGCCAAACTTAGTCTGATCACTACTTTGAGCC